>NC_051246.2:46052385-46364885 GCF_015237465.2 Chelonia mydas
CTGCCTAAGTTATTTTGTAAGTGTTATGATTAAATAATTCGGTGGCAGAGGGCCCAGATCTTGGAAAAGACTCAGTGGAGCCTACAGTATTACATGCTATTATCTTTCAGCAAACAGGTTAAGCTTGCTCAGAGGGAGCGTTTTACAGGGTTTTAAAGGTGCCTTGTTGAAACATGATGATCTTCTTTCCTTCAATAGCCACTTCCCCCTCCCCCACCTTTTTAAACTTCACAAAAGGTGGAGACAAGCTGGAGAGGTGAAAGGGAGAGGTTAGCCATTCATAAAGCATGAGGGGCTTTAAAGATTGAAGTCTTTCTGATTTCCTCTAGGCAATTGGTTAGTGCTGACTCTCTGGCTAGGATCCAGTTCTCCTTTTTCATAGCTGGGCATTTCATGTCTTCAAACTCCTGCACATTCTTGCAAGCTGCAGTATTTGAAGTAAATCAGCATGTTTTTTAAATGCAGTGTAAAACTGTTGCAGTAAAGTATCTATGCCACCTAGCTCAGTGCAGTCAATAATAGGCTAGAATAAATCCTTGTGGAGGAAAACATTGGGAATAGAAAGCACTAGTGCAGGGTCCCTGTGTGAAATTACTCAGGCAGAACTCCCCACCATACATCCACTCCCCCAGTGCTGAGTGAATGGGAAGATTCCTTCAGCTGGGATGTGGTAATTTTCACTGATAAGTTGCAGGGGGAGTGCTGGTCCATGTTCTGACATTTGAAATGTGAAACGTAATGATGACTCTGAGGCACTAGACAAACAATTTAACAGCGGGGAGATTCTGTGAAGGAGCGGAGAGAAGGCTGATATTTGCTGAGCAATTTGATAGGCTATCGTTAAGTCTGCACAGGGTTTTTAGAAATGGTCTGGATCCTGAATGGAATGGGAATCGTTTGTAGGACGGGCATGATATGATTTTGCTTCCAGCTATATGTGAGGCATCAGGCTACTGTGTTTCTGCTCATCTTGGAGTCTGGGAAAGCTTGTCTTGGGAGGCCATAGAGAAGAGAGCTGCAAGAGCCCTTGTCAGAGTACAGGGAGGCACAGATGCAGCTGTGTGGGAGGGCATGGACCCCTTATCCAAGGATTTTCTGATTACTTCCTGTCTATATTAACAGCCCAGATTTCTTTAACAATGTGTATTTTGCACAAGGGCACTGTTATAAAGTTCATCTAGTGCAATACGTTGTCTCGCAAATCAAGGCTTTTGTTTCACTGCTGCGAGTTGCGTAGGCGAAGCTTAATTCTCAAGTCTCTCTCTTCAGCACTGAGAGAGGAGATCCAATGTTGCAGGCTGCTAACTGCATACAGCAAGTGCATTTGTTCTCCCCCTCCCCCCCCATATCTCTTTTAAATACAGGCAGATTTTCACAGCTGCTAATGTTCTAACTGATCAGTGTTTAGATTTTTTTTAAAGTATATTAAATATATTTACATTCTCATAGCAAGTGCAAGGGGAGGGATGGCTTCATTAAGATTAATATTAAACAAAACAACAAAGGCAATATTCATATGCAGTGTCAGAATATCCTGAAGGGAACATGCTGAAGCTGACTAAAGACAGAAAATGCTAAATTATGCTTAAACTCCATTCTCCTCATTTCACATTCAGATGTGGCTTGTAAAAATCAGGTATTAAGGAGACCAGACCCAACACAAAGGGTTCAGTTTAAAGGAACTCTGAGTTTTACTGACAAATTCAAGGAATCTTAGGCCTGGTCTACACTGGGGGGCGAGGGTTGTGAGTTAAGTCGGTCTAAGTTACACGACTTCAGCTATGTTAATAACATAGCTGAAGTCAATGTACTTAGAGCTACTTACTGTGGTGTCTTCACTGCGGGAGGTCGACTGCTGACACTTCCCAATCAACTCCGCCTACGCTTCTCACTCCGGTAGAATATCGGAGTCGATGGGAAAGCGCTCGGCAGTCAATTTTTTGCGTCTTCACTAGACGCGATAAATCGACCACCCGCTGGATCGATCACTCCAGAGGTAAGTGTAGACGTGCTTTTAGTGTACTGGCTTTGTTTTAACATCTGCTTAAAAGACATTATGAAAGAACAAAAAGGGAGGGGAATAGGATGGGGTGATGGATTTATAAATGAAATAGGAATTGTTACTATAAATGATTTTGTCTTCAGTCCTGTGCTAAGTATCTCTGGGAAAACTCTCACCAAACAAGTCTAGTTTCTGGGTGTGTCCCCAAAGGTTAGGCCTCTCCGTGACTTAGTGGATCACGTTGCATCACAACTGTGAGGAGAACGATGGTTTCTGGTCATTTGTATTTTGTAGCTATAGCTCTCTCATGCCATCCAAGATGATGTGAATCAGGCCTGACTTGTTTCAGAGAAGCAGCCGTGTTAGTCTGTATCTGCAAAAAGAGAAGGAGTACTTGTGGCACCTTAGAGACTAACAAATTTATTTGAGCATAAGCTTTCGTGAGCTACAGCTCACTTCATCGGATGCATTTGTTGCATCCGATGAATTGAGCTGTAGCTCACGCAAGCTTATGCTCAAATAAATTTGTTAGTCTCTAAGGTGCCACAAGTACTCCTTTTCTTTTTACAATTGGAAAAGTTGATTAAAATTGATGATTTAATTCAAGGCTTTTCACTTGGTGATATAAATCATAATTTAAATTGCCTTGATTTAAATCCGTTCACCCTGCCTTTTGTAATCTCCTAAGTAAGTTGGTTTTAAAAACAGATTTACGTTAAACCACTACAACTGTGTGTGTAGACCAGGTCTAAAGCTCATTGGGACAGCTGGCCTGTGGACTGGAATACGGCAGTAATGCTCAGCAGCAGCACCGATGTCAAGTGTAGGGAAGAGCAAGTATGAGCAACCCTAGCTCTTCCCACACTCTTAAGGCCACCAGGCCTCCTAGGGAGGGAGGCCGTTTTTACCATTTCCAGGATCCAGGCCAAAACATCATCTCTTTTTTCTACTTTCTCCCCTCATGGAAATGATCCACTCCGACAGGGGATTAAAGGGAATATTGCTTGCACGTGCGCTCACTCTCTTATATGAATCCCCAGGGAAGCCCAACTTACGGGCTGGGTATGAATTAATTTTGATGTATTGTTCTGCCATATTGCTCTAAATGATTGATTATACTGTTAATTGTTCTCAAGTTTAGTAAAAGAACAAGTAATTTAAGATAAACCTCTCCAGACATTTATTTCCCACTCTCAATTTTTAGTATACCATTTAATTTAGCGCAATTGATTTTTTTTCCATATAGAGATCAAAAGGTTTTCAATGATGCACTATTCAAGGGAAAGGGGGTTTTATTTCTGCATGTAATAACTTAGTCCCAGAATGAATTAAAGCATATTGCTGTACTTGTGCTGAAATATGGCATGGGACAACTGGTGCTGACGTGATCAGTTTAGTGTATGGTAATAATCGTATTACCAAGTACTTATCTCACTAGACAGCAGAGTTACAGATAAGAGTAACACTTTCTAATATTACTTCTGGTATTACCAGAATTGTCTTTTTTGTTTTGTTTTTGGTCTAAAGTTGTTAACGTACCATTGACTAAGGCTCCGACCTTGCAAAAGAAACATGTAGGTTATGGGGTCATTCCATAAGGCTTTCTTTGTAGGATTCAAATGTTGACATTTAATCTTCATTAAACATGCAGCCTCCTAGATTCTCTTTGGATTGATTTGTTCCATGACATTTGAGGAGTACCATATTTTAATAATATCTGAATAACAAAAAAACCTCACTTGATTCAGTCTATTTTCCATTTTTTTATGCCTCCAATTGTGTGACATTACTTCAGCACTAATTTTTGTGGTGTTGATACAGCTTTCCCACAGGAGTAAGTAATTTTAAATAATGTCCTTGCTAATTAAAAGAGCATTAACAAATGTGATTGAATCTTCTGACTTCACACTTGCAGCATAGATATTGATATTACAAATACTGCTTGTGAATTCTTGTTTTTAAACTCAGTGACTTATTATTTCCATATAAGCAGATAAAAACATCTGTTGACTGCAGTGTATACACAGAGTCCTTTTTTGTTGCAGAAAATTTTTCTTCTATAACTAAAATTCTGTTGACTTTGTATTCATTTGGGAGATAAAATTTAGTCCTATTTTTTCTGTCCAAAACGTTATTAATTGCTTTTATATGTTGATATCTGTGTTTCAGCTTGCTGTTAAGCATTGTTCTTCTGCAGGAAAGCATTTGGAGTACTCACCAGAAATCTAATCCTTTAAGAAACTGGTTATACCATGTTCATGAGCTAAGATGGCACATGTAACACAGACGTAAATTCCAATATGAACATTGTCGTATTAGCAACTTGAAAACGCAAGGAAACTCTGTGTTGTAAAATCAGTTGTTTTTCCATAGAACAACTTTGCTCTGACTGGAGATTGACTCCATAATATAGGAGCAGAAGTTTCCATATTCTAATGTGTCGAAGCAATCTGAGTCTTTCTGCTTTGCTATGAATGGAGTTTCATTAAAAGTAGACTTCAGTATATAACATATTTTGGAGGTTTGGTGGAAAAAACTACGAGAATTTAAATCCCAGTAGTCTTGACTCAGTTGGAGTCATGAGTTCTTGACACTTCTGAAAATCAGGCCCTTATAGCTGTAAAAATTTTCATTCTGTCCTCTACTTTGTTGAGACTATTGGTTTCAACTGGATACGGTGTCCTGTTCCTATCTTAAACTGTTTAGTGTTACCATGCACTGTTAAACAGCTGTCACATTTTACCTCAGAAGTGGCTGTATTCAAATCATGAATGAAATGACTTGTGTGTGTGTCTGTATGTATATAAAGGGCATTTTGGATAATATGCACTATCTAAACATTATTACTGCCATCCCAAATTATGAAACTATTAATAATAATTTCAAGAGCTATGTTGCATGGATATTGTTTTAGGAGACCCTACCAAAATAACATGAATTGTGGTGGTCTTGTATAACTTGTTATCCACTGGTGATTCCTCTGGGTCTCCCCTCCTTCCCCTTTTCTTTTGCCAAATTCATAAATGCTTATTTAGTTAAGCACTGGAAAGGGATGTGGAGTCATCTGGAAAAGGAATGGCCTAGCCTGGGTGTGTGAAATGCATGCATTCATGGCAATTTGAAAAATGCAGGGGAGGAGGAGAGTAAAAGTTGCAGCCTCCTGTGGAGCAGACAGCTGACAATTCATGTATCTGATACTTTTATTTACTTTTCTACACAAGAAGAAAAATGTACACCCACAGCAACTGCAACATCCCATGGTACCCAAGCTGTTGCTGAGATACAAAGCACCTTTATAAACAGACTGTAGAGCTCGCCAATAAAGCACCTCTCATTTGACTCCCTGAATTTAATGAGGGAGTCTGGACTGGGGTTCATGTTTTAGTCACTTTCACAGCTGGGTTTGTGTTATATCTTATTCTGGTCTCCTGTATTCTTGATTTACACTGGTGTAATTCTGTCAGTTGCAGTGGGGTAATTCTTGATTTGCCCAGGTGAAATCAGACCTGGGCAAACATCTTGGTGAAAGAGGCAATTGCTGGTAAATGCGATGTTGCACAGTGTATATGAGAATTATTTGCTATCATTCTGGTAGTGCTCTGTGCGTATGTGTGTGGAAGTTAAGGAGCTGGGGAGCAGCAAACCAGCAACTGGTTATTTATCCATTGGGTGAGCAAAGAAAGCCTGATATAAATTCCATCAAGTGCCAGCTTGATCTCTTTCTCTGTGGCAAAAAATAGGATAGTTTTTCAATAACCAATGTGTGATTTCAGCAGGCCTATTGGCCTTGTAACATACTTGGATGTTTAGTATAAATAGAGCTACTATTTTCCTTTATGAACTATGACTAGATGTTGTGGCCTGACAGTTGCACGAATAACATGGACATTACTTGTAGTGTTTTCAGGAAAAAGCTACTTGGTATATTGAGGGTATATTTTAATGTACATTATATGGAAGCTGACATGTTTTCATCTCCTATTCTGGCACAAGGCAGGGCGCAAGCATCTTGGAGGTTTATTCCCTCATGAAATGACCTTTGTGCCTGCCAGCCCTCAGAGACTCTGGAGACTTCCTTTGCTCCTTAGGAGCCTGCACCTGTTAAAGTTAGTGCCAAGTCTCCTATTGAGAAAAACAGTGAAAGAGTTGGCTCTGGCCGTGGAAACTGCTTTTGATTCTTCAGCAGAATACTTTTCTTTTGCTGCCACGAAATGGCTGATAAGGGATTTGTGCCACACTCTTCTGTAGGGTGGTATCTGAGTGAGCTCAGCTGTTTTATTTCCAGAAGTAGTGGCTCTGCTTTTCAGGTGGAGAGTTTCAAAAGTAACGATGGTGCAGGCTATAAACACATGCTTGTAGAATTCCGCAACTGCTCATGGCCTGTAGTTCTTACTCCCCTGGCTGATGAGCCCTTCAACTTCTGGCTTTGTCAGTGTTTCTGGTTTTATTCCATCATAGGATTCTGCTTCAGAACAAATGCTCATCTGGACAGGCTGGACTTTTATGGAGCCAGGATCTCAAACTAAACAAGTCTAATATAGATATAGAAGATCCTGGCAATTTTTTTTTTTCTGACTATAGCCCTTCGGTACCAAACAGATACCATTCCCAGTGGTTGAAATAACAGACTATTCTCTGGTCTGGTTTTAATTGCAAATAGGGTGTGTGGAATGACAAGAAAAAATAAATGACATCCATGTGTTTATTCGCTAAAGGAGAGATGTACTTGTGTGTGTATTGTTGATATGAGACGCACTTCTGTCTGTACTCAGATGCAGGAACATCTGGTGGTTCTAGGCCGACTATGTCTTCCGCACATTTTCTGGAAATAAGAAGGCATGTAACTTGCATTGTTTAGGTGATAGGTGTTGCTGTGCATTCCATAAGGAAAGAAAGTTTTCTCAAGCTTGATGCCAGAGTGAGGCTTTGCTCTGATTTGGAAGACCGATGATGCAAGGGAGAGTGGAAGAATGTTGCAGCTGTGGTATTAAGTCGTCTTTACACTTTTTAAAAAAAAAAATTAAAATTGAAGGGCAGTAAAAGTGGGAAGTAAAAAATAAAAAGGTTAAATAATAAAAATTAAATTTGGCAGCTGTTAGTTTAAACTAATACGTATCAAATCAAATTCTTGATTCTGGCCATGTTCTCTCGCTTTTACTCAGGTTGAGTAGTACCTTACTTCACGAGTAGTCCCACTGATTTTATGATAGGCATGCAACTAATGTGTGGTGGTTTTTTTCCTATTCACTCCACTACTCATGGAGCAAAGTGCTACTCAGCGTGAGTTGAGGTTGGTAGAGTTTAGTTTGCCACTTACTGCCAATATAAAAACAAGAAAGAATTGGTCTGCATACCGATCATGTAAGCACTTGCTGCTTGCATGCATGTGCTTATGGGCTAAAAATGAATTATACTTAAAACTATTACCTCAAGGACTTTTATAGGTTTTGCAGAAAATATGACTGCGGTAGAGCTGGGGCATGTTTCTGCTATTCTTTTCAGCTGCTCCAAAAGCCACACTTGCCTGAAGGTCTTTATTTTATCAAGTCTCAGTGCATGTGTTTATTTATTTAAAAAAAAACAACAGACATTACGCTATGAATATTTGAACACTGGGTGGTCATATTTTTTACAGGCGGTGGTTTCAGAGCGGTTTTAGTTACATGCATCAAGAGTGTGTGTGTAAGGAGTCAGTAAAATCAGGACTGGAGAAAATAGGTTTCTAATAGGCTGTCCCCTCCTCTCTTTTGTAACTTCAAGATATATTTTCCCCCTTCTGGTTGTCAGAAGAAAGCCTTTGGTATCAATCCTTCATGATGCTCTATATTTTTAGATCACCACACTGTGAAAGTTTAGCCTGCAAACTCCTACAGATACCACAACATTACACTGGAAAAAGCTTTTTCTATTGTCTCAGCAGCTGATCTATTTAAATTTACTTCATGTTCTAAATTGTAACATTGCTTATCATTTGACCCATTTGTGTGTTCTTCTTTCCCAGGGATATCAGTATGAACAATATCACAAAGCTACCAGAGGATGCATTTAAGAACTTTCCTTATCTTGAAGAGCTGTAAGTATTTCGCATGTAAAGTCAGGGCTGTTTTTACAGTGCTGTGGGGTGGTTGTGCAGTTAACCTGAAAATGGGTGGGAAAGCAAATTGTGGTGTTAGGATGAGCTGTGAACAGAGAGAGCAATTATACCTTTAAAAAAAGACTTATATATGTTTGGAAGCCAGAGTGGTTAATGCTAGTAATGAGAGACTTTTTACAGTAATTATTTTAATCATGACTACAGTGGTGACACATACTAATTATAGTGTTATCCAAAGATAACATAGGAGAAGTGTAATTGCCATTGTTTCCAATGGAGTTACAGTATAGTTATTGCACAGCTTCCATAAATACATTGTTTCAGTTACTGTGCAATTAACTCCCATTACTGCTATAGGTGACAGAGGCAGCATGGTGAGGTCAGGATGTATTTGAAAAGAAATAGAGGCCTTGTGTTTACAGCCTCTTTTTTATAATTCGTTCTTAGTTTTAGCAGTGCGTCTTCCCCCCTCCACACATCGCTCAGCTACTTCACATCCAGCCTCATCATTAGGCCCCAGTTCAGTAAGTCTCTCAAGCATGATCCTAACTTTATGCACATTAGTATTCCTGTTGACTTGAATGGGACTATTCACTCACGGAAGTACTCTGCTGAATTGGGGCCTTAATTTAGGATTCTGAGCAGCAGCTGAAGCCCCCCGTAAAAATGAAGCAAAAAAGTTATGATGTAGATTCTATTTTAAAGGTCTAAATATTTCTAATAATTTTTGTGTTTCAACAGGAAGAGGGACGAGCCTTTATCTTAGTCAGAATTACCACTTCAATAACAGTAATAAATTGCACTTAGCCACTATGTGTCTTGGTTTCTCCATCTGTTAAAGGGGGATAATGCTACCCACCTTTTGCAAAGAGCTTTGAGGTGTTCTAATAAAAAGCAATGTACAAGTGAAATTTCTGTTGCCCCCTTGATTATGAGTTGCTTAATAATTTCAGTCTTTAAAAGTGCTTTGAGATGATAAATGTTGTTAACCTTGTCAGCGATTTTGTCTAGACTGGGAAAGGAAATTGAATTTCAAAATGTGTTAACTAAAATCCCCTTGGTTAAAATGTTTTAAATACATTTTTCAAACACAGCTCATTTTCCCCATTTAGAAAAAGGCCTTGTGAGGTAAGGAAGTATTATCCTTACTTCACAGATGAGGAATGTAAGGCACACAGAGGAAAAGCCATTTGTACAAGAACATATAACACAGTGAGTCAGTAGCAGAGCTAGGAATAGATTGCAGATCCTTTGGCTCCCAGTGTCCTACTCCAACTGTTGCATCACACGTTTTCCCTGGTAGGATTGAGGTATTGTGCAAAAATGTGGAGACGGTGATGCAGTGCATTTTGATATCACTGTAAAAGTACACGTGACCCCAAGATTTTCACTGTGTCTTGTACATGATTCTGGTTCAGGTCAATAGGTCTGTGAAGCAAAGATGAGTTTCTTCATCCCAGGCTAATTGTAAATGAGATTCCTTATATTAATGTACTCAGAAGAACTGTCCTCTCCCATCAGGCTCTGGACACCCCTACGTCAATAAAATCTAGAACTGTTTAGTGAAGTAATATAGTTGCTTTCAAGATTCCAGACCGTGTTCTCTCCCACACCGTAACTTTTAAAATGTAGCAGTGCTACACTGAAAATGGAACAGTTTAAGAAAAGTTTGTGCCATGGCAGGAGGTGCCGACTACATGCAAAATTACAGGGTTAGGAAGGCTCAGCTGGCTCAGGATTTAGATTGTCTGACCCCTCCCTAAGTGCTTTATAATAGATGTAAATGTGTTTCTGGGTTTTGTGTGTTTAAGTTTCCAGTGTATCTTATTTGTTTTGTTTTCTGTCCAGGGTTCTTTCTCAAATTCCTCGCCTGTTCATATTTCACACTAAATTTAAAAACCAAAAAACCCGCCTTCACACAGACTGTGGGATCCTTCAGTTTTTCCCTATAAGTAATGAAGCAATAAAACCTAACTGGGTGGGTGTGCACTTCATTATGTAATCTCCATAAACCTTGGGGTGTGTCATGAAGTAAGGAGACAAAAAGGCAGAGCCTTCAGCCACCATATACTTGTGCTTTATTGCTCAAGAACCATACTCTACAATGTATCTCATTGCAAACTGTAAAGCTGGAATTTGGGAGGGGATAAAACCAATCAGACCTGGCTTTAAACTAGGCTGTAGTTCTGAACATCTGGATGTTTTAAATCCTTGCTAGCATGGTTATTTGATGTATCCAAATAAACAACTCAAAAAATTAGAATTAAATTGGTATTTGTCAAACATTATTTCTGACACATTCATATCTTTGTTGCAAAAGAAACAATCCTAGAGTCCTTTTTATGTGCGAGTCACGTAGGCCCAAGAGCTGAGGTTGTTTTTTTAAGGCTATTCTGTTCCTTGCTTTGCATGGCAATGGGGCAGGGGGAGATGCGCACCCCCACTCCACAAGCAGCAACCATTTTAGCTATATTACCACTCTATCCCTGTCCCAGAAAGCACCCCTCACCATTACTGTACCATGGGAATGAAGAGTGCAGCATCTGCAATCCCCAGAAGCACTGAAACTAAAACCTGCCCAACCTATTCAGTCTAATCTATCACTGATACGAGAAGACTCCACCCAAGGAAAAAAGCCCCAAGGTGATCAACACCGAACAGGCAACTGCTGCATATTCTGCACCTCTCAGATGCCACAGTGACTGGTAGAATTGCATCAGCTGACAACCAGTTACCTTAGACTTGTACAGGTGAATGCAAGGTTGTTCGTTAATGTGAGAATCATCTATGAACTGATCACAAGGTTCCTGACCTGGCATGCATCATAAAAATTGGGTTTGATGATGAAGCCAAACCCCGGCAGAAGCCCCAGCCAGTCTCTGTGAGATACCTAATACATCGTGGGTTTAGAGTGGCCAAGAGTGGATGCTGTGTGATCATAATTTCATCCAGTTTACGATAACAAGCAAGAGTCTATCTCCAAAATAAAAATATTTGAGTCTGTTCAGCTGGAATGTGACTGCAGTGGCAACAAATCATGAAGACTCTTCTAACTTATATATCAGACTTACTCATCTGACAAGAATTTAGCCACATTTCTAGAAGAATTAGTCAAGCTTCAGCTGAGATTCATTGTCCTGGGAGACTTCAAATTCCATGTAGAAAAATAATCTGACATAATAGCCCAAGATATGCTATGAGCCATGACTGACCAGGGTTTTGCCCAGGCCGTCTCAGACTGCACGTGCAGCTAGATGCATGCCTGACCCAGAACTTAGAAGCACTGACAGCATACCATACTCCTGGAAGGGCCACCACCAAGAGGGACCCATTCTTGCCCCTTCAGTGAACTGATTCTTCCCTCAGAGCCACCTGGACATTTTCTGTGACCAGAAGATCTTGAAAGGGACAAGCTCCTCATCTAATAAATGTAGATGTTGATGAATTACTGAAATATTACCCAACTGCTGACTGAAACCACCAATGAACTAGTCCCAAAATAACCACTTGTCTTGCAGGTCCCTGTGGTTCTCTGATGACCTATGTAAAATGAAGCAAGAAAACAGCTTACAGGAGTACCAATGGCACAAAATATGTTCCACACCAGTCCATGTAGTGCTGAGGCCCACCTGTAGGCAAATGCTGTAAGCCATAAAAGATTCTTTATTTCATACGCAGTTGTGCTAGCTGATAACTGACAGCTGAACTGGTTTGTGGAGCAATCTAACTAATCCACTGGAAGGTCTAAACGTGCTTCTAGGACCAAGTGCAGCTCGCTGTGGAAAAGAGGTCCACTTCAAAAACAAAACCAGCAAGATCTTAGAGAGCCTTGTTGAATGAAAACTGAACTGTTACCCTGTGGGACTCCTTGCCACAGGAGGAGCGGCAGAGGCAAAGCCTGATGAACTCTAGGTGTGAGATGCACCTTTTCTTTGATAACTCAGTACTTAGGAATGACCTTCTTAAAACTGACCCAAAAACCCATCTTTGCACCTCCTCGCAGAGAGGAATGGTGAGGGCCCTCTCCTTTTTGATATGGGCATTCATTCTTTTGATTTGAAAGGTGCTTCATAAATACTTTAAATACTTAATGAGCAGGACCCCATTGTGCCAGATAAATCCAAACAAAAAGGCATTTTTTTAGGTCCTCAGCTTGCCCCCTGCCATTTTAGGATGGTTGGAGCAAGAGGACCAAGTGGCCAGTTTGGAGAGTGGAAAATTTCCATGGGCACTAGTGACAAAACCGGGCGCAGCACTGCCATAGAGGAAGTAGAGTGGAGGCGTGCAGGAGGCAACAACTGCACTTCTGCAGAAGTCGGGGTCCCCAGATGGCAGGTAATCCCCCATCTGTGCAGCTCCTAAGCCATGGAGGAATGGAGCTCTACTCTAATCGGTCTTAGGAGCTCTGGATGGCAGCTGCTGCCTCCTGCTGCACAGCTCCTAAATCATACAGGAATAGAGCACAACTATTACAGGGCTTCAAAAGCTCTCCATGCAGGAGACTTCCCCTGCAAATTTCCTCCTGCTGTTCCAAAAAGACAGTGCTTTTGCCCCACCTGCCGCTGCCTGCCTTCTGCTTCCTCGGTTTTGCAACACCTCGGTTTATCCCACCATCTCACAATCTAGTAAATTGCCAAATAATGTCACAGGATTTTATGATGCCTCAATGGAGGCAGATAGATGCATAATTTAGGACCCTGAGCCTTGCTGGGGGAATAACAAAAGGAGTAAGGTTCATTTGAAGGAACTATTTTCGTTGCGTTAGGGAAGTGGATAGTTTGAAGGCCTGTCAGATTTTAAACAGGATCCTTTTTTAAATGATAAGATGACTATTAACAAAATTAAAAGAAGACGCTTAGTGCTAGGTATGTAAAAGCTTATCTCCTAATTAAAGGTGCAGTCAACATCACTAAGTATCTGATCTGCAAGCCCAGTCCATTGGTATTTGATGATTAAATGACATCCTACATGCAAATAATCGCAGGTACGAATAGGGTAGGCCCAACTAATTCTCAGCTGAAAATCAGCCTCTGGGTATATGTGCTGTACCTGCTGCTGTTCACCCCCCCGCCCCATACATTTACTGCAGAGAAGCTCACAGTGCACTTTATCATATGCCTTGAGGATTCTTGCAATATTTATAAACGTTGTTGTAAAACTTCTCTATCTCGCTGTAACTGATACTCATCTGGAAGTAATTTGCAAGTGACTGAAACTGCAGCGGTCAAAGTCGCTGAGGAGCAGACCACCAAGGCTTTTGCCACAGCAGTTAATGAGGTATATTCTCTACAAAATGTTAACATTAACATGCTACATCCCTGAACTTGATATGGAAACTTAAAATCCTGGAAGAATTTGGCCGCAGTTTCCTAACCAAACTTATAAAGTATTTATAGACGGCTACAAGAGCAATGCAGCTAGATACTACAGTGTTTTTGAAAAGCATAAACCGTTTGCTAATACGAATTCTTAACTGAAAAATCGGGCTTAATGATGTCCTGATGCATTTCTAAGTGATTTGTTATTCCTTCTGATATTTAACCCCCTCTTTACTGTGGCGTGCAGGGTTTTAGCCATGTGATTTCCACTGACTTTGTTTGTTGCATGACTTACCAGATTAACCCAAGTACTCTAACCAACAGTTCTTCAAAAGGCTTTTCATTTTCAGGATATGTAACTGCAGATAACTTTATAGTGTGAATGCAGAGGCTTAACTTATTCAAAACAGAATGTCTCCTTGACTTTATGACCTTTAGTTTGTTTTCATTTCCACTTTCAGCTTTTTAAACCTCTGGCTCCTTATTTACCCTGGGTGGGTGTGTAATTTTAAGTGATAAGATCCAACACACCAGTTCCTTATCCGTACATGAGGGCTGGTAGGGGAGAAGTAAGTGCCCCTGGTAGGGAATAGTTAATTTAAGCCGATTGTCCTGCTGCTTCTCTCTGGGGAGTTTCAGTGCCTCATGTCCATATTTGCCATAGTAATTTATTAATTTTTTTGTTTTGCTGGGTCAAAATAGCATTTGGTCCTGTATATGAAACGTGCTCTAAATCCACTCAACTGTAGCTTGGAGGTGTGTATTCTAAACATTGCCTTAATGTATTGGGAGAATGCTCTCTCCGCTGCAAAATTCATGAACTCTCCAAAGAGCAAGCGGGGGAACCATTTTGTCCAGCAAGGAGCACTGAGACTTCTTGAAGAGTTGAGAGATACCGGGGCTTTTGAGGTTATGGGTGGGGACAAAATGAGAGATCCAGTAAGTGGTGGGAGATATTGCTCCTTAAAGGTTGAAATTTGTTAGACTTGAACCTCCAAGGCAGTCCTAAAGGGATTATTTTGCTTCTAGTCTCATCCTGACCAAATTGCAGGGTGCTATTCCATAAAACCATTGTGAACCCAACACAGCCAGGCTGTGAGCAGCTCTGGCCATATAATATATATTTTGTAGATATATATATATACTAAGGCAGAAACAGCTTAAATGTCTTCACCAAGGACACATGTTGTATGTCTACACTGCAGTGTAAGCCCCGAATTAGTGGGACTTGTGTCAGCTGACCCATGTTGGGAAACCCTGGCTTTGAGAGTCTAGATTGTACTTTAACCCTTTTTCTAATCTGTGCTCAAACCTAGGCCTCTGGTGTCCACACTGTGGTGTGCAAACCCGAGTCAAAGTAACCACAGCCGAGTCCCTAGCATTCCCCGCACTCTGAAAATGTGGCTGCTCTAGCCCTAGGACCATGGTGCACTGGGAACACTTTACTGTTGGCTCTGCATGTTACAAGAAGTTTGAAGCAGCTCACTTTGCAACTTGCTCGGTTTGCTCTCCATTGCAAGCCTAGGATTCTCTCTGATAGTGTGCTTGCAGATCGGAGATCAGAAGAGAATGGGTTAACACTGACCTGAGCAGCTGCCATTTGCAAAGGGAGGATGGCAGCTTCTGTTTTCCATAGAATGTTTTGCAGATTGTTGGGATAGAGAGGACTAAGGAAGTTGTCCCATGGAACTGTAGGATATTTCCGGCAGACTCCTGGGACCCAAATCAAGTGGGGCTGCGTCTACACTGCAAAATAATAGGGCTCAGGCCCTGGGTCCCAGCTTAACTTGAGCTCAGCCCCTCCAGCCCTGCAAGGTTCTGGGAGTCTCGGTCCAAGTCCTGGGTTAGTGCGGTTGGAGTGTAGATGCAAGTTGCGGGGGTGGGGGGGTTAGGCTTGAGCCTGGGCTAAAGCATGTTCTCACATTGCAATGAAGACATACCCATGGTGAGTTGGTGCAGAGCTGAGAATATAACCTGGGATCTCTGTCTCCAGGTTGCATGTGGTAACCATTAGATCACTGACCTGTGAATGTGAAAATATTGAGAAGTATATCATGTTCAATAATACAACTATTGGGGAAAACAATGGACAGTGACATTATAGTTGTGCGTAGGCACTGACTTCCCCTCTACCCGGTGGGTGCTCGACCCCTCCTGCCCCGCACTGCCCTCGCCCCACCCTCATTCCACCCCTTCCCCAAAGTCCCCACCTCCATTCCACACCCCTCCCCCAAGTCCCTGAACCTGCCCTGCCTCTTCTCTGTCTCCTTCCCCTCCCTCCTGGAAAGTCCTAAGTGCTGCCAAACAGCTGTTAGGCGGAAGGCGGTGGGAAGCGCTGGGAGGGAGGGGGAGGAGGAGCGGGGACATGGCACGCTCGGAGGGAGGGGGGGGGGGAGCTTGGCTGCCGGTGGGTGCGGAGCACCCGCTAATTTTTCCCCATGCACTTGTGTACATATGCTCCTCGACAAATAGTATTCATGACCAGTCCATATACTGTGAAATATAACCAGCTTCATCACCAGTACCAAGTTAGCTAAGGAATACAAAATCTTTTATGGAGCAACTCTTAAATTTGTATCCATAAAGGCCAAATTAGACTAAGACTTCTCCAGTTATAAAATATGTAGGGGTTAAGGGAATTGGTTGATGCATTGAAGCTGTTGGTGAATTATTAGAATAGGACACGTGAGGCCTTTCTCCTTTTTGTAAGAGTAGGGAGGAAGGCTGACCTCTTGTTTTGAGATGGGCAAATGGAGCAAGAGATATAAAAGTAACAGTAATTTACCAGGGGAGGGAGAATGAAGAACTGCTTGAATGTTTAATTGCCTCTGTGCAATTTACTGCACTAAATGCTCTTGGTCGAATTAACCATCTTGTTTCTGCTTTAGAATTTTCTGAGCATTGCATTTAATAGACGGTGTTTGTTTTGGGAACAAAAGAACTAATTAAAATGCATGCTGACAGTAGAAAATGAGGTGTGTGGTGTTTCGCCTTAGGGTTGCAGTCAGGGAGTATCTGCAAAGGAAAAGACTAAGGTTAATTTTTCCTCTTGGCTGTAGCTGAAGATGACCACCTGGCTGAAATTTCACAGCTGTTTGCATTCATAATATCGATTGCATTGTGTAATTTAGATGCCCCTTTTGTTCCTATTTCTTCATCAGCACTAAGCTGCAGTCTCCTCCCTTTTTGGTTATTAGTTTGGTTTTACAAATAATAGTGTGTGGCGTTTATATCAAGGCCACCAGGGCTGAGCTCTGCTAGTATGAGAAGAAGCCTGGGCTGGAAGAGGCATCCTTCTGGGCCCCAGGTGGAAGATGTGTTTCATCTGAACGTAAGCAAATGTGACTTTTAAATGGGGTGGTTTAGAATAGCATTAGCACACCCTTTTTAAAGTGGTATTGAGCACTTGGGTGTTTAAAGTGGTGATAATAAAAAGATGAATAATTCTTCCCTCACTAACATAAAGATATAGGGTCCCAGAATTCAGAATGGGAAGCCAGAGACAAAGAGCCTGTCAAGTCTGCAAAAATAAGGCCTTGTCTTCACTAGGAAAAAAGATGTGTGTGTTAGCTAACTTGTAGTCACGTCCTAATGAAGACAAAGAAGTTTGTAGCATTGGCAAGTCTAAAGACACACCTGGGGATATAGCCCAGGCTTCAGCTTGATCAGCTAGCACATGGTAAATGTATACATTGCCTTGTCTAGCCTAGAGTCTTGCAATGTGTCTCACACATACCTTTAAATTCTAGTCAAGGCAAACCCTTGGGCAAAGATTCCCCAGTAGGATCAACCACGACCAGCTAACTAAGTTTCTAAACATCACTGGCTTTGTCCACCCTAGGTGGTGGTAAAAAACATGTTGGCCGACCTCTGTTAATTAATCACTTCCTGTCTAAATGAGCCTTAAATGAATGTGTTCTAGCTGAACTCCAACCCTGCCAATGTAAGAAGAGGATTTTTGTATTCTAGAAACCTCTAACAAAGCTCATAACTCCTATGTTTTCCTTTTTTCAGGAGAAAATGCTAGTGAGCTCAGTAAACTGTATTATTTTGGGAGGGTGGGAAAGTCTTTTTAAAATTTCTTTATGGTTTTTGTTTTGACAAGTTAATTTCAACCTCCAAGTGACTGTGTATTAGGCCCCTAGTATTACCTAAACTAGTTACTCTGCAGCATGGTCTTTTTGAATTCCCTCTTTCAAGATCCTTTCTTATGCTCATCTCTTTTGTATGACTAACTGAGTCTTCAGCACACAAATACCTCTTTGGCATTATTTGAAAACTATCTGGCTCAGCTCAGTGTCCTAGAGGTAGCACTATGTGTTGTTAAGCGGAAGACCCCCTTATGATACTGGATTTAGTTGGTTTCCTGAGCCAACAGGATGGGGCTGCCCTGAAGCATAAGCTAGATAAGAAATTTCTTGAGGCTTTGTGGTAGCCTCAGAAGCTCCTAGTCTAATTCTCTACAGCTGTGGGTCCCAAAAAACCAACGTGTGGTACAGTCTGCCCCCATTCTGTTACTGGGGATGGAGTAGGAGACAACTTGATTTGTGAGCGCACACGCACAAAAATAGTTAGCTTCTTATGAACCCATGAGCAGTCAGACCCAGCTCTACAAAAGCCACTGATAAGTCAGAGTAGAAATGGCACTCTCTGTATATGGGCAGTAGCCACATACTCCCTGTGCACATCCTCTTTAAGAAAGATTGCCTAGGTCTGAATGCAGCTTTTTAGTCTTTGACAGTAAGCTTGCACACAAAGAAATGATATGGAGCTAAATTCAATTCACCTCCCTCTCCACCCACTTGCCATACTATATGTGAAATTAAGACCAATATAACAGTTAGAGAGAGGATACATTTATTTTAAGTACTAAATCAGTTTCTCTGAGGTATTTTTTATGGGCACATTTTGTCCTCCTAAATGTTTCCCTTACTCCCACCCAAAGATAATGATGTAATCCAGGGATCGGCAACTTTTGGCACACGGCCTGCCAGGGAAAGCCCCTGGCTGGCTGGGCCGGTTTGTTTACCTGCAGCATCTGCAGGTTCAGCCAATCGCAGCTCCCAATGGCCGCTGATCGCTGCTCCAGGCCCATGGGGGCTGTGGGAACCGGCGCGAGCCGAGGAAGGGGCTGGCCGCCCTTCCCTGACGGCCTGCATGCCAAATGTTACCAATCCCTGATGTAATTGGAGAGGATCCTGATTCAAAATCCTGGATTTGCACCTGGGAGAAGTCTACAGGTCACCTAGTTCAGACCCTTCCTGGAGAACTATGATATGCAACTATGCCCTCACATATGAAGTTCCATAAGATTCATTCTCAATCCCATTCAATCTCTATCTGAAATTGTTTTGGTGGACTTGCAACAGAGGGTCAGGTGCCACAAATACACACATCGTACCCACCTCTATATTTTGTCATCACTATCAGCACCATTTCCCAACTAACGGAGTGCTTGGAAACCATCAGCACACAAATGAAGAGTAGATGGCTGAAACCAAACCCAGGGAGGACCGAAGATATGGCAGTGGGGAGAATGAGACATTTCAAAGAACTTGCCATCTCCACCCTAATCATCCTTCATCAAGGGCATTTTTAATGCTTTAAGGTCCCCCTCTCCCTCACCAAGGATAGTCTTCAGCCAGACTGGGGAAGAGCTAAGGAAAGTTCATATTTAGACTGTAATGCAAAAATAGAAAGTGGAAAGAAAATCGGAAAATGAGGCATTTATTAAAATATGCTCTTTTTCTTCTTGCTTCAAAATCAGTGATGTTTGGGAAGTCCAAAGTGTTTACAGTGCTGTAACTTACCACTGTAAGCTACTAGTCACCTATTTTTAAAGGACATAACACACTATTTTCTTACGTGGGTGTAGTTTGTGTTTTGTGCTGGAGGATAAATGACTGAATTGCTATGACAACTTGTTCTGACAGTTCAGATTGCGTAATTTTTGCTGACGGTTGTGTACTTTGCCATTTAAAAAGGTAGTAGTTTACATATTTTCTGTGGGCTATCCTCTTAAGGAAGTCTGGCCAAAATATAGATGTCACTTGTAAGTAGAACTTGAATGCACCTTTTTGTAGACTGAAACGTTTGCCTTCTTCAAAAGCAACATTCCTTTATTTAAAACCAAACCAAAGATAATGGGCCAAAATCTGCCCTTGGATAAGTCTTCCACTGGGAGTTTGTGGAATCTCAATCCTTTTTAAGAACAGGTTAGACAAACACCTGTCAGGAATGTCTAGGTAATGCTTTGTCCTGTCTTAGTGCAGGGGGTTGTACTAGGTCCCTTCCAGTCCTACATTTCTATGAATCTATGATATGAGGACAGAATTTAGCACATTAATTCTCAAGCTTTTCATTGTATAGTCCATTGAAAAGCCATTTTAAATGTCTTGAGAACAAGAACGATGAAAGAGTCTTTATCTCAGGGATCATTTATTTATAGAAAAATATTAATACCAGAAAAAAGGGGTTCAGAATGAGAAGTGGCCCCTCAAAATTTGATGGTTTATACTGTTGTGATTGTGGTACTGGTTCTAACTGCATACCCTTTATATAACTTCTTTCTGTGCCTTGGTGTACACACACACACACACACACACACACCATGAGGGGGCCATCAGGGAGTTGGCAATGGATCCCTGATTATCTACACATCCCTAGTGTGGGTTAGAACAGATTAGGAACTGCTTTATTCTGCTCCAGATGACTCCGGTCCCCAAGGGACCGTTCACCAGCTGAAGGAAAGCAGAGGGCAGCACTCTCTAGGTACATCTTCATTTGACAGGAAAATCGAATTCCACTCAAGGCAGATGCTGTGCTGGGGCTGAGGGACATCTGAGGCAGTCTTATTAGGGCTGAATGGGGCTGATGCGTAGTTCACTAGTAGGACTGCTGCACAGCAAGTGTTTCTGTGCCCCAGGTCCAGCTGGGGACTGCTGTTATGGGGGCAAGAAGCAAAACTCAAGCAGCATGAGGAGGCCTGAGGAGCTGGACCTGAGGGACAGGGGTGGGGAGACAGTAGTAGCAATAATTACATGGTGCCAGAAGTAGTGTCCGAGAGGGGGTACAGGGTGTCAGCAAAAATGCAAGCACAAGATGGGAGTTGGGTGAGGGAACAAAGAAAAGGAGTCCATAGAGAAGATGTCAAGGCTGATACCCACTCTGGCACTTGGAGTGCAGAAGGTGGGGGCCCGCAAGGATTCTAAAATTTAATACTGACCACTCTAGGCTTGTATTAAACTCCCAAGGTTACAGCTCCTCTCTGACCTTGGATGGGTAGATACTGCCACCACCCAAATGCAGTACCCCTCGGAACCCAGGAAGGTGCCTTTGGGAATTCCTTCCTGTGGGGTACCCTCAAGCCCTTTCACCCCCACTCCGGGGAAGAGCTGAGAAAGAAAACAAAAGAAATTAGCTGTTGCCCCCAGCTAATTAAACAACATGTGTACAAACCTCTTAGGACACCAAAATTCCAATCCTGTTCTTAAAAAATGTAAATTTTATTAAAAACAAAAAGAAAGAAAATACATCTGGACTTTAGGCTTTTGCTAGATTTAAAAACCCCCTTACAAAAATTATTCATCAAGAATAACCTTCCTGAGGTCCAGTTTAAAGGTTATAAGCAAAACAAAAAGCATTTGGGGTTAGCACAGAGGAGTCCACAAGCCAATAAGAAATAAACAGAAATAAACCTAACATTTCTAGACATTTTCTGATTTATGAGTAGGGTTTAGGTATGATCTGATGATTTCCATACCTGACAAAAAGCTTTTTACAGCATAGTCCCAGCCCTGTCTCTGCTCTGTCCCTTCTCTCCAGAGAGCAACAACAGAACAGAACAGAACAAACTGAATTTTTTTCCCAATTTTAAAAAGTTCTAGCCTTCCCATTGGCTCTTTTGGCCGGGTGCCCACTCCTTTCCTTTTACCTGTGGACTTTTTAACCCTTTACAGGTAAAGCAAGTAGAGAACAGCTACTAAGAGGAATTTTATAGCTAACTGGCTGGCTGGGTGTCCACAAAAGGGAGCTTCCCCCCCCCCACCCCCCAATTTATCACACAAGGTGTAGAGGACCTGTGATAAATTAAGATGCAAGAGATCAGGAAGGTTACTTTGGATCTTGCTTGCAAAGCTGCTTCACAATCAGAGCTAATACACCAACATACATCTTATGGTATCTGTCTGTAGAGCATGTAGTACAGTAGGGCCCTGATTCCTGACTGGAATCCCTAGGCGTGCTGCCAAAATACAATAATTAAAGTTAAGAAAAGGACACATTACTTATTAATCTTACAACAAATGGGTGTTGCATTCCTCACCAATATTCTAACTTGCCGCAAGGAATACCAGTTTCCAGTGGGTGATGGCAGGCAATGCACACTACCTCATATGCATTTATATAGCAAACCCGTGACAGACATACAAAAGCCAACAAGCTATTACAAAGACAAGAGACACAGCTAGGGTGGGAATTATCCCAGAAAACTGCAGAGAGAAAATTACAGCAAACATTTGTGCATGACGCTTTTCACAGGGAGAGGAGGGGACCTAATTCTCTGCTCAAATATCTTGAGGCTCACCACCATCTGAGTTGAAAAACAAGAACAGAAGGCTTCCTAGGGGTTCATGTTGCATCCAATCAAGAATAAGAGAGAAGACTGAGTGATGTTTTTAATCAATTTTTAATTGAATGATGGGTCAAATGCTATCCCTGAGACCATTCCGTTGACTTTGGTAGAATTACACCAGTGGTTAACGTGTCCCAACAATTCGGTAGCAGGGTTGTCAGACTGTCTCATAATTGCACCATTTAACTTACCAAAAGAGAGAGGACTCAGGAATTTGCAGCCTCCAGAAGTGCTTTGGTTCAGTGTGCTATGTCTGGCATCAAACTCTCGGAAGATGATGTCATGGAGGGTATTCCCCAGCCATTCTGAATCCTCTTTTCATAATACAAATAAGGTGCATTTGGACTTGAGGTCACTGGCTATGCCATGTAAAATAATCGATGGTACTGGACTCCTACCAAGTATGCATGTTGTGACTAACAAAAAATGCTGTGCCATCCTACGAGAGAGACATTCATTTATCTTACCTACTACTGCCCAAAAATCCAACCCTTTTGGGCAATTGGCCACTTCCTGAATTTGTTCAATTTTACAACAATGGGATACTATGAATGACTGAATTATTCTGAGCGCACTAGTCAACCAGCGAGCTTAGATAATCATAACAAAGTGGTTCTTGATAGTCATATAAATGCAAAGGTTTTTTCTCCCTCAATATTTTATTCCTTGGAAGCACTGCCCTATTTGTGGCTCCTAGGCACTATGGTAATACAGGTTCTCTTTCATTCCTATTATTATCTAACATCATTAAGTAGTTAAATGTAATTTGTTTTACTCTTACAACTCTGAGCTGTACAGTCTAATGCAGCAGTTCCTTTAGTGCAGGTTATAAGTAGCAGTTCCATCGACGTAGCACCCCAATAGGATGCCTGTGATGAACACAGAGGAAGTATACTTTCGTCAGTTGATACATAGGTATCTTTCCACCAGTATACTTTCGCTTGCATGCCATATACCTGCAGGAGCTAGTGGCGTTAGGGCCATGTCTACACTACAGCAGCACAACTACGGTACTGCAGCTATAGTGCCGTCATGTGGGTGCTTCCCACGTCAACAGAAGGGGTTTTTCCATCAATGTAGTTTATCTGTCTGACAGGCAGTAGCTAGGTTGATGGAAGAATTTTTCCGTCAGCCTAGCCATGTCTACACCAGGAGTTAGGTCAACCTAGCAATGGCGCTCAAGATGCAACATTTTTCACAACCCTGAGCGCCTAGCTAGGTCAATCTAATTTTTAAGTGTAGACCAAGCCTTTGTAACCTGTATAGTAGTGTTACTTCCCAAATAGCATGTCTTGAATTGATGGTGCAGTACCAGCACGTCAGCATTTCTGTGCTCTCAATGTCATTCTTTGAAGTGTTGACATCTTGAGTCAGTACTCTCGGGGTGACTTTGATAGTAAGAGATGAGGTTATCAAAATGCCTGGTGTAACCCTGCCACATTCCTTCATCTTCAAAAGTATCTTTAAGGCAATTGGGAGCAGCCCTTCTTGCTTATTAGCTGCATTAAACACTAGCCATTATCAACTGAATTCTCTGTAGCAAGCAGTCTGCTTGACTTATTAACAGCTTGACTCACAGGAGCTGTCCTTGTCTGTCCATGCCCTTCCCCTCAGTGGCTGGCCTGGGGACTCTCCCATCCATTTTCTTTTTAATCTTTTTCCCAGGCTTTGGGGGCAGATATTTCCATGCTGGAGCCTCCAAGTTATTCATGCACACAATTTTACTTAAAGTTCCACTCACTCCGGCCAAGGAGTTATTTGCTGGAGTGATTTTTCTGAACAATGCAAGACACTACTTAGTTCTCACCTCAGGTTGAGTCCTTGCAATGCTCCTACCCCTTCCTGCCTGAGAAGTAAGAGACAATTAATTAACTTTGTGTATTATGACATTGGCAAACACTTAAGACGACACCATTGGGCTAACTCCATATATCTGTGTTCTTAGCAGAATCACTAAGTGTGATATTCTGGAGAGTTTGGAAGTGTCTAATTCACTGTATTTTGATGTCAGGAGAACAGACCATGGGACAATGTGTTGAACAGGAAATTCTTAGTGATCCTTTCATAGCGATGATTCTTTCATAGCATGATTACAAACCTTCCTCCATACATCAAGATGCTTAATTTTTCAGCTCAGAGTGGCACATGAAATAGCCAAACTCAATTTTAAAAAATTTCAGAAAATGAAAGGTGAAAGCGTATTTAGAGCCAGAAGCGATGACAGCCAGAATAATCTGCAAAATATTTGCAAGGTTGTACGGGAAAGTAATGTTACTGAGATTTTTAGCAGCTGTACCATTCCCTGCACTGTCGTTTATGGTATAAATATTTGTATTTAATCAAGATCTTTTGATAGCTGATTTCCTTCTGCTTCATCACTCAGCAGCATAACTGTATTTTTCATCAGTCTTTTGCCAAAGAAATTAAGAGGATACCAAAAAAACAACTCTAGGCTAGATTGTGCATTTTAGTGCAGCCCTTTGGAAAGGGCATAAGCTGTGCTGCTTCAGGAAGAGCCTCACGAACTACTGGACCTCTGAGAGGCCTGATTCTTCCCAGGGCCCCTCTGTTGTTATCAGGATGGAGGAATTTGCTACAGTCCATTTGAGGGTGTAGGCCTGCCTCCCCCTGGCCCCACCATGGAGCCGGCCTGTGTTGTTGCCAAGCCTGGCAGGAGGACAATGGAATAATAGCTGTGCCTAGAGCCCATCCAGTCTGTTTCCTGGGAGGGGACATCTGATGCACAACCCCTGCATTCCCCCCCAGCACTCACGGCAAGAGCTAAGTAGCCTTAATGTAATTATCCTAGGAAGGGACTCTTTACTCCCTTGGTTGGCTGTTTTGGGGCTAGTCAAAATCTAGCCCTTGAAGACTATTCTTGACGAACTGGAGAAAAGAGTTTGATTTCTGTGTTAAACTATAGATATTTAGGGACCAGTCCTTCAAGATAAAGAGAACTCCTTTGAGGTGTGGAGTTGTCATCCGCTTCCATTGCAGGGAGGAGGCACTCAACACCTCACTGGACTGGGTAAATATTGTACATTTTTTTTTACAGCAAAATTTAGCTCCCACCCTTTTTCTTTTAAAGAATTTTCAGGGGTACTAAGCAATGATGTATTTTTTATAGTGCAGGAGCCCTGCAGACGTGACCTGAAGTTGGTAATTCTGTCATGTGTGAAGAAATTTTTGGAGACTTTCTTGTATGATGACATCACACACGATAAAGCACTCATATTCATCACCTAACCGTCTTCCAGTAAATTTTATTTCATTGAAAATCTGTGCAATAGCAATTATGCGACTGTATTTGTTAGTGATAAGTATGCATACTATATCAAGATAAAACACTCATAACCCAGCTTTTATGTGCCAGACTTTGTAGCAAGGCCAGGGCAGGCTCCAGGCACCAGCTTTGCAAGCAGGTTTTCTGGGCGGAATTTAGAATGGAGTGTCCCGCAGCGGCAATTCGGTGGCTACTGCTTGGGGCGGCAAAATTGGTAGAGCCGCCCCTGAGCAAGGCACATCTGAAGTACACATATAGTTAGTCAAAAAGCCCATTGACGGTGCATGTAAAATATTGTTTTTGCAACATAAATAGTCTCTACAAACTTCAACTAAGGGCAGGATTAACTGGTATGCTTCAGCTATGTTTGGGCCACTCCATAAAGCTAATTTAACTAGCTGATCAGAGCAGGTTTATAGTGGTTTTCTACCAACTCCCACTTATGCTGAAGATTCCTGCCCCCTCCCCATCCCAGCAGTCCTGACATACATCCCACCGACCTCACCCCACCGACCACAGCCCCCAACATCATCCATTTGCTTCCAACATCCAGGAGCAATGTTCTGGACTGGTCTGGCAACACTACCTCCCTAGTTTTGAGACATCTCTCCCTTGGTAAAGCTCTGATTTTTCCCTTAGAGACAAACTGACATACAAATAGATGGTAGATAGGCCATGACTACGCTACAGAGCCTGAGCTGACACAGCTATGCTAGCATAGCCCTCTAGTGTAGATGCAGCATAAACCAAAAAAAACCTGTTTTTCTGCCTGCTTAGGAATACCACCTCTACGAACAATGTTACCTATGCCACTCTTCTGTCGGCGTAGCTGAGTCTACACTGGGGTTTTTGTTGCTGTAGCTACGTCCGCTGTTCATGTGGTCTTTTTCATACCCACTGTCGGGGGGAAATTTCTGTTTTGGCATTAATACCCATACGCCCATCTTGATTTTCTGGCAACAACAACTGGGAATCCATCTTGGCTGCCCTTCTTCCCGCCCTTCAGGTATAGTTTCCCACCCTTTCTACTGAAAAGGTGGGAAACCAAGTAGCCATGTGACATGTCATCTGACCAGGAACAGCAGGGATTATAAGAGCTAGCACGCCAGAAGGACGGGGCTGCCCATCTGAGTGGCTGAGTGCTGGACTACTTAGGTGCGTAAGCCAGAGCACAGCGCCTTAGGGTTGTGAGAGGGTTGAACGCAAGAGTGAGCTGCTAGGGGCCACTCTGTCATCGGGATCTTACTTGCACCTACGATGACGCAGGGAGGGAGAAAGAAGAATCACCAGCATCAAGCAGAGTTATCGCTTGCCTGTTGCCTGAGGTCCACTCTTCTCCATGTTGAGCGACCTGATTGGTTCCAGACCTGATCTGTGTCATGAGGCTCCAGACGCAAGTTGCAAGAAATGGTAGGGTCCTTTTAAGTCTTCCATACCCCTCACCTGGGACCTGTCTTAGGGAGGGAGAAAACCCTTTTTGGTCACAGTCAGTGTAGTTGTAGTGCCACCTTTACCTATTTACCTTACTAACCTGTGTTGGGAGTCCTTTAAAGTATACCCCATTTACTTACCTTGTTTAACTGTTGTTGGTCTAATAAACGTACCTGTGTTTTACTCCTGCACTGCCTTGTTGGTTTTTATTTTGTGCGATCTTAAACCCCGATGATAGATACGGGTAGGGAGATGAATCTCTTGACTGGTCTCCGGCCTTCCTACAACCAGTCAACACTCTGACACAACATAGCTATGCCAATAGAAGTTAAAAGTGTAAACTGAGCCTGTTTGTGTGTGTTTTTAATTTAGTTTGTAATCTTCTACCAAAAAACCCTGGGCATGGCTCAAACAATCTGTTGATCTTCCATTAATTCCTTCTCTAACATGTGTTAAGAATAACGTTGAGAATCTGACTTTGGGCTTTTCAGTTACAGCACATATGCAAAATAAGTGAAGATGTGGGACCCCCCCCCCATTTCTCTTTGACTGGTTTTGAACGAAACCTTATTCTATGAAGAAAAATATCCCCATCCTGATCGCTTCAGCAGAAGAAAGTTTGTTAAAATGGTGCATAATATTTTAGTCTTAGCCGACTGGGTAACCGTAGTTGGAACCTCCTGATGAGAAGCCATGGTCCCCAAGGCTAGTACACGCATGATAAATGTATATTTGGAAAACTGATTAGTACAGCCTTTGCACACTTGGCCAGTTGCATCCTGTTTCCTGGAAGGTTGCCAGACTTAAGCTAAACGGAAATGTAATGGATTGCAGTTTTTCTGTTGGTTGGTTGCAACAGGCTGAATAAACAGGAGTTGCCTTAAGGTAGACTAAGTATTCCTATTTAAAGTCACGCAAGCCTTGCTTTTGCTTCGTTGCATCTTGTTTCTCGTGCACAATATGTTGCTTCCGTGACAGTGGATGGTATTGGTGTTCAACTTATTTTTTTTTTTAATAAAAAATATTGTAGCAGATGTTTGACCAAATCCCAAAGCAACTGCTGCTGTTCATAAATTTGTGGGGAATGGTGTTTTTTTGAATAAATGCTAGATTATCAATATCAGTAACTGCTGATATAACTTGGGGCTATATGTTCAGTTTGTTTCTGTTTGTGTAAGAGTTTCTGTTTTGATTTTTAAAAATCAGTTTGCATTTTCTTTTAATAAATAGCTGTGTTTTGGAGCTAACTGGGAAAATGCAGGTTCATAAGTACTCATACACTTTGCAGGGAGCCAACACGTTTTATACATATTAGTTCTCAGTGCATTTTTTAGGAAATCATTAAAAAGAAAGACATGCATACTTTTTCAAGAAAAAAAATGTAAAATCTAAATTTAATACAAACCATTTACAGCAACTGGCTGGGAAACATAGCATTGAACTTATTTGTTTTTCATTGCCATGCAAGTTTTTCAGTTGTTTGAATTCTAAAAAATAAAAAATCATGAGATTTAAAAAAATATATTTTTAGGTTTTTTGGCCTTCTGGTATCAAAACCTTTAGACTGCACTTGGGGCATGTCCTCAATTTTTCTCTGTACCCTCTGTAGCCGGAGGGCTAGAAACTGATTTTAACAAAAACAAACAAAAAAAGCTGAGTGTCCTGTGTATTTACCTGTCTCCAAGAAACAGGGCTTTAAGAACAACACACGGTGACAATGTGACTTGCCATAAAATTACAAGAGAGTTTTCTCTTGTCTTATACTTGCATTGTAAGCAGTTTGGGGGCAGGGACCATCTTTTTGTTCCATGTTTGCACAGTGCCTGACACAATGGGGTCCTGGTCCATGACTAGGGTTTCTAGGTGCTAGAGTAATGCTACCAATAATACAGAGTTGGCAACACTGCATACTTGTACCTCTGCAGTTTGTTGTATTTGAGAGTGTGGGAAAGAGTAAGGTTTTTTTGAATCTGGAAAACATGTACAGCACCTAGCACAATGGGGCCATGGCCTTGATTGGGGTTTTTAGGTGCTACTGTAATTTTTAAAAAAAGTAGTGTGCCTGAACTATGCATATTAAAATTCCAATCCTGCTAAGTCTTTGTGACTTGAATAGTTCCATTTATTTCAGTAAGGCTTCTTTTCTTGCATGCTTTTTACACTCTTGCTTCAATCTTTGGAGTATCAAGGTCTACAGCTGCAATTCTTCTGATGGATTCTGACCATGACTACCTAAACCATGTTGTCAAACCTTCGACCTGGGGGGTTTATTCATGCCACCAGAGTCCCAAGTGACATCTGTGGAACAAATTCACAAAAATAATAAACTCCCTTTTTCTTTGGCTTGCTAGTACATGGGCACGGATAACACTTGTTACATCATCGCCTTCCTGTTCACGAAGGACAGTCACTCCTCCATTTGTTTATATACAAAAATATTATTGTTGTCAGGTGGACTGGAAGCTAATTAATATGCAGCAGTTTATTATGGCAGATTTCCATAGCAGACAGAATTAATGTCTAGGATGATCTGTTACACACAGTGAGAGATTACAAAGATGAGATGAACAAAATAGTAATTTTGTTACTTTTTTACGACTCTAAGACTGGAGTGAAGAAACATAAGAACGGCCACATTGGGTCAGACCAGTGGTCCACCTAGCCCACTGTACAGTCTCTGACAATGCCAGATGCTTCAGAAAGAGTGAACCGAACACGGCAATTTCAAGTGATCCATCCTCTGTTGTCCAGTCCCAGCTTCTGGCAGTTGGAGAGTTAGGGATAGCTAGAGTATGGGATTACATTCCTGACCATCTTGATGAGCAGCTATGGATGGACCTATCTTCCATGAATTTATCTAATTCTTTTTGAAACTCGGTTATACTTTTGGCCTTCACCACATCCCATGACCATGAGTTCTATAGGTTTACTGAGCATTATGTGAAGAAATACTTCCTTTTGTTAGTTTTAAACCTGCTACCTATTAATCAGGTTGATGGGTTTGTTGCTATTACTGTAATCTCCCCTTTAGAAACAATATGCTAATGTTTTCCCCTTGATGCTGGATCAATTTACAATTCTCTGGAACAGAGATGATCATTTGTAATCTGCTGTTAACTTTTTTTTTTTTTTACAAAGAGTGAGTGATAGTAGTCAGAAACAATTATTGTTTTGTACAAATGATCCCATTGTATGTTTCCATTGTATAATCTACACTGATGTCTTCAGATCTCAATTTAGATAATAAAGCAAATAAGGAAGCTAATATTTTGGCTGACATGATCCTTTTATTGTAATGTTCTCATTCTTTGGCAGCTAGGGATTACCAGGTGGCCTGCATTTTATCTTTTACCTTAATAAAATATCTAGTGTCGCAAATATTAGGAGCTCAGCAAAGTTAGACCACGTAGCAAGTACCCATCTGGAAGTTGGCCAAAGGCTTTAAGAAAATACAAGGGGAAAAATAAGTAGCTGAAATTCTGTTGCTTGAGTGTTTTTTTTTCACCTTGTGTTCTGAAGAAACTTCTATACTTATTATAGTGATTATTAATGTTAGTTTGTTAAGGTGGATTGCATTAGTATCTAGGAGAGACTTGGCCCCATTGAAATCAATGAGAGCTTTGTGATTGACTTCAGTGGACCCAGACTGTCGCCCCAAATCTAGTAGTGAACGTCATCTGAATTTTAAGATGTTCAGCACAAACCTTTTTCCACATCCTTCTGTCTAGCAACTAACTCTTGCTGCTTGACTGCATAGTTTCTTAGAAGCTGGTGGCTAGATTAAAAACGTGGATAACTGAGTATTCTTTTCACCTAGACTATGCTGGAAGCCTCAGGAACACATTGATAGCAGTTAACTCATTTTTCAAACCCAGGTTCATAAGAAGAATCTTAACTCATCCATTGGTGTGTTAGTTTTACATTTTCAGTCTCTCCTTTAATTGCTATAAATAAGGGGCTGAAGAATGAGGAGGCCTTCTGATTTTGTTTACAGGATTATGTTCTTGGGGTGATACCAGACTTTGTTTTTTGAGCAAGGGTGGCTGGGTGGGAATATAAACATGTTCTTAAATTATTATAAAGGAAAATCTCAAGTTGGAAAGAGTCTGTGTGAGCGCTCTCTACTTTCTGAGAGCTGCTTCTTCATGTATTGCATTAATCCGATAACTATAGTAAAAGTAAGAGGAAAGTATATGATTACATGGGTTGATCACAAATTTGGGTCCAGATAAGTGATTTTAATGCATTATGCTTTACTGAAAATGTGTAATTGTGAGTGAATGGTGGTAAATGTGAGGATCGCAGATATGGTATAATCTGATGCAAGTTTTGATGCATTGATGGTTTCATCTATTAGACAGTGGTAAATATACTGTATTTTCAGAGTCTGAATTATTATTACAATTTTTTTCCAGACGACTGGCTGGCAATGACCTTTCTTTTATCCATACGAAGGCCTTGTCTGGGTTGAAAGAACTCAAAGTGCTGTAAGTAATCAAATTTTAGAGCTTCACAGCTTGCTGTGTACTTTCTTCTTGCACAGTCAGCATGTTTACTGATAGGCTGGACAGAAACAGAATTTTTTGTTCAGACAGTACAGTAACATGAAAATCTTTACTGCTTTGTTATTTTTTCCATAATCCCTTGGGAGTGCTAACCTTGAAGACGATGTGCATTCAATAATAAAAACAGTTGTCACCTGGATTAAACTGTAATTATTACATTTTATTGGAGTAATAGTGTTTGACTCCCAGATATGTCTTGTGGTAGAAAAATACTAACTGTTAGACCACAGGGTGTTTCTTTTTCTCCTTCCTCTCTGGCTATCCAAAAGAGAGAGAAACAATGGACCCAAGAGGGTTCAGAGGAAGCCACCTAGGCTTTTCTCCTTCTATCCCGTCAGGAGTTCAGATGCTACTGTAATGTATGTAGTACGAGAGCCTAAATAGTTTTGGGGTGCCATTCCAACTCCCTCAGAAAAGAATATAACATTGCCAGTGTAGTGCACTCCTGTAACTGAAATTGACCAGTAGAGGGATTTCTAAGCGAGGCAGTGCCACTCTTGCTGTGCCCTATTTGTCCCCAACAAATGAGAATATCCACTACAGATGCTGCTCTACAGTTAAGGCTGAACTAGCTTCCTGTTATAAACCAGATTTTAAAAATGAAACAAATCTCTGTGCTGAAATTTTAGCGCTTGGGTAACGGGGTGCGTTTTTACGAAGACTGGCCCAATAGAGCAGGGATACAAAGAGGATGAAAGAAGGCCCCTGAGGGGAAGAAAGGGAAATCTTCAGTGAGGAAAGAAGCGTAGGCCCAGGAGTAAGAGGGGAGGACTGAGAAACTCCTCATCTGCAACACTGCTACAGGCGGTTTTGTAAGGTAAATGCAGGGAAGGTACTCAAAATCAGGCCCTATAAGGTATCTCAAGTACAGGCGCCAGCACTTTCCAATGTGGCAGGGGGCACTTGATCCCTGGCTCTGTCCCAGGCCCCGCCCCCACTCCACCCCTTTCCACAAGGCCTTGCCCCTCCTCTTCCTGCTCTGTTCCACCCCCTCCCCTGAGTGTGTCATGCCCCTCCCACCCAGCACCTCCTGCATGCCGTGAAAGAGCTGATCATGGGAGGCGTGGAGAGGTAGGGAGGGGGAGGCTCTGATTGGTGGAGGAGCAGGGGCGCCTACTGGGGGTGCTCTGCACCCTCCATTTTTTCCCTGTGGGTTCTCTAGCCTCAGAGCACCCACCGAGTCAGTGCCTATGATCTGAAGCTGGGCATCCAACATTTTTGTCAATTCTTACAAAATTTAAACCTAAGTATATTAGTTGACTGTTAATGTACTTGCATAGTTACACTTACAGAAACCATCTATTGACCCATTTCATAACAGCAAACAGATCAACCATTAAAATGCTATTGATAAAAAATATTCTTCACCGCAACCAAAACATTGTCTTATAAGGTAACTTATAGAATTGATATAACTTAATGTAGCCTGTCACTACCTTTCTTTAGAAATCTCTCTATAAAATCAACAATGTACATCCCACAGTATGGTTCCATTATAGAACAAATGGAGGGGCAAAGATAAGTATGGGTGAGGCTATAGAGAATGGTGAAGGGTTACATGGCGGTAGAGAACAGGGTGGATTCCTGAATAGTTCGTTGCTGACTCTCTACCATTTTGTATTTTTTTGCTGACATTATTCACTAACATTTCTGTGTGCCCAGAAATGCTTTATAATCAGCACACTATGCAAATGCAATTATTAAAATAAATTATACTTTGGTGCCATTTTTCTAGAAATAGAGGAATCAGTAGAAACAACCATGAAAATGCAAGCACTGGTAGATAATAAAATGCCATTTATTGGAGCAAATTGAGCTCCAATGTAAATTGTTGCAGCTCCCAATGAAGTCAAGGGGAATTGCAACAGTTTATATCAGAGATGATTTTGGCCCATTATATTCAAGAAATCTGGCCCATTGATGTAGATTGTTTAATTAATGGAGTGATTGTGTAAGTAGCTGAAGCAAGACATTTTCACGATTATTTTAAAATTATCGTTGAGTATTTTGTCTTGAGAATTCCAAAATGCGTTTTCTTGTGCAAAAAGTCCACTAACGAGGAATATGATCTCTTATGTCAAATAGAAGATACTTTAAAGATTATTGTGAAAATCTTTCACTAACAAAGATTTTTCTACAGAACCCTACAGAACAATCAGCTGAAGACTGTACCTAATGAGGCCATTAGAGGACTAAGTGGTTTACAATCCCTGTAAGTTTGTTTTTTTTTTATTCCTCTTCCCTCTCTCTCTCTCTCTTCCGCTTCTGCCCCTGCCTCCACAACCCTATATACATATTTGCTGCATTCTAGAATACATTGAAATGCAATGATTTATGTAAAATAATGCTTGTGGGCTTAATATGTTAATTTGAAGTGGAGCAGAAATTTCAATCAAACATAGAAAGGAATTTCGCAATGTTATCTCTGAAAAGAATAATTTCATAAATCCATCCATAAGAAAGAATGTAAATACAGTGCAGATATGGAAGGTCCACATTGGATGGTCCAGCATGTCCTAAGGTATTAAGCAACTTAAAGAATTGTGCAGAAGTTTGCGAGTCTTTCATGGTTGGGGAGGACGCATTTGCTGATTGGTTGAGATTTTCATAGCATTCATTTTAATGGAATTCATTTAAATCCTGTAGGCTGCTAAGGAAATCCCCACCATTATTTCCAGTCACCCACAAAGTATCGTACAGGGACTTTTATTATCTTGTGGCTTTTGGTGGTTTGGCTCCTCTTGCAGGGCATTTTGATCAGATCTTGATGGTCAGTTGCACCTCTGAACAAGGTGAATGTTTTTCTGCCCTCTCCCTATCTACTTTCTGTTCTTCGCATGCCAAAATTCCTGGTTTTCTGCACAAAGGTCCTCTCCCCTCCAACTCTGCAGTTGGTCATGGAGCACCAGTTACAAGTTTTGCACAGCTGCTTCCCCACTCCATAAGCAGGGACCTTGGGCACTGCAGTCTCATAGTTGTGATCCTGTGGGCTGTGCTCTGCTACGCCCCTGCCTTTCCCCCCCTTCTCTGGAAACCAAAAGAAACTGCCCCAGACAGTCCTAAGGATTGGCTACAGCATGCGCTGCTGTGGAGCAGTGGGTTACAGCGTGCAAGTGTGTGGCATTGACTTATGCAGCCTCTCTGCACCTCCTGCCCCCTGCTGTTCTGCTGCTTCTTGGATGCTACACACACGAAAGGTGGTTGGGGTTGTGGGCAGAGCTTGAGCACAGCAGAATACAACATAGGCACTTCTCAACAGCTGGTGGTGGGTCAGTCTATAGACCATCCAGCCTTTGTGGATCCAAGAGTAGGGCTGATACGTGCTATCCCCCATCCCCATCAGTTATGCAGCCTTTTCTTGATACATGCAAGTGAACCACTTTAATTTTCATGGGGAACTACTGTACATATCTCTGGAGAGATTATACTCCAGTGTATGTTATCTGCCTGAATTTAAAAGGACTACACGCTGGTGTCTAGGGATGCCCCATGCTAAGAAGAAAACACTTCAAATAATGCTTCATTGTTGTGATGTGCTCCTTATCGAGTAGCAAGTTCTTTTTTCTTGGTATCAATATTCTGCTGGTGTTGCAGAAAAGATTATATCCATTAATAGTCTCACGGTCTGGAATCTATACTTTTGATCTGTACTGAATATGCTTTTGTTTTCAAGTACGTACAGCACTTCTGATTAAACAGTCCTCTGATTAAGCCTTAGATTATTTAACCCAGCGGTTGATGGTTTTGATAACAATTTGTGATTAAAAGGAAAGAAGAAAAACCCAAGGCAACAGCAGTGAATGAACAAATTAATCCAGAGCCATTCTTTATAATGTGTTTATTAAAATTAAATGAATGAAGTGAAAGTCACCCTAGCAGCTGTATTGGGGACGGATGAGTTATAGGTGATGTGAATGTTGAAGAGTTTGAAGAGGAGGACGTTAACAAAAAAAACCAACCCTATTTTTCCCCCTTTTCAGATCCCAAGTTGAGTTTACAGGACTATCAGTTAGAAAATGTATTAAGCATCTGGATGTCATTGAGCATAAATGTTGGAACCCCACAATGACATGTTAGCAGTCACTTTTCAGACTATTTTTTTCTCTAGAGAGATGGATTCAAATTAGATTTCTGTTTCACTCCATACAAACACCACAGCTTGTTACAATTGGCAGCCACTTGATATCAACACTGTGGTGATGTTTTAGTTTGAGACAGGTGCATTAGTAGATGTGTATGTGGAAAAAACATGTAAGGCAAATTGTGCTGGACCTTAGAATATTCTCTCTCTTTCATGGATACTAAAGTTTCCATTTATAATAGAACAACAATAAATTAGGGATTGATCCTGCAAACCCTCAAGTCACAGAGTTCACAGTGGGCAGGATTGGGCACATAATTTCCATGTCAGAAAATATAAAAACATTGATATGAGTGTGCTTCTGTATTAATAAGATGACCTTTGACATAGGAATTTGCCCTAAAAAAAAATCTCGGGCCACGCAGCTGCGATGATCTTTGTATAAAACAGCTAGCTGTTTGCATGATGCATGCTAGAAAATTGCTGCTGACTTTTATTTATTTATATAATCTCCATTGAAAAACTACATGTTTAAACATCAATTAATGGGTTGTCTCTTGGCAGGCCCACAACTTGCTGTGAAGGAAGCTTTAAGGGAGATTTTTTTCTTGGTGAAGACACAAATTATTCTTTCCTTAACATTTCAGAATATCCTGATAACCATTTGGTTTGCGGTTCCTGCATAGCTGTATAGCTTTTGTTTTATTGCATGAAGATGCAGGCTGCATAGATAGTTGCCACGTTGTATGTGTTCATGATTCCCGTAAATGTACCTGGTTGAAAATAAATAAAATAATTACAGAAGCTTTACAATTCTTAATGTTTGTGTGATAGCTGGACAGTAGCCAGTGTGGTTCTGAATACACAATGGCAACTCTATATTTTCTGTTGATATTGGCTATTTTCCCAAGTCTCTCTTCCTGAAGAAAGCTAGAATATAGTCATTATTTATGAAGAGTGCAGTTTACCAAAATGAAGGGTTACAGTGAATGGAAACACCTCAGAATGCTTTATCTGCAATGATGTGTTTTCACATTGCAAGATGCAATGATGTCTTTGAGCAAAAACATGGCTCTCAAGTAAATTACCAAGACAAAATGTACCAATTTGTTTTTTCTTATCGAAATTATACCTGGTGTTGCTAGAACAGGAACCTGTCAAATGTGGAGCCCAATTAATTAATTGCTTTTTGACTTACTGCCAAATATTAACAGTATATGCTTGTCACTTACAATGTTTGGCATCCATAGCTTATACAGGTAGAAAAGTGACCTTGTTCCCATCTGAGATTAGAAATGGATGCGGAGAAGTTAGACTTGCTTAAGGTCATAAAAGGAGTCAGTGGAGGTGCCAAAGATGGAAACCGAAGGGAGAGTCTCTCTTCCACTCTGACCCATATACACAGCTCCAGCAGCTTACAGTGGCTATTGGGAACCAATGGAGAATTGCCTGGTATGGGGCCTGCACAGAGCCACCGTAGGCAGCCCTACATGCCTACCTCACAAGCCACAGCATCAGAGGCATGTTGAGACAGGAGGGTGGGTATCTCTATAGCACTTGCTGATTTTTGGGCTGTAATACAAATTGTAGGGGGTCCTTGGGATGCTGCTGTAAATTAGAGCAACCCCTGTACTACTATGATTTATGCCAAAGGCCATGCCAGCCCCCAGCCAGTCCAAAATTTAAAGCAACTTTTACCAACTCTCTTCCAAGGTTGGAGTCATAGCAGAGGATTTCTCCTCAGGTCCCCTAACTGTGTTGAAACCCTGACATGCTAAAATTATATAATGAGCCTTGATATGCCTCATTTAGGTATGCAAAATAGAATAATCTTTTTATCCAAGGACTTTATAATGTATTATAATGTATTATAAAGTTGTATTACCCCATTATTCCACATAGGAGTGAAGTGAAGGGCTTGGCTCAGTAGGCCAGCAGGGAATAGAGACCCAGTTTTTGCTTAACAGATTTTGCTGTTCTAAAAAACCCAGACAGCATTGACAGATATCATTTTCCTGAAAGGAAAATTAAACTGGCCATCTTTAATGTTTTGAACAGAACGTTAAAGTTCTTCTCAAATATTTCAATATTTTTAAAGTATCATTAAGTAGAAGCTCCTGCTTCACTGTTTTGCATGGAGTTATTTGTAGTGGAAGAGTTCAGGTGTGCTAAGTGGAGGGACAAGAGGCATGTTCAAGATGGGTTAACAGAACTACTCTATCATTTGTCCTTCAATTACAGGAAAAGAGCTGTCTGCATATGGAGCTCAGTCCCTGCAACCTCACACCTGCTGCTTTCTGGTTCTACCATATTTCCATTTTTCCCTCAAGATCCTAACATTCAACTCTATAAACACTGTGGCTGAGATTCTCAAAGCTGCCTAAAGGATTTGGACACTTAGTTCCCATTCATTTTAATGGGATTTGGGAGTCTAAATCCATGAGTTGGCTTTAAAAATCTTAGCCAGTAGCAATCAGAGTATCAGAGAAAGAAGTGCATTGTACTGATGACTTTGCATAACTGCAGTACAGGAACTCCTGTTATTCTTCCGGCAGTGATAGACTCCTTCTGTGGCCTTCCCCTATATATATGTGAATAATTATAGTATTCTATAGTAGCTGAAAGCATTGCAATGTGCTGTAGCTAATAAAGGAATTTTGCTTATCGTCTTTATAACATTTTTACATATTAAGTTAGTGAGAAGTGTGAAAAAATATTCAAATGTGTGTGTGTTAAAACTTAAATCACTTTTAAAATGCCATTATTTCCTGGTTTACTTCCTCTTAAAGGTTTCATAGTAGCAGCCGTGTAAGTCTTTATCCGCAAAAAGAAAAGGAGTACTTGTGGCACCTTAGAGACTAACAAATTTATTTGAGCATAAGCTTTCGTGAGCTACAGCTCACTTCATCGGATGCATGCAGTGGAAAATACAGTGGGGAGATTTTATGTACACAGAGAACATGAAACAATGGGTGTTACCATACACACTGTAGCAAGAGTGATCAGGTAAGGTGAGCTATTACCAGCAGGAGAGCGGGGGGATGGGGGGGGAACCTTTTGTAGTGATAATCCAGGTGGGCCATTTCCAGCAGTTGACAAGAACGTGTGAGGAACAGTGGGGGGGAATAAACATGGGGAAATAGTTTTACTTTGTGTAATGACCCATCCACTCCCAGTCTTTATTCAAGCCTAAGTTAATTGTATCCAGTTTGCAAATTAATTCCAATTCAGCAGTCTCTCGTTGGAGTCTTTTTTTGAAATTTTTTTGTTGAAGAATTGCCACTTTTAGGTCTGTAATCGAGTGATCAAAGAGACTGAAGTGTTCTCAGACTGGTTTTTGAATGTTATAATTCTTGACGTCTGCTGGTAATAGCTCACCTTACCTGATCTCTCTTGTTACAGTGTGTATGGTAACACCCATTGTTTCATGTTCTCTGTGTATATAAATCTCCCCACTGTATTTTCCACTGCATGCATCCGATGAAGTGAGCTGTAGCTCACGAAAGCTTATGCTCAAATAAATATGTTAGTCTCTAAGGTGCCACAAGTACTCCTTTTCCTTTTGCGAATACAGACTAACACGGCTGCTACTCTGAAACCTTTCATCAGAGCTGTAGCTGTAGCTCACAAAAGCTTATGCTCAAATAAATTTGTTAGCCTCTAAGGTGCCACAAGTCCTTCTTTTCTTCCTGTTAAAGTGACACATTCTACTACCATTACTCATGTTGGATAGTACCTTATTCCAGGTTGTCCCAATGACTCATGGACATAAGATGACAGAATCTGTCCCCAAAAATCTGCGTTAAAAGACCTCTGTTTCTCTTCTCTTGTTTGTTCCTGTAGTGATAATGCTGAATTTTGACATGGCCGTCATTCCTCCAGCAACGTAACAATGTTGCATCATAAACAGAGAATTATGACTTGTCAGGTACAAGCAGCAGGAAGATTGGGTAGGGAAAGGTGTGGTGGGGGTGTTTTATGTTTAAATATCCAACATATTAGAGGAAGCCCAATAAATTGCTTTCGGAAGTAAATGAATTCCCATCTCCTCTTGGCTCCTTCATCTGACTTGAAATGAAAATACATCTTTTAAATCAAAAACTTCAATTCCAAAATATCAGTGGTAGGAAACAACCTCTCATGTAGTGACTACAATGTCAGTACTCATAATTCACTGCGTTGGTGATCTAAGCAAGCCAAAGATGAAATGTTCCCTGTATTACTATGTAATCATACTGTAGTCTTTCCTGCCATGCCAAGTTGTCAATTTCACTGGCTTTTTAATTAAGAAGGGTAGATTTGTTTGCATTAAAACATTTTAAGAGGTGATATTTAATGCAGTCTTAGTTATTAAAGTTTGCTTTTCTCACTATACATATAATTTACACACATGTACATACGGATATACGCACGTGCACACAAAATATTTTCACTGGCTTGGGTCTATACAACAAACTTCTGCTGGCAAAGGTAGTGATGAAGTATGCTTCCTAACTAATATAGCTGTGCCAGCAAAAGCCCTCAGTGTAGATTCAGTTGCACCATCAAAACTACAATTTTACCAGTAGTTTATTTTGTTCTGGACTGGAATAAGCTATACTTACACAAGTGTAGTAGGAACGCTGTGCCATTCATTATAGTAAGGCTATACTCGCACAGCAGTCCTAGTGGAGACCTGGCTCAAGTTGCTGTGACCCAAGACTAGACTAATGCATTATTTTGTAAGTTATCTTTATGAATTAATATTTTGATTAGGTTGGGGGGAATAAAATCCTCATGCGTCCATATGGGAGGGTGAACTGCAGAGATACAAAATCAGTGTAATCTAAACTGCTAGCAGTTTGGAACTGCTTGTGAGGGGATGGCTAACCTGGTAAAATGGGATAACCTATGTTTGCAGTGAATCATTCTAGCTTAATGGATACTCTGGATAAAAAAGGCTGATAGTGTTCTTGTTGTGGGTAATAGAGCTAGGTTCTGGTTAATTTGTCTACTCTGACAAAACGCATGCTGCTACACGCAACTGTATTTTAGTAGACTTCACTAGACGTGATAGTTTGAAGAGGGAACGTCTTAAAAATGAATGAAGACTGAAAATGCACGAGTAAAACTGGAGTTTTACTAATTATATCATTACTATAATGATTCTGGATCAAAGATCTTTGAATGCAAAATTATAGCATTATCTCTTGGGATAATCGGATGGATTTAAAGAATGATGGATTTAAGGGATATATCAGTGAGCACCAATAACTATTTTAAGGTAATCAGCATCACTGTGCTTGATGCAGTCCTTTTTTTTTTTTTTTTTAAACTAACTAATCTGGGGGCATTTTTTCCCCATGAAGTTTTCAATTCTATTTTGTTGTTTCTCCACTATTACTGAAGGGTTAAAGATTATCTGCTTATAAGTGTAAATGTATATTAAACTAGAATTGTGCTGACAGGCTAGAAGGAAGGTGGTGGGGAACAGAGAATATTCAGCATGTTTATACTTCTTGACCAGCAAAAGAAATACAAGTTCAGATACACTGAATTTGCTTCTCCATCCCTACATTTGTTAAGAATAGTAAATGTTTGAGTGCTATTTTGAGCTGTGTGCTAAAGGAAATAAATGATGGTTTAATATGCGGCTGTTTAAATGTATTCCTTCATGGACTTTACAGAATTGTTGAGTGAGGTTTCCATACAGTGTGTATACCTTCAGGAGCTGGTTTCACTTTAATCTGAATTGTGGGGTGTTTTTTAGCTTCAGGAATCCCTTCAAATTTTGTACCTTATCTACTGATTGGGTTTACTTACTTTCTAAATGTTTGAGTGAAGAATCAGGGAGTCAGTGATTTAGAAACTGAATGCATGAGCTTTTTTTTTTTTTTAAGCTATGACTGCAGAAGACAGTTGACTGTTCACCTCAGTAGTAGTCATTCTGATTGGCCTATCAGTTGTTTTATGGTTCTATTTACAAGACATGTGGGTGAAAGATTAACATCCAACACAACTCCAACATGTCGAGATAACTTGCAGCAAATTTTAAATGTGTCAGATGGTGGTATTCCGAGATCATACATATGGAAAAACCTACCTGACAAACCAAACTTGTCTATTGAATAAATTAGCTTATGAAATACTTGGATATTTGCTGAAATCTCCATACTTTAGCAAATCCATGTATTTGTGTCCCTTAGTACTTGAGATATAGCAAGCAGCTGCTGGATGTAATGAGCAAATGGTACTTGTGAAGTCATTTTGTTAGAATATTTTTTTAAAGTGCTTTTTCTTAACACAGTGGATTTAGTTGTCCTACATTCTAACAGAATTTCCATTGTATCCAGGCTTAACAGTACTTCACTTTGAAAATCTAAAATCTACTCCAGAGTTGTTTGAGTGATTTTCCTTGTGGTTTTTGAAGTAGCACTTGAAAGGAGCAAAGTTCATTACTGATTGCAATTGACCAAAAGTAGTTTAACACAAGTGTACACTCAGTAGTGATTGCCTTCTATTAATATCAACATTTAACTTTCCCTGTTAGTATAATACTGTTACATTTCCAGAACCATGTAAACTGAAGAATGGGGAGGGAGTAGTGTGATTGAAAACACTACCTGGAAAGGAAAACAGCAGCTCCTTGTGTTTTTGAGAGCTTAGTTCTAAACAAATTTCTTCCCTCTTATAGGAAACAACACAAACAAAATGTGTGTGAGGGAGGGGTTTGGCCAATTGCTGGGAATACATTTATCATTAACATTACCAAAATCATGCTTATGAGATTTTTGATCTGTTGGCCATTTTGGCCTGGTGGATTTTGCTGGGGTTCTGTGGCCCGGGTCTGTTAAGGGAGATCTGAAGCCAACCGGGATGATGGGCCATCTGATTGATTGTTCTTTAAGAGATAAAATAGAGCTGCCAAATACCAGTTACAGGCTGGATGGAGAGTTGCTCAGTGCTGGAAGGGAGACTACAGAACTGGAGGAAGACTTGGATTTTGTTTTTTTCCCCCTCATGCTATGCTTTTTGCCCTCCCCTCCTGTCTTGCTTTACATTTGTCCCTCAGTTTTTCACCTCCTTCCAATCCTGCTGGCATCATGCACACCTGCAAAGTGCCATCTTGTGCCTCTCAATCAATCACTGTCACTCTAATTGTTAGTGCTCCCTGCTCTGACAATCACGCAGGCTTGCAGCTATGAACTGAGCATCAGTCGGGGGTGGGGGGAGGAACACAAATTAAACTGAGCATGAAGCTCTCCTTTTGTGAGTGCATGACTTCTCCTTCCTGTCACGTTTCAGAAGTTAATGAAGGAAAGGAACAGGTTGGGGAAACAACACAGAATGGACTAGGCAGGCAGTGGAAGGCTCACAGGCTGTCACAGGAGAAGTCCCAAATATGGGATACTCCTGCTACAGGAAGAAATAGGCCTATCCCAGGGCATCACCGTTTGGACAGATGACCAATGGGCTTTAACCTATTGAGCTCCTCCCCTGGCTCTGATACGAAGTGCTCCCCAGAACCCTCAGCTGGAGAGCATTTCTGTTAGAATGCTCCTGCTGTGTGACCTTTCATTGTGTGCTTAATGTATGTTACAGTAATCTGCTGCTGTTACAGCGTTATTGGGGAACTGCTAATTCTTGTGTGGTTGTATTTAGTTAGGGCTTAGTTTATACTGCCTACCTACTTCGGTATAACTACATTGTTCAGGAGTATGAAAAATCCACACCCCTGATCAACATGGTTATACCGACCTTAGCCCCCCTATGTCAGTAGGAGAGCTCTGTCCTGTCGGCTTAAAGCATCTTCACCAGATGAGCTGCAGCAGCGCAGCTGTATCGATGAAGCTGTGCCGATGTAAACTTGTAGTGTAGACCTGCCCTTGATGGTTTACACTCTACCATTGTATGTCTCAAAAAGCCACTGTCTTATCAAGCTGTCAGTGCTGATTGTGAGGAGCCTTTTACTGTAGGGTTGGTTTCTAAGGCTGCAATTGAGGAAGCTTGGCTTGTTCCAAAGGGACCGTACAGGCAACCTCATGGTGCTTTGTTTTACGTTTTGTTGGGCTCCCTGTGCAACAGAAAGCCACTGCATTTGCCTCTTTATTTAGGGGTTATCTGTGTTTGTACTAAAGGTTGTTTCCTGTTGAGTTCAGGAAAGTTGTGGTCCATGTGTCATGTTTATCCCAGAATTGCGTTGCACCCTCCATGATTGATGCATCCTCAGCAGATTGTGTTAGAGAGTTTTTATAAGCAATTTAAATGTGTTTGATTCAAAACCATAACTTGGCAGGCGGTAGTTGCAATAAAAAGATAATTCAAAACCACCAGCTTGGTCTCCACTTCTCAGAGAGTAAGAAATATCTGGAAAGGATAAAACAGCCGCTCCTTGTGTTTTTTGACAGCTTAGTTCTAAACAAAGCCAGTATGGTAGTTGAAAGCTGTTAAGCTTACAGGTTTGTTTTATCTTTTAAATCTAATTTTAATGTTATGCTCTTATGAGAAATACAGGACACCTGGGTTTCTCTGCTACTCTCCCTCTCTCTTTCCCTCCCTCCCCATTTGTGCAGTTTGAGCTTATGTGAGTATGGAACCTGACAAGTAATAATAGTAAAGATGACAGCTCAGCAAATAAACTCTGAATTTATAAACTAGAATTTAAAGTAGGCCTCTCGCAAGCCAATGCCTATAGGGAAGCTGGAATTGGAGTGGCTTCTAAAAGATTAAAGAATTTAAGTGTATGCTGCAAGCTGTAATTTAAACAACATGAAGTTTTATCTTTAATGTTTTAATGGACAAAAAAGACAATTTTTGTAAACCTATAGTCCATTGAGGAATATTGGCCCCTTTCTGCTATTTAGTGTGAGTAAACATTTCCCTATCCCATCTTCCAAAAAGCAAGAATATTGACTGTTCTCTTTAGCAAGAATATTATATAGTAGTTACCAAATATTTAGGGGTTTGTTTTTTTAATTTTTCTTTTCAGTTTGATCCTAAAGATATACCAACATTTATAGCACAAGTTAATTAAAAAAAAATGCATGTTCAGATTCAATAGCTGCATTGTAGCCCTGTTTGAGAGTACTTTAGGTAAGAATTTGTCATTTGAAGGGGGAAAAGATAGATTTAGACTAAACTGGCATAGAAGATCCGAGTCTGGGAAACAAAAAGTAGCACAACTATTAAAATCTAGTTAAGTTCTGAGCGCCATAAAACAAAAACAGAAATGTAACACTTTGGGGCCTGGTCTACACTAGGAACTTACATCGGTATAACTACATCTCTCATTGTGTGAAAAATCCACGCCTCTGAGAGACGTAGCTATGCTGACCTGACTACTGGCAAAGACAGTGCTAGGTTGAAGAATTCTTCGGTCCACCTAGCTAGCACCTCTCGGGGAGGTGGATTACCTACGCCAATGGGAGAAGCTCTCCGGTTGGCATAGGGCAGGTAATGTCTACACTATGTGCTACAGTGGCACAGCTGCAGCTTGATCCATCCATTTTGTGTAACCATAAAAATATCCAGATTGGTTCTTTAATATCATTTTACAAAGTATTATGGCATAGGTTTATCCCTAATACTATAAAAATGAATTTCTATGAAAAGTCTAGGCATAATACTTATATTTCCAAAGTGTTTTGTCAGTCAGCCCCTGGGACCTCTGAAAAACCTAGGGTAATGACACTCAGTGTTAAAGAAATGGAAAGTCACTTTGTAACTGGAGAGTTGCTGAGAGGTGCAAAATAATCATAGAAAAATGTTCTAACACTGCTTTGCGGTGCTGACTTTGTGACCTTGCATCAATACTCAATGCTCACCCGTGATGTTGATATGGTGTTAACAGCATGACACAATGATTATTTTTCTTACTCCCTGTGACTCCATAACACACTTCCCATGTCACCTTTCACATCTTTCTATCAGAGAGAATTGAGGGAGGTTTTTTCCCCTCTGCTTACCCTCTTCAAAATTTTTGGATGCAAGGGACTAGTCAGAACCATTTTTTCTTCCTTGGGGCCTAGAACAGTCATTTGTGGCTTGAGTGCCAGGGGTTGAACATCACTGATGTGGGAATAGTAAAATACTCAAACCAGTGGCTGATCCCATTTGGAGCTCAGGTTCTAAGCCTTGCTGAATCTCAGAACAGTGTCTGAGCATAGATTTGTAGAAGTGTAGGGGTGGAAGGGGACTCGAAAGGTCACCTCATCCAGTCCCTCTCTCCTCCTCTCTCCCCCCTCCCCCCCCCCCGAGATGGATCAAGTAAACCTAGACCATCCCTGGCAGGTCTTGGCCCAACCTGTTTCTAAAAACCTCCAATGATGGGGATTCCCCAGCTTCCCTTGGAAACTTGTTCCAGAACTTAACTACTTTACAATTAGAAACATTTTCCTAATATCTGATCTACATCTCCCTTGCTGCACATTAAGCCCAATGCCATCCATGTTGTGATAGAATTTAGCAGAGATAATTAGGGATGAAGTATCGGTCATCTTTTACTCTGAATTTCAGTGCTGTAGTTGGCTTACATCATAACCGTAACATTGCGTGGCTCCGTCCTTTTTCAGCCCTTTAGCTGTAGAGTTGACAGCTCACTGAGACATTTTACAGTCGAATATGCCTGAGCAAATGTAACTTGGTGAACACATTTAGAAAAGAGACTCTGAAAATACACAACTCCCTGCAGCAGAAACAGGAGAGCTGTCTATGAGTAATCACAAGGACCGAGAGGCATGTGTCTCAAAAGTATGTTGATTTGCGAAAAAAGAACAAGGGCATTTGTTGAAGAAATGAGCTGGAGATGTTTATTCCATTGGAAAATAATTCTTTTGATCTTCAGGGAGGTGTGTGACTTTCGGAGGTGGAGAAAGACACACAGGTAATTTCTAGTTGATTTTTTTTTTCCCCTAAGGGAGCTGTAGGCTTTTTTATCACCAGTCATTTAATTTCTCTGAAATGTTCTAGTCTCAGCACAGGCTAAAAGTATTCACAAATAAGGGTGTACACACCTGCCAGCTCATAGGGCTGGCCAATGATATGCAGTTGCCAGTGTATGCACTATAGGAATTAACTCTTTGATGTATAGCTTTAGAGGTAATGGCACCTTGCTCATCTTAAAACCAAAACCAAACCAAACAAAACAAAACAAAACTTGGGCTTCAGAACATTTAAATTTTCCACTTTCTGTGCCCGTGTGCTTGTGGCTTACTTTGCTGCATTTCATAGCTTTTATTATTAAACAGGAATTCAACTTCTGCTGTTTTTCCCAAAAAGTCTTAAAGATTTGAACTGTTTGAACACCAAACTTCCTTTGAATAAGCAAACTAGGGAAATGTGGTCTAGATTAAATTACTATAAGGTGGGTGCACAACTGATTGTTAGACCATTTCCAAAGGATAGTTATCAATGTTTTGCTGGCAGATTGGAAGGCCTGTCAAACTAGTGTGGCCATGCAGGGGTCAGTCCTGGGGCCGGTACTATTCAATATTTTCATTAATAACTTCAATAATGGATTGGAGAGTAGGCTTATAAAATTTGCAGATGACACCATGGGAGGGGTTGCAAGCACTTTGGAAGACAGGATTAGAATTCAGAAGGACCCTGACAAATTGAGAGTTGCTCTGAATTCAACAAGATGAAATTCAATAAAGATAAGTGCAAAGTACTTCACTTAGGAAGGAAAAGTTGAATGCACAACTACAAAATGGGGAATAACCGACTAGGCAGTAGTACTGCTGAAAAGGATCTGGGAGTTATAGTGGATCACAAATTGATATAAGTCAGCAATGTGATGCAATTGCGAAAAGGCTAATATTCTGGGGTGCATTTAACAGTAGTGTTGTATTTAAAGCAAGGGAGGTAATTGTCCCTGTTCTGCTTGATGTAGGTGAGCCTCAGCTGGAGTACTATGTCCAATGGGTTCTGCACTTTAGGAAAGATGTGGACGAAAGTGGAGAGAGTCCAGCAGAGAACCATCAAAATGATAAAAGGTTTAGAAAACCTGACGTGTGAGGAAAGGTTAAAATAACTGGGCATGATGAATTGTTCTCCATGTCCACTGAAGGTAGGACAAGAAGTAATGGGGTCAATCTGCAGCAAGGGAGATTTAGGTTAGATATTAGGAAAAACTTTCTAACTAGAAAGGTAGTTAAGTTCTGAAACAGGCTTGCAAGGGAGGTTGTGGAATCACCTTCATTGGAGGTTTTAAGAACAAGTTGGACCAACACCTATCAGGGGTGGTCTAGGATTACTTAGTCCTCCCTGAGTGCTGGGGGCTGGACTTGATGAGTTCTTGTGGTCCCTTCAAGCCCTACATTTGTATGATAAGATAAGAATTTGTTGCTGATTTGTTGCATAGATCTGTGGTTCCCAACCAAGGGTACACGCAAAGGTCTTCCAGGGGGTATGTCAACTCATCTAGATATTTGTCTAGTTTTACAACAGGCTACATAAAAAGCACTAGTGAAGTCAGTACAAACTAAAATTTCATATGACTTGTTTGTACTGCTCTATATACCATACACTGAAATGTAAGTACAATATTTATTTCCAGTTGATTTATTTTATAATTATATGGTAAAAATGAGAACATAAGCAATTTTTCAGTAATAGTGTGCTGTGACACTTTTTTGTATTTTTATGTCTGATTTTGTAAGCCAGTAGCATGGGCGGTGGGTATTGAAGGCAGGGGGAGGCTGTGCCTCCCCATACAGCCTTGCGTGGCCCCACCCACACTCTGCCCCCAGGCCCTTTCCTGTTTCCTGGGCTGTGCCCTTGTGCTTCCTATTTCCTGGGCTGCGTGTTTCCTGGGAAGCTCTTCCCACCCTCTCCATGTCGTCCCCGTCCCCCCGGCTGCCTGTGGCCAGCTGGGGCTAGGAGCATAATGGGGCTGGCCTTTGCTCTGGGTTGGGGGGGAGGGGGGAGAGGCATGTGCTGCCCACCCACCCGGCGTCCAGGGATGAGGGGGACTCTTGGCTCCAGTGGGGAGGGGACCTCGGGCAGAAGGGGTGGTCCGGGCCAGGGGTTAGCCTTCCTGAGGCCAGGGTTCACCTACTGCTCATTAAGTTGTTTTTAAGTGAGGTGAAACTTGGGATGTACGCAAGACAAATCAGACTCCTGCAAGGGGTACAGTACTCTGGAAAGGTTGAGAACCACTGGAATAGAGAGCATGCTAAATACTGAAACAGTATTAAAATATAACTCTCAAAGTGAATGTAGCCATTGGATAGAAAATGGGAAAATAAGTTGGTAGAGAGTGTAGTTTTGTGCAGGAAAAGAATACGAAGTCTGTTTGCAAGCAAAGTCTATCAGGCTCAAGGTATCAGGCAAGGAGTAGTACCATTTTGTTAACTTTTATTGGAAAGATCTTTCAGTTGGATTCTGCTAGTAAAAACTACACCTTCTGTCGTGAGTACTTTCAGATCTGGAGCCTGAAACTGATGGCAGACATTCAGCCACCTAGGTTTTCCAGGTGTGAAGTCCTCATTTTAAATTCCCTGAAACCTAAAGAAATGTTGTGTAACTCGATAGCTTAGCTGGGTTAGTAATTAAAGCAAAAACTAATTGCTACAAGTCCTTTGCTACTCTTTTTGAAAGAGAGATGAGTCATTTTCTACATGAGGATGCATTATTGCTGCTAATATCCATGATCAGAATTAATTTGGGAAAAATATGATGGCAAAGCTAATCCTGTACAGATAACACTGATAGTGTTACCCTCTGCTGCTGTTTTTTTTTCCCCAGAGTATGTTGGAAAGGATGCTCTGCCAGAAAGAGGGAAATCTTTGAGTTTAGTTGGTGATACAATCCTTTATTTGTTAATGTGATTCATTGTTCTGACATGAGGTTCAATAATATATTTTTAATAATTCTCTGACATCAGTCACGTGAGTAGTACAGTAATAACAGAAAGCAACACACTAATAGTATCTAATACTATTTACAGTGTACCTACAGAGAGAATTTCAGTCAAGATAATGTGGTTTAATGCATTAAAACCATCTCTTTGTAAATTTGTTCCAGTAATGTGTACTGCTGTTCATAGTGGAGTCTTCTGTAAAATAGTTATCCATTCAGATTTTTATAAAGATGATTGTAATTTTAAGAATTATTTTACTTTGTTAAATATGGACAGGAAAAGAATAATTTTGCTATTTGAATGATCTGAGGTGTTTATTTAGACAAAAAAAAGTTCAGGCCCCTTTCAGCAGCTTCTCAAAGCTTTCAGATGATGAATTCTTCCAGTAAAACTATTTGAGTTTTTAAATATGTTCGTGTGTTTTAATCCATACTCGTACTTAACAAAGGCTTGTGAACTTCACTAATTTCAATTATTTTTGTTTCCATTTAGGCGTTTAGATGCTAACCATATTACTGCAGTCCCAGAAGACAGTTTTGAGGGTCTCGTCCAGCTACGTCACCTGTGGCTGGATGACAACAGCTTGACAGAAGTTCCCATTCATCCACTCAGCAATCTTCCTTCTCTGCAGGCCTTAACTCTGGCTCTCAACAAAATAACACACATTCCTGACTTTGCGTTTACAAACCTTTCAAGTCTCGTCGTTCTGTGAGTATTAGCAGCATTTCACTTTACAATTCAGTTTGATCCTCCAAGTGTGGACCTGATTCAGCTAGGGTTGCAATGAGAAGTGCGTTCTGTTCTGTTTCACTTCAGGTGGCTAATAGTTTGTAACCCAGAAACACCACAAACTGGTACAATTATCATCTGTATTAGACAGGTCTGCTACCAGAAAATCAAAAATGCCATGACTGAGATTGCTCCATGATTTTTGATTGCATCTCTTTTTGGTAGCGTACTCATTCTTGAAAACTGACAACTGAAAAATGTTGGCAAAAGAAGGCATTGTAGTTTTTAGAGATGGAAATATCCTCTTCAACAGGTTTGTTCCTTATGGGATATATTTCTAATGCTTTATGTAGTCTTAAATGTGCCTGGGACTGGTGTTAACAGTAGAGCTGGTCCAAACGTTTTGAATTTATTTGTTTAATTCAAATTTTCATCACACTTTTGGGGGTTTCTCAACTAACTGTAGAGCTCTTTGGAAGTTTTCCGTTTTCAAAAAGCTCTGTCAGTTTCAAAAAGCCAGCAAAAAATAATAATTAAACTTTCATGACTTTTTTTTGTGGAGGTGGTTTTTGTTTTTGTTTTGGAACTGCTGTAATTGTTTGCACCATTTTGCTTGAAGACTGTTTAAAAGCCTTAGCTATAATCTGAAGGCCCCACTTCAACACCTGGAAATTAATTGCAGTTTTGTCAGAATCAGGAGTGCTGAATGGGGTCTCAGGTAGGTAATTCTGATTATATCCAATATCTTGCTCTCATCCTAGATTGTGACATCTCTTGTCTGGTAATAGGGGCATTCTTTTGTAAAGTATCACTTCCTCTCACCCTTTAATGGTTTTTCTAAAACATCCTGCTATTGTAATATCAAATAGTCAAATGTATGTTAATTTTATAACTTATCCATGAGAAACTGATTATTTTGAAACTGATTTTGTTGTCTCTTTAGGCATCTTCATAACAATAAAATAAAAACAATAGGAAAACATTGTTTTGATGGATTAGACAACCTAGAAACTTTGTAAGTACTTTTTCTGTGTTAATGTATTGGTCTGTGTTTGTAGAAATCTCTGTACCCAGACTAGTTATGGAAACTAGCACTTCTGACAAAAGACTTGGAAAAAATTGTTCAGATATCCCTATGTTTATAATTAGTGTTATAGTTAATAAATACTTGTTACCTCAACTTACTTTTAGCAATAAACTCATTTAAAACATATTGCAAAAATATGTTGCCAATTGTCTTTGACAATACTAATTACTTCTGTCTTTGTGTAATAGTGAGATATGCTTGAATGTCAATGGATAAAATAATCTTGAGTTTAAGATAGAGGGCTCAGAAGCAAAATGTATAGCCATTTAAGTGTTTTGTATGATATTGCATGGACTGCAGATTTCCTTTCAGCTTGCTTCGTGAATGTCTAGTAAGCAATATTTCACTAACACAAAAATTTGTTACATTTAAAGAATGCAAAAAATATCTATCATGAAATCCTGGCCCCACTGAACCAGTGACAGCTCCCACTAGTTAAAAGGAGGTGGTGGAATTTTACTCCTACTTTGTGAGGGTTTGGAGGAGTATTGGAACTTTACTTGCTCCAGAAACCCTGTAAATCTTTATTTAATATTTAGAACAGTCAGTTATCAGGGTAAATTTGTAATTTGATAATCTTTTAAAGATAGAAACCAGTTCTAGGGTTTTTGGTTTTTTTAAATAAATCTTTTACTTCTCAGCTGGAAGAAAAGTACACTCTTTGAGCCCAGTCCTTCTCAGAAAAAAAATCAATAAGAATGTAGTCTGAGGAAGAGCTGCACAATTTTGCCCGTTGACATTTCCTTGTGCATTTTTGTGAAACAAACAGCCAGCATAAAACTGAGAGCTTGACTGGCTCTTGAGCTGGAATGGTGACAGAGCAACTGTGATTATTTTATTGTGTAGCTCAGGGATGGGCCAACTTTTTGGCCTGAGGGCCACATCGGCGTTGTGAAACTGTATGGAGGGCCGGGTAGGGAAGGCTGTGCCTCCCCAAACAGCCTGGCCCCTGCCCCCTATCTGCCTCCTCCCACTTCCCACCCCCCTCAGAATCCCCAACCCATCCGACCGCCCCCTGCTTCTTGTCCCCTGACCGCTCCCTACCAGGACCCCCGTCCCCTGACTGCCCCGACCCTTATCCCCACCCCCCCCGCCGCTCCCCATCCCTTGACGCCGTTCCCCATCCCTTGACACCCCCCACCACCCAGAACCTCCGCCCCATCCAACCTCCCCTGCTCCCTGTCCCCTGACTGCCCCGCCCCCTATCCATACCCCCGCCCCTCCCCGGGATCCCACCCCCTCTCCAACCCCCCTGTCCCCTGACTGCCCCAACCTCTATCCACACCCCCGCCCCCTGACAGCCCCCTGCCCTGGGACTCCCACGCCTATCCAACCCCCCCCGCTCCATGTCCCCTGACTGCCCTCAGGACTCCCTGCCCCTTATCCAAATCCCCCCCCCCCCCCCCCCCCGCCCCATGCCGGTCAGAGTAGTAGGAGCTCGCAGCCACACCACCCACGCCGCCTGACAGGAGCGGCGGGCCAGAGTGCTGGTGGCGCAGTGCACTGAGCCTGCGGGGGTGGGGGGACCAGCGGGTGAGGGGCCGCAGGCTAGCCTCCCTAGCGGGAGCTCAGGGGCCAGGCAGGATGGTCCCACAGGCCAAATGTGGCCTGCGGGCCATAGTTTGCCCACCTCTGGTGTAGCTGAACAGTAAACATTTCCAACAAATCCACTTTGCTAATGTAACAAGTATTTGTATATTAGGATTTATTTGACTGTACCTCTTCTTTTGTTCAATTATAATAGTTGTCTTTACTACAAGGTCTGTAGCTCCTGCTAGTCTCTCGTGGCTGATATTGGTGTATATTTTATAAAACCTAAGAGATTTTCTGAATAGGCTATGCAAAATTGTCATTCAGACCTGCACTTTTTTGGGTGTTTTAAAAGACTATATTTTCGTTTTAAAGGCTTCTGAAGGATAAAATCATCATTAAGATAAATCATTGTCTAAAGAAGTATATAGCTTCACTATATGGAGAGAGAGAGAGAGAGAGATCAAGCAATTTAACATGAGGTGTCCAGTGTGAAAACATGTAGCCAGCACTGAGTGTTTGCTGATGCTGCTGTTTCTTCTAGGGATTTAAATTATAACAACATGGTAGAATTCCCTGAAGCCATTAAAGCACTTCCAAGCCTAAAGGAGCTGTGAGTATTACTACATCTTATTCTACCCATTTTCTTTATCCTTTTCTTAAATAAAAAAGTAATCCTAACTCCAAGGTTAGGAATGCCTCTCTTGTCTCATTACCCAGTAATCTGAAATGGATTAGGTTATGCTAAGCAATGCTCTAATTACAGGAGAGCGTAATCAGCAGTTAGTGAGAGAGCCTATTATTTTTGGAGTGATTAAAAATAAGCAAATTATTTAGGATAGCCATTAACATAGATCTTAACCATCAGCTATTCTGACACTGTTTTGCGGTCTCCAGTAGCAAAATTATGTAATTACTGATCATTATGCTTTTTAAAAAAAACATTTATCACAGATTTATGCAGAGTGTAGCTTTCTCCCCAAAATTTTCCATTTTAACTACTGCTATATAGTAGACAAAGGTCTGATCCTTCAGAATTACTCCTGCAATTGTGTGTAGTCCCATTTGACTTTGGTGCAACTGTTCGCAGGATTGAGCTCTGAGTTTGTGTATTATTTGAGCACAAGCAAAATGACGGTTGATCAACTCTAATGATGCTATATTTTAAGATTTATTTCTCTTTTGTCAATATATTTTTAGGGGATTTCACAGTAATTACATTTCCATAATCCCCAATGGTGCATTTGGGGGAAATCCCCTTCTAAGAACTATGTAAGTATTATTATGTGTGTATTTGTAATCTGATTACCAGACAGTGATGGTATGAACTGATGGGAGACTGAAATCTGTTTTTAATTCCTCAGACATTTGTATGATAATCCTCTCTCTTTTGTGGGGAACTCAGCATTTCAGAATTTATCAGATCTGCACTCCTTGTAAGTACTTTCTCAATTTATAAAAGAATATCTGAAGTGAAATAGCATGTCTGTGCCCCTAGAATAACTGATTTTGCTGGTCAGATGTTACTTCATGCACAATTTTTATTTGCACTTAGTTTTAGTAAACTTTGCTCTTTGTTCTTGAAATGTCCAGTAGTTTGAGAGTCTGTTGGATAGTCTTAAAATCTTTTGTTCTCCTGGCTAACTCGCATAAAAAAAGTAACCTAAAGCCAAATGCTCAGGTCCTTGCCCAGACAAATTCCCACTGAAGCCAGTGGAGCCTATGTATATTTCTGAATATGGATGGACATTGGGAATGCGTTTGCAGGCAAGTACATGCACAGTTCAAAAAAGATTTCTAGTCTGGGAGTTCTGAGTAATGAATAAGTAAAAACTGACTTAAAAACTTCAAGATTTGAGCCACAATCAAAAGATTTTATAGTAAACTGCATACTTTATACTATATTCAGAATGTATATCTAAGTGGCACTTTCAAGTGGATGGATCCTGCTTAGGTACAAATGCGGGATCCCACTTGGGTGCCAATCCCAGACTCTCCTAATCAAAGACTAATACGTTTTAGTATGTTAAATGGGGGCTGATATTTGCAGAACTGCTATGATGCCTCCTTCATGCTGATCCTTCAAATGGCACATATTTAAAAATCAGCGCTGATCTTATTTGTTGGAATGGAGCAGCCATGGAAGTTGGATCACAGCACCATCTGCAGAAAATTAGCACGTTAGCAGTGTTCTGAATTCCAAGCATGATTCTGACAGAATGTCAAACCCACTGAGCAATATCACGTGCTTTCATAGCATTTGATTAAGCATATTTTTACTTTAGTTGTATTCAACAAGTGTCTTTAGACCTATGGTGTAAACAAAATTCATTGAGGCAATCAATTTATTAGTATGCAACTTTCTCATGAAAGCTTTCATAACAGTATAAAAGAATTGTCCCCTTCCTCCCTCTACTCCCCCCCCCATCTCTCACAATTTCCATAATATAATTTACAGATGATCTTGTTTATTTAGGGTCATTCGGGGTGCCAGCATGGTGCAGTGGTTTCCTAATTTGACAGGAACCAGTAATCTGGAGAGCTTGTAAGTATCTTCTACCAAACACTGCCAATAAATTAATTTCTTGTTCTGTCTCTTCTTGGAACAATTAGTATTAGAAATTAACTTCCAATGGTAGAAGTGTGGGTTAGTGAACGGGGCTGGAAGCCAGGAGATCTGGATTCTATTCCTGCCTAACTATTTTAGGTAATTATATGACTGCTATTACCAAAGTAATGGAGTGCCTCACAATTTTGAATATATTTACTTGTGAGGCCTCAGCTGGAGTACAGTGCCCAATTCTGGGTGCCTCATGTTGTAAAGATGTGGATATGTTGGAGAGAGTCCAGAGGAACACAACAAAAATGATAAAAGGTTTAGAAAACGTGACTTCTGAGGAAAGATTAAAATAAATGAGCATATTTAGTTTTGAGAAAAGAAGACTGAGGAGGAGGGACCTTATAAATCTTCAAATATGTTAAGGGCTGTTATAAAGAAGATGGTGATAAATTGTTTTCCACAATTCACTGAAGGTTGGACAAGAAGTAATGTAACCCCATCTGCAGCAAGGGAGATTTAGGTTAGATATTAGGAAAAACTTTCTGACTATAAGGGTAGGTAAGTATTGGAATAGGTTACCAAAGGAGGTTGTGGAATCCCCATCATTGAAGGTTTTGAAAAACAGGTTAGATAAACACCTGTCAGAGGGGGTCGAAGTTTACTTGGTCCTGTCCCAGTGCATGGTCTTGGACTAGAAGACCTCTGATGGTCCCTTACAGTCCTACATTTCTGAGACTTACTTTGTACTGTTTGAGCATTCAAACATGTATGTGTGTTTTTGTTTGTTTTTAACACAGGACTCTTACAGGCACCAAGATAAGCAGCATTCCCATTAACCTATGCCAAGAACAAAAGATGCTTCGGACTTTGTAAGTGAATATTTCCTGCTCCTGTTTTACCAATAGTAAAAATAATTTGATAGAGAACTATTGCACTATATTTAAAGAAAGTATCATTGCTCAAAGTCACTCTGTCAACATTGGTAGCCCCCAAAATTGTTCAAATGTCTGATCCCTCTTTGAGTCCTCTGGAGTCCTGGTGCTGCAGAGTAGTATGTTGATGTACCAAATCAAATCCTTGAAACAGCAGTGCATTTATTGAAGTACCTGGTGTTTCTTCCCTATGGTGGTGTACCGCTGTAAGGATATCAGTGTAACAGCATTTGCATGGGAATGTCTTCACATTTCATTGTGCCACCCACTCACTCTCCAGACCACACTCATCATCCACATTTGGAGAGTGTGAGAAAACAAAGGAAATTAGCTGTGGCTGCCAGCTAATCAAACAACATACACAAACCTCTTAGGACGCCAAAAATCCAATCCTGTTCTTAAAAAAGGTAAATTTTATTAAAAACAAAAAGAAAGAAAATACATTTTGGAACTGAGGCTTTTGCTAGATTTTAAAAGAGCAATTCCAAAAATGAAGCACCCAAAATAGCTTTCTTCGGGGTTCAGCTTAAAGGTTACAAGCAAACAAAGCATCTGGCGTTAGCACAGAGGAGTTCACAAGCCAATAAGAAATAAAAGAAATAACCATAATTGCGTCTAACTAAACATTCTGATCTACTTACATATTTGTAGTTCAGATAAGTAGTTCTAGGCATGATCTGATAATTTCTGATCATACCTGGTTTAAGCTGTTTATAGCATGGCTGCTCTGCTTTTTTCTTTTTTCTTTACCTGGGAGACTTGTTAACCCTTTACATGTAAAGCAAGCAGAAAACAGCTACCAAGAGGGATTTTACAGCTAACTGGCTGGCTGGGTGTCCATCAAAGGGAGCTGCTACTCCTCCCCCCCCCCACCCCACCCGCACCCCATGTATCACAGAGAGTAAAGAGTGGTAATTACTCGTAATTACTGTGGTGGAGGAGAGGAGACCAATGGAGAATAGAAAGTGGAGGTAGAGGGAAAGAATGATAAAGTGCATGAGAGAGAGGGGAAGCATGCACTCAGAAGGTAAAAGTAAATGATGGGTAGAGGGCAAATTAGAAAATAAAAATGTATTTAAGAAAGAGGATAGGTTTTGGAGGGAGTAGGGAAAAGATGATCGCAAAAGATAAATTCTTTTCACTGAAAAAGACGCCGGGGGGGGGGGGGGGGTATATGTCTTCTGTTTTATAGAAGGGAAAGACAGCAGAGCTTTGTGCTTTTTCTGTCAACCATTGGCTTTTTGAATCTGTAGTTTAATGGTAGTTTGGCTGTTTCCAGTCCCCTTTCTTGCCCCTTTCTGTCCCATTCCCCCCAACCCCCAAAAAATCTGAAAACTTTCCCAGCTTTGGATGGGGAGTGAGCTGCACCCTTTCAACAGATCTGAATTACATCCACATCCCTTCAGTTTCTTGTGGAAAATATGCACCTTTAATTTTGAACTATCAAAATTGAGGGGATTTATACAGTAGTTATTTTCCCACTGCATGGGTTAGTTGGCCATGTTTTGTGCACTATTTTATATGCGGAGCTAATAGCAACACCTACATTTAATACTCGCCTGACTCTTTCCATTATATAGTTTCAGTTGTTTATAATTTTGCCAAACTTTAGCCATTTGGGCTGAATTTCTTTTTCATGCTTGCTGTCTGTCTCGGGCTGAATATTTCTGAAAAGTCTTAAGTAAAAATGGTTTAGCCATTTAAGAGAGTGAGAGTGAAAAATAGATGGTTTTGCCAATGTTACAACAGCAGAGAGAATGTTCTCTTGTGTTTAAAACACGGAGCTAGGATTCAGGGATGCTTTATGAGCAACCTTGATTCTGGCATTTCCTCACTTTTGAAGCTTGACTTTGCAACCTTTACGTTGTTTTTCATGGCTTTTTGTCTGTAATATGTAGAGCCAGTATACATAATGGGGGCCGGTTGCTGAGGAGAGCATAGCTGTAAATCCCCTGACTTTTGTGTGTCTTTAAAATGTCTTCAGTTTTTCTCTAGAACTGTGGTAGCAGGATGGTTTGTATGCAGGATGATTTTTATTGAATTTATGGTTGGAGTAAAGTAACTTTTCAAATAGAGAAGAGTTAAACTAACCACATTCTTCCCATTGTCTATTTCAAGGGACTTGTCTTATAATAACATAAAAGAGCTTTCGAGTTTTAAGGGCTGCAGTTCCTTGGAAGAAATGTAAGTAGAAATGTATGTTAATTATCCTTAATAACCCTTAGTGTACTGAGTCTACAGCTTCCAGTAATGAGTTCTTGTACTTAACGTTTGACAGTAAGAAAATGTCATCGATTTTTAGGGCCAGAAGAGAATCTTACAATGAGTCTGACTCCCTGTATAACATAGGCCAGAGAATTTCAGCCGTTGAGTTCACTCACATAGTCAGAGTTTAACATTTCTTCCTATTTAGACACAAAAAGAATGAAAGACTCGGTAATTCTGCTTTTCATAGCAAGCTTGTCATATTTATAAATAGGCACTCCTCATCCTTGGTATCCCTACTTCTTAATCCCTGGGTTACTGTAACCTTCTCTTCCCTACATCTCACCACTCCCCTCCCAAGTTTTCTCAGTCCTCTCTATCTATCCAACATGGCACTGTTAAAAGTCCTCTTCCTGTCCAAGAAACACTTTTCCTTCTCAAATCTCTTCATTGTTTTTCCGGTGTTTTACCACATCAGATAAAGCTCCTCATCCTCTCCTTCCAGGCCCAATATGATATTTTCCCCTGCTTATGTCTCTGCTCCCGTTTCTACCCCGGGTGCTCTCCCAGTCTTCTTTTCTTCTTGTGCCGTTCGTCTTTCTTTCACTCTCAGCTTTGCACCTTCCAATGTGTAACCCTCTAGTCTTGACTCTGTCTCCAAATCCTAGCCTGTCAAGACCCCATTATCTCCCGCATAAAACCTACTTTTTACAAGTAGCCAGCCAGCCTGCCCTCCTTCTTGCCTCATTCTCTTGTCATGTGCTCTCTTGTCAGAGTCCAATCGTGGAACATGCTGAGTGTTTCAGCTTCCACTGAAATAACTGAGAGTTGAAGGTAGTAGGCACCTTGCAGGTTTAGGCCCTCAGATTGTGAGTTCTTCAGGGCAGGGAATATGTTGTACATTGTAAAGTGCCTGCTCAATTTATGAGACCACATAATTTGATTTTTAATAAGGATAAATTTACCTGATTCAAAAATTGATCTTTTTTTTTAAATAACGACCCTCCAATCTCCACCACTTTCTTCCACTGCCAGAAACAGTCCTGTGGTTGAAGGCAGCATAAAAATGCACCATCCCCTGCTGTCCTTAGAGAAAAGTGTTGATATTTCATCCACCGGCAAGCAGGTGGAGTAAACAGATTAATCTTGTCCTGTGCCCTGACTGTCAGTGCAGAAGAGATCAAGTTTTCTACCAAGGGCAGCAAATTCTGGGGCCAGCTGCCCTCTGCTAAAGCTACCTTGCTTTCAAAATGTTCCTTAGAGTTCAGATCTATGGCCTAGAATGCAGGAGCCCCTCAATGAATGTTGACTGTCAGGTGGGCACATAGGAAGAGAATGAATTGGAAATATAACCTGCCCCTTAGCTCTTGCATAATGAAGGGTCTCTCAGTGTTTTCCTTTTATAAATCCATATTTTAAGAAGTAGTTTACTCTGGGTTGGAGCTTGGCCTAAATCATCTCAACCTGGAAGTGAGTAGGTTTGTTTTAAATGCCAGGGTGCATCTGTGTCACAAAGTGACACTTATGGCTTGGAGGTAGTTCAAACCTCACTTTGTCAGTGTTCACCTCTGCCAAATGGGTTGTGAATAAAATGAGCTAGAAACTCCATAAGGGGGCTCCAAATATTGAATTAACCTTTCAAGAGAAAATAGCCATGCCTATTATGGTGAAGTGGAGAACAGTTATTTAAACAGTGGGCTCAAAATAGAGGGATGATCAGAAAAATAATTTCATCAGTCAATGGTATTGATTAGTATCTTATCTTATTCCCATTGTTCTGATTTGCTTAGATCTGTAGCGCAACAGACTGGGGAAAGCAGTAGAGGATAATATACAAATAGATGAAGGAAAAAACAAAAGCCAAATATCCCTCATTTTGGCAGAAATTAGCTTCCAAATAACTTTTTTTTTTCCCCCCGCATTCCAGTTCCTTACAACATAATCAAATCCAGGAAATCAAAGAAGACACCTTTCAGGGACTAACTTCCCTACGCATCCTGTAAGTATATATATTTTTATTTACTTATTTTTACTTTCTGAATCCTATGGAACATAAATTATGATTCATAATTAAATATGGGGGTTTGAAGGTAATAATCTGTCTTGTATTAATAGGCTAGATGTTCTATATCCCAAGACAAAGCTAACCGTGATCTATATGATAATTACTGTTTTTATTAGGCACCAGTTTTACTCTTTTTCTGTACTTAATATTTATATATTCATATAAATACATTGCAAGAAAATATATATTTTGCATGCCAAGTTTGGTAAAAAGTGGTTCTTGTTATTTTTATAATTAAGTTAACTATTTTTACCTGAAGTAAATTGCAGAAAGCAGCGTAAGTAAAGTAGGGCAAATGTTATTCTCCCAGACCTAAAGTAGTAAACATGAACACAGTTGCCAACTTTCATGCAATAAATAAGCACCTGACTTTCACAGTAAGCCAAAAATCAAGCTAATCCCATTTCAAAATGAGGCCAAAACAAGCCAGTCTCTAAGAACCCCAACGCTCTGTGACTAGATCCCTTCGGTGTGCAGTCAGAGATTGTGGTATGCCCACTGTGCACCCCTGACTCTCTTCCCCCCACGCCTGCTTGTCCCTTGCCCCTACTTGTCGGGAGCCGATCAAAAAAAATGAAGCAACAAGCTGCTACAAGCCAAACAAGCTAAAAGCCAAAAACTAGCCAACAAGCAACTCACAAGCCAATTAAGCCAAAAACAAGCCCAATTTCTGCATTTTTTTTTTTCCCATGGGTTTGGCATGCCTGCTTTTGAGTGGACAAATAGTAAGGTGTTTGAGAACTATCAAGGTTAAATTTCTTGGGAAATTTTTTTGGCTGTTCTCTGTCGTGTTAATGTTTTTACTGGAGCATTACTGTCTGTGTTTTACTTGATGTTGGCAGATTTATAATATGAAACAATTTATTGGTAAACATTAGGACTTAAAATGTGGTGGATAATACGAAAGTGTACATTGCTTATTGAGGGGCTAATAAAAGGGAGATATGAGATCCCAGAAATTCACAGCTGCTATTAAGTAAATAATAGCAGCAGTTAGTCCCTACAGTGTAAGGCCTCCAGCCTTGATCCTGCATGTGAAAACTCACTGCTCTCTCCATCTTATTTACATTACAGTAACACTCCAAAGCTCCAGTCAGAGTCCCATTGTGTTGTACAGATATAAAATAAGACACATTCTTGTCCCAAAGAGCTTGTGTTCTCACCTCTCTCCAGATGCTCAGCACCTAGCAGGATTAAGCCCATATATACATGATTCTATATGGAAAATGTCACGGAGATACCAAAATGTTGTTAAACTATACAGATTACTTGGCTTTCCTGTGAGAGGTATAATGTGACTGCCACTTGCCGAGCTCCCAAACAATGGTTATTCTGAAATTTCAGTGAAATTGCTAACTAAATGGCATTTTTTATTAATTGCAGTGATCTCAGTAGAAACTTGATCCAGCAGGTTCACAAGGAGGCATTTACTACACTTGGTGCTATAACTAATCTGTAAGTAGGCCATTTTGTGCAATAAACCAGCCCTAAATTGCTGAAATGGTAAAAATTTTCTCACTCCAACCTGATGTGTGTTTGCATTTCATATCACTTTTCATCCCTATAGATCCCCAAACTACACGCACACAGCAATGAAATGAGGCACTCCTCTCTCTTGTGTGGAGGACAGCTGTTGACTGTTAGCCAAAAAACACTAGAGCAGATCCATACTCATATGAAACGCTCCATGGGATCTTCAGACTTATTGTGTGTAACAATTTTAATACTCACCTTTCAGAGACTTAAGTTTCAACGAGCTGACTTCATTTCCAACTGAAGGACTGAATGGACTAAACCAGCTTAAACTTGCAGGCAACTCTGAGCTGAAAGACGCATTGGCAGCAAAGGACTTTGTGAAGCTCCGGTATGTTGGTAGATAAAACTACAGACTGTTCAGGTGAACGTTTAAAATAGCATTCATATGAACAAACAATGTGACACAAGTCAAGTCAACTCAGTTAAGGCCACTGTGTTCCTGTTAAGTAAGCTCACTTGTGCCGGAGTTTTGTAGTAAGTTGGGGGGATCTTGACCATTCTTATTCCATAAGGCTCCTCTCACCTGTTGTTTTTGGAATCCTTGACACACTTCCACCCCACCCCTTATTTCTGAATTGGAGTAGTTGTATGGATGGAGTTCTGGACACCTGTGAAGACCCATTTGCTAGTGACTGAGCATGTCAACTTCCTAGAATCTGGAAGATGGGAGCTGGCTTTATGATTCCACCACCCCAACCCTTTATACAAATGCTGGTTATTCTGTGAGGCCCAGCACAATAACGACAGTAGGCATTTAGGGTTTGATCCAAAAGCTTGTTGAAATCAATGGAAACACTCTCATTGACTTTGGTGGGCTTTGGATCAGACTATTATGTAGATTTTTTCATTTTCAAAGATCTATAGAAACATAATTCTTATGACCCCTCTGAGGCAGGTAAGAATTGTTACAGATGGGACAATTTGAGGCAAAGACACTTACTTGCCCAAGACCAGAGGAAAGAGTCAGAGACGTCTAGGATTCAATCCCAGAAGTTCGTGATATTCAGTCATGTGTTAACAAGAGACTCAGCTTTTTTGATCCACAAGCTGAAAACTACCGTAGCATGGCATTCTCTGTTCTGACACTTCTCCAAGATGAGCATATAAATAGTGTCCAGGCACAATACAGTTCTTGTAGGATTTCTATTATAGCCTTGACTCAGAATGACATCGGTTTTGTGAGATTTTGTTGTAAGGGTAATTAGAAGTATGCCCATCTCAAAATACTGTATACCTATGTACATTGCTTAATATTGATTAGCACAGGGGCATTCTAGACTGGTAAGAGTTACCATATTTTGACAGGTTTCAGAGTAACAGCCGTATTAGTCTGTATTCGCAAAAAGAAAAGGAGTACTTGTGGCACCTTAGAGACTAACCAATTTATTTGAGCATGAGCTTTCGTGAGCTACAGCTCGCTTCGTCGGATGCATACTGTGGAAACTGCAGAAGACATTATATACACACAGAGACCACGAAACAATACTTGTAAAATTCCACTTTCCATATGTAGGAATTACCAGAGTGGTGAGGAAGCACCACTGTTTTAGAGTACAGAGACCATGCTTCAGAAATCAAAGTGCAACCTACCTGACTAATCTTGTGGTGGTTCTTTGAATATGCACCCCTTTTCTAAATCTCTTCAGTGCCCCATTTCCTATAAGTGTGGTTTATTGTACTATTCCCCCCACCCCTCCACCTTAATTTTCTTTTATCTTGAAAGAAAAATAACCTTCAATGTTAGCAATATAATCTGTTCCATTGATTGAGAAGAAGCAGAACAATTGGGTACATCGTTAGCAATCAGGTTGGCTAATTCAGATAAAGCTCTATGAGGCCACTGCTTTTGCATAGATTTTTACAGCAAACGATTAGTGCTGAACGCTATATGTGGCCAGCCCCTCCCGTCCTTTTTTGCACTGATTTTTTAGCATGTCCCATTACTGGCAGAAAGGAAGGTGCATACCAGGAAATCCTGACTTACACTGTGAAGGATTTCATTTAAACAAAATGAACAATAAGGATGACAGATGCATGCTGAATAACATGGTCACCTGGGAATTAACTTACTTGCGCAACAAAGTTACTCTTCAGCCAGCTTGATTAGTTTTCATTTCTATGTATACAAGTGATAACATGAATACTAGTAGCAACTTGCTTTGCATAAGATAGAGTTGAGCCAAACCCAGAGGAATGTTTCTTTACCTTCACCACAGACTGAGGGCTTGGATGAAATGGAATCCTGATCCAAACCACCTCTGCTTTAGTGTTTCTTTTGCAAAATTAAGAACACCCTTTCTTTGCCCATCTCTAGTCAGTTTTAGTATCCTAAAGTAAAAGCTCTTCAGAAACTCTCATAACTGGTTCCAGTTTGAAGTTGGTCTTTATTAATGAATGTGTCAAAAAGAAGCTGCTCTTGAACAGTTTTAGCTTTGAGGCATCCCACTTTTAAAAAGAATATAGATGCTGCCAGCTAATATTGTTCATTGTTTTGCCTGTATTTCAGGTCTCTGTCTGTTCCATATGCCTACCAGTGCTGCGCATTTTGGGGTTGTGACTCTTATTTGAATTCTAACATGGAAGATTCCAGCTACCACGATCATAGTGTGTTGATAGATCATGATAGAGGTGAGTGCTCCATTGTACTAGGTGTTCCGCTGCATTGCGTAAGTTAGGCCCGACCAGGGAGATAATTATGTTCTCCAACAAACAGATGTAGAAACTCATTTAAAAACTTTTTATTATATGAGAACCCGCTACAAAATAGTTGGTTCTATATGATCCAATTCCTATTTCCAAACAGGTGAGATGAATCTTGTTGGATAACATAGGCTTTTCCCTGTTTCAGTTAGAAAATAAATGTTTCTTCTTCCATTGTTCTAAATTGGCAGGGTCAGTTATCTTGCTATTCACTTGCTCCTCAGAGCTCTCTCTAAGAAATATTCCGCTGGTCTTAGCATCTCCATCTCCCTTTAGAGACAGGGTCTTAACTGTGAGCTTTCAATCCCTGGTTTCAGGTTTCCACGTTCTCCTCTCAATATGGAGGCTGGGGCTGCCTTGGCTTTAAGCAGTAGTTCTCAACCTTTCTTACTCCTGGGACCCAAAGTCCATCTGTATTTCTTTTCCAGGAGCCAGCCAGATCCCACAAGTCATTGTGGGCACTAAGGATTGCTGCATGGCAAGAACCCTTGCCTGTATGTTGTAGTAGGGAGTGCTGAATGTGGAGGGGAAAGAGAGGAGAGGGATTGCTGGTGGGAGTGCATCTCCCAACTCTTTCTCCCACATATCATTCATCTTAGGGGCCCAGTAATACTGTACAGGGAAGGGGATAAAAGAGGTGAGAAACAAGATGTAATGGGATTATTGTAGGGGTGGAGCAACACCAGGAGGAAGGGAGTAAGTGGCCTGCTCCTTCCCTTCCTTTCTTGAACTCCTAGCATCCATGGGATTTGTCTTGGGGATTTTCGCAGAGTTCCTCAAGTCCCTCAGAACAAAATAGAATCTAAATAGTCTGAGTGTTTGGAGGGCGGGGAGTGGAATATAGATAGATAGATATTTAAAATAGCATTGAGCATATATAATCCCCAGAGAAAGGAGTTAATTGCTTTATGATTTAAAAATACTTTCATGCTCAATTGGGTGGTTTTAAAAAAAAGTAGTATCTGGTTAAAAAATATTAGAAAAAATCAAACTCATGCTACTTCGGGACTAAAATTCCTGCTTTTACTCAGCTACAGCAGATGCAGATGTTCCAAACACTGATGAGAATGAAGAACTGGGTCAGACAATTATTCATTGTACACCCACAACAGGTAATTAAAACAGCCACTTTAGTTATACTCTGAACTTCTAGCCTTTCATTGTGCTTTTGCTGTCTATTGAATTATGTCTCTAATGCCTCATGGTCCCTGTGTATACACAGTCCTGCAGTGCTTGGTGAAACTCCCACTGATGTCAGTGGTATCTTTGGGTAAGTAAATACCACAGGATTTGGCCCAATTTAGCACTGTAGTAGAGAGCCGTGTTGGGAAAAGTCCATGTGCGGTTCCCAAGCTCAGTGCACACAGAGTCTTAACCTTTATATTTAGAGTTGACAGTATTTATTGTCCTTTAATGCTTTGGACCAACCCTCCACATTAGTAGTGCATCCGAACTGCTCCAACTATAAAGGGTTACAGTGCTTGTGGAGTTGCTGAAATTCTCTGATATTACAAAGAAACACCCCACAGACACAGACAGCTTCCATTGCTACTCTTCCTGCCCACCTATCTTCCTTCTCCATAGCTGCTATTCCTTCCTTGCCAGGTCACCCAGAAGGCTCAGACATACTACCGAGTAAGCCCCTGCCCACTGCAGACCTGCTGAGAACCATTGCACATTGTTCCAGCCAGCTAATATGGCTCCTGCCATGTACCTGCCACCTTCCCGTTCCCCTCCCATCCCCCTGCTTCCCTGCACAGAGGCGTACTGTCAAGGCAATTGCCACAAGATGGAGAGGGGTCTGCACCTATTTTATCTCTGCCTCTCATGGCAATATTTTGAATCCATTATTCGGATTCACCAGACTGGCTTTTGCCTTTTGTGCCAGCTTCTGTTTTCATATGTGGAGTGTTAGAGAGATTTCCTGGGTCACAGGAAAAGCAGTTTATGATTATAGGGAAAAATTCATCATTGGTGTAGCTGCACTGAACTCAGCAGTTACATTAGGAATGAATTTAACCTGTGCTGCTTTCTGCTTGTTTGCTTTTAGATTATTAGGTTGCTCACAGGAATTCTAATTCATGTGCTCTGGTAAAAGCTTTACAGCCTTTAGCTCTCTCATTTTGCCCATGCTGGTGATGCTTCGGCTCTTTAAGGAGCTAAGCACAGCTACTTGTTTTTTAAGCTTACTGCATACCTCCAGCCCCCCCAGCTCATAATCTCTTCCCAGTTCAAGATGTTGCTCTGATCTCGAGGACACCTGCCCTCTGTGTAAATTCAGAATCACTGTTCATACGCCAGGTCCACTCCTCACTTTGCCTCGCTGCAGAGAATAGATTGCCAGTCACTTAACTAATGGAGCCAGCAATAAGAAGCATCGACAACTCCTCCCTCCCCACATTACCCATGTGCTTGCACTGAGACTGGGAAAAGGAAGACTTTTCCTTGGGGAATGAGAAGCATGAGGTGGCAGAGAAGGCAATGGATGAAGGTGGTTGACGGCTGAAGGGGATTTTTTCTGTCTAAGTGGTAGAGATAGCCGCTAGCATATCCTACAGCTGTTAGAAAATGATTTGCAATTTGGTTTTGGAAATATTGAATTCCCTTTCCGTAAACACTGTTTGTTCCCTTTTTATTTTCCTAAATAGTATGCAGTTTTTGCTTTAAAGTAGTATTCTGATTAACATTAGTATGTTCATGTGATATGAAAAAAATATGGTTTGAAAATAATTATTCAGTGAGGAATCTACTACTTGGGAATGCCTGCAAGAAAGTGAAATTTGTCATCTGTTTTGGTTGGTCTATTAGCTAATGATCCAACTGTACCATTATGTAAACTGATTTTCCTTAATGCAGAAGAACATTTGTCTTGGCTATAAACTAGAGGCAAGATTAAATTCTACTGGGTTCTGAAACAGAGTTCAAAAAGGCAGTTAAGACCTTGAGGGATTTTAGCACTGACCTTTTGATGGTTTTCCACAATAACTCTTTCACTCAGAGTTTGGAGTAGACTGTATCTACTGTGTGGTCCTGGGGCCATTTGTGGCCCTTGACGCTCTGAATTGGGGTTATCTTGTGCTGGCTGGATCAGCCTCCAGCAGCTTTTACCCAGCTCAAGATGGTAGCACCTTCTCCCCAGGCTCCTCCTTGCCCTAGAAGTCTCACTGCACCCAATGGCCACTGGCACGTGGCATAGAGCTGGGGCCGTCTGAGATTCCTCATATGCAAGAGGGATTGCCACTTACAACGTTTAGTATAGCTTTCAGTGCTTGGGACACAGCAAGGGCCAAGGCCTATCACAACGTTTTTGAGGACTCCCAAGAGTATTACTTTGCATATGTAGATATATAGGTAAATAAATAAATAGAGAGAGAGAGCGTGCACATCTTATCATTGACTTTCAAAATGCACTAGATAGATTCATTAAATAACCTTCATGACATCCATGTGATCTCCTATAGGAGTTCATCTGGAGGGGATTTAAGGGAGTGTGGGAGCAATGGTGCTGCTTAAGATCAGTCCCTTTCTTGTGACAGATTTATGGTTTAAGTTGATTTATCTCTCATTTCTTCATCTCCATGGCAAAAAATGTAGAGTATAATTTTCTTCTGTGACTTCCCCAAGGTAACACAGTGTGTCACTGGCAGGGCTGAGAACAGAAAACTTGTGGTGAAATCCTGCCCCTGTTTAAGTAAATAAATTGAGTTTGCAGGCTTTTTAGAAAAGTGTTTCCTTGTAACTTTTTTTTTTAAAAGAAGAAACATTGACAACTTAAAGTAACCCAGAGCTATTCCAAAGGGACTGTTTGTGAACCGCATATTATGGGAACTTGGTTTTTGTTTTTTTTTAAAAAAAAGGAGTGGGGCAAATTTTTCAGGATTAATATGAACAGTAAAGTGTTTCTATTTCTTTGTACCAGTGTGTTTATAAAAAGTATGGAGGTAAAAATAAAAGTTATTTAGGTGACCCTAATAAAAACTCTGTTGAGTAGCAGAAAGACAATTAGGGTTTAATTAATTATTTTGTTTACACAAACTATTCCTGAATGACCATTCTTCCTAGTAATTATCTCTTTAGGCTTAATTAATTCGTAAATAGCTTCAGCAGCACAGTTTACTTTCAACTGACCTATTTAGGATTTCAGATGAGTGCTGTTATTCTAGAAATAATGAGTTCTGTGCTTGTAATAGTGCTTAATTATGCAAGATTTTCAATGCTATTTTATTTTTCTTATTCCCTTGTCCTTTTTGTTGTGTTTCTTCTAGGTGCTTTTAAGCCCTGTGAATATTTACTGGGAAGTTGGATGATTCGACTTACTGTCTGGTTTATTTTTTTGGTTGCCTTGTTCTTCAACCTGCTTGTCATGTTAACGATATTTGCATCTTGTACTCCATTGTCTTCCTCCAAACTGTTTATAGGCCTGATTTCTGTCTCTAATTTATTTATGGGCATCTATACCGGTATATTAACTTTCCTGGATGCGATCTCTTGGGGAAGATTTGCTGACTTTGGCATATGGTGGGAGACTGGCCGTGGTTGTAAAGTTGCTGGGTTTCTTGCAGTCTTTTCATCAGAAAGTGCCATTTTTTTCCTGATGTTGGCAGCTATTGAACGAAGCTTCTCTGCAAAAGAGATAATTAAAAATGGGAAAAGCAATCACCTAAAACAATTCCAAATTGCTGCAATTTTTGCTTTCCTGTGTGCTATGGTAGCTGGATGCTTACCACTTTTCCATAAAGGGGAGTATTCAGCCTCACCCCTCTGCTTGCCCTTCCCCACTGGAGAAACACCTTCACTAGGGTTTACAGTAACTTTAGTGCTACTAAACTCATTAGCATTTTTGCTAATGGCTATTATTTATACTAAACTTTACTGCAACTTGGAAAAAGAGGACCTCTCAGAAAACACACAATCCAGCATGATTAAGCATGTCGCTTGGCTAATCTTCACCAACTGCATCTTTTTCTGTCCTGTTGCATTTTTCTCATTTGCACCACTGATAACTGCAATCTCTATCAGCCCTGAAATAATGAAGTCTGTTACTCTAATATTTTTCCCATTACCTGCTTGTCTGAATCCAGTCCTGTACGTTTTTTTCAACCCAATGTTCAAGGAAGACTGGAAATTACTCAGACGGCGTATCACCAAAAAAAATGGAGCAGTGGCAATTGCTGTCAATACACAAGGTGGCTGTGTGTCACAGGATTTCTACTATGACTGTGGCATGTATTCACATTTGCAGGGTAACCTTACTATGTGTGAATGTTGTGAATCACTTCTTTTATCCAAACCTGTACCATGCAAACACTTAATAAAATCACACAGTTGTCCCACACTGGCAGTGGTGCCTTGCCAACGGCCAGATGGGTATTGGTCAGACTGTGGCACGCAGTCTGCCCATTCTGATTATGCGGATGAGGACGACTCTTTTGTGTCGGACAGTTCAGACCAAGTGCAGGCCTGTGGTCGCGCATGTTTCTATCAAAGCAGAGGATTCCCTTTGGTTCGTTATGCCTACAATATACCAAGAATTAAAGACTGAAAGGCTTTGCTGTAAGCTGTTCTCATAAGGAAGAAGTACAATGTTTCATAGACCATACCTGTTCTGACCTTTCAACCAGGAAGCACTTTTGTAATCATTGTGTGGTGTCACTTGTAAAGAAGGGAAGTGGGCAGTAAATTTCTTGAGCCATACATTTGGGGGGGGGGGGTGGGGAAGTTGCCAACTGTAAATAATTGGTAAACCAAAACTTGTAACCAATATTTTTATTCTTTCCAAGCAATAGTGGTTTCTTTTATACAGTTTTTATGTGCTAAAGGTCTGTTTCCATGTTGAACTCCCATTGTATTTTGCTTCTACTGTTATGTGAGGCAAGTTCTGTCAATTTTTCTGGTTAAGCACAATATAAGGGACAGCTGTTAATATTAAGAAATAATTTTTAAATGTGATTTTCTATAATTAAGAAAAAATTGTTGCTAGCTTTGTATAGTATTTTCAGCATTAATCTCAGGATGACTTACTGCAGGGCCAAAAGAAGGGACTAAGTCTCCCATACAGAACTGTGAGAGCAATATAGGTATAACGTTTTTGTTTTTTATATTTCAAACTAAGATTTGATCTTAATAAGATAACTATTTTTATTTAAAAAAATCTTTTGTCATCCCTCAAGATCTGCAGACTGTATGAAATAAGAATATTAACAGTTGTCGGTAGAACTGAACATGGTTTTCAGTGAAGACACACTGCTTCAGGTGAAAACCATAGTACCATTCTTCAGTATTATGTAAGATCATACTACCAGAAGGAATTTCCATGGGCTAGACAGTGTATATCGTCAGTGCTGTCTGTGTGTGAGGTTAGCATGCTTATTTAGAAAGAGAGAGAGGAGCTAAAATATTTTCCAGCCCTATTCACTGTTTGCAACAGTGCTTATACACACAATGATGTCTCTGATCATCTTGAGACTTTACCAGAAGGGGTGGCAATGAAAAGCAGTTTTCAATATAGAAACTTCTGCATCTCTGCCAATTATTTTTCTCCGAGTAAAGTACAGTGTGGTGAGACGGACTAATTTTCATGTGAATTGGTAAATTACCGGTAATTTAAATTTTTTCTTAAGCATCTAAGCCCATATATCGCTTAATTACCATCAATTATCCTTTTATCTATACTTAGTTTGAAGTTTGATCAACATGAAGTTATGAATGCATGATCAAAGTAATTATAGAAGTTTCTTGAACAATATGCTGAATCAATAGCAAATCCACTGCCGTACCAGTTACTCTGGAAATGTTCTTGTTAAGATTTAAGCTAGATTGCTGTTTTGAGAATTAAACTGTACATACTGTGCATATAATGAATTTTTATCTTTGTATTGTAAATTATTTGATAGAACACATGATGGGAAATATGGCTTCAGTTCATTTTGTTAATTAAAGCTACCTCCTAAACTATAGTGGCTGCCAGTAATTGTGGTTTATATACTTTTTTGCATTGTAAATAGACATGGTTGTACATTGTCACTGTAATAAAACAGAATCCTTGTATATCAAATCATGTAGTTTGTACAAAATATTGGGAGGGTTTCATTTACTGTATGCTGTAATTTTTGTAAGCCAAACTAATCAAGTAAAAACAAACAAAAGCAGAGAGAAGTAAACCATCCCAGAGTTTTAGCTTTCTTATAGTTATACTCATAAATATTTCATCTTAAGTTGGCATGGAGTGTCTCAGTAAAAGCAGATAAAGTGTACATGGATATTTCTAGAAATGACACTTCTTAAAAATGCTTAAGATCTTGGAAATGTTCCAGATGCACAAAATCAGCATGGGAAATTATGCTCATAAATACGGTGTCAGATACAGTGCATTACATATGGTTGGAGTTTTGGAAAGAGATGTGCCAACAGAACAACAGAGTTGCTGGTTTAAATGTGAATTTATGAACTAAACTTAATGCTGTAGACTTGCAGTAAGTTAAAAAAGCCAAACACTTCTCTGGGTGTTTACAAAGCACTCCTCATTGTGAAGTACAGAGTTTAAGCCCAAAGGTACCTGTACATTTTTAGTATGACTTGGAAGGTCATCCAGATGCTAAATATTTTTTTCTAAAACCCATCATTTCATTGCCAAGATGCACTTTTTTTGAGGCACTATTATGTGAGAGATGCACAATCTGTTTAACATTCCTTCTGTTGGCAATGTAGCAGCAGTTAAATAACTGTTTGATGTATATGTAGCTACTTTCAGCTCTATTTGAAAAGAGGAAAATAAGTTTCAAATGGAAAAATACAGTCAGTAGGGAAAGAAAAACTATCAAGCTTCCAATAGGGCAGTGGTTCTCAAATTTTTGTACTAGTGACCCCTTTCACATAACAAGCCTCTGAGTGCGACCCCCCCTTATACATTAAAAACACTTTTTTATAAATTTAACACCATGATAAATGCTGGAGACAAAGCAGGGTTTGGCGTGGAGGCTGACAGCTCTCGACCCCCCATGTAATAACCTCGCGACCCCCTGAGGGTTCGAGACCCCCAGTTTGAGAACCTCTGAAATAGGGTATAGAGCAACAAAGTGTTTTTTTTTTAAATCAGTCTTTATTAAATATTGATACCTTTCTTTAAAGTGTTAGTAAAATTGTCAGATACTGTTCAGTTGATACGTTAATGTTTCCATTTTCAACCCTGGAAAATATTGGTTTGTAATGTGCTTGTTAATTGTGACTGTGACTTAATGGGTGCTTGTTAATTGTATTCCTCCCAGTTTCTTCCAAAGCTAGCCAACATGAGTTAGGTTCTTTCTACCATCAGATAGAAATAGAAGGGCGGGGGTGCGTAATACAAGCAATAGTCCCCTGAAGCCACTTCCTTGAGAAAGAGGGTGCAAAACTGAGCTGGGGCCCAACTCCACCAACACAAGATAAAGGTGGCAGGTGTGGGCTTGCACAGGAGAACTTGGAGAAATCCAGTTAAATGCTAGGAAAGGTCTGCCAACAATGTCCTATGCCTCACAAGTTAGTTGAAGTAGTAGTCCTCAATGCTAGAACAACCACAGGGTAGGTACAGGAAAAATCACCAACAAAGAATACAGCTGTCAGCATCCACCTTCCAAAAGCGTCATCTTGTGGCTCCCCTATCCCCCATAATGATATGAAGAAGTGAATATAATAAGGACACACAGGTGTCTTACATAGTTTTAGCGAGTAACTTTTTTTCAGTCAAGTAAAACTTTACTTACAGAATTAATGTTCACTGAAGGCTGAACCTCTTTTCTTCTGATAACAATAGTTTCCTGACTGCAGTTTTGAACTTAAAGTAATTGAAATCCTACGAAATTAAACCCTTCTTGGTTTCTGCAGGAAACAGAACAAACAGATCACCTAATTTTCTAACCCTTCCCGTTACTTTAAGACAGACGGAAACCATCCACACAGCAAGGATAAGGATGAGCTTTTTTCTAAATCCTGCCAAATACAAGCGCTGGAGAGAAGTCCCACAAAGAAAATGGAACCTAGCCTGCCAGAAAGAACTTACCAAATATGCTAGATGCAGGAAAACAATTGAGCCGGGTCATCTATCCATCACATTCTATAGGTGTAGTGACACTATGAGAACTTTGGCTATTTTTCTTGTCTCCTGCTGGTGGGGGGTACCTTTGTTTAGACTGTCATAGGATACTGAAGACGGAAACTGCTAAATCTTTTATGTAATAAGGTCTCCACTTAGAAATAACTTTTTATGTTCACTTTTTAGTTAGTTTTATTTGTTTTAAAAAGAAATGTATTAAAAGGCACAAAAAATAGGCATTCCCATTTTGGATGCTTACTGAAATCAGCTACTTAAAATATTTTGGCAGTATGCTGTTGTGCATGAGTGATCACCTGGAGTTTAAAATCTGTAATTGGGAGTCCATTCCTGCAGACTTCATGCAGTTATTCCTTCAGTGGAAGTTTTACACAAGTAACGTCTGCAAGCCCATGCTTTTATAAGAACATTTAAAATATTAACATCGATCAAAAACAAAAATGGGGTTTTGTATTATGCTTTTAAAAAAAATTAAACTCAAACACTAGTTTAACCTGCAGAATTAAATCTATCATGTACAAATGTTGTTTTCTTAATCTGATGTAGGGCCATTTTTGCAATTTAAGTGATGTACATTTTTCTACATAAAAGTCTCAAGTTGTCAATTACATCCCTTAAGTTTTCAGTTCAAGCTGCACCGTTCCAGCTGAATCTCCTGTGTTCAATTTTGTAATTATAAATAGGTTTTTCAAAATTGCATACAAATCCTTTTATGTCTAACTTCTTTCACTTTCTTTTGACTTTTATTGAACAGTTTTTTTACCAGCCTTCTGTTCTAATTTGCAGGCTAGTACTTTTTAATTAATCAAAACATGTCTAGTTTTCTTCAGAAGCTTATCCATATCTCAAATATCATACTCTCAATTTAATTATATATTGTTAATTATCTAGGTGCTTTTGATCTCTTACTGCTAGCTTCCAAGTTTCGATTTCTTTTTTGGCTGGAGGTTTTTTTAGTCACTGTTATATACAGTAGAATCTTATTAATTTCCACTAAAGATTGGGACACCTGTTGCTAATGACTGAATTTTATACAATTAATTGAGAGAATGAAAAAAATTGAAAAGAGAAGATATTGCATCATATTGTTTTTTGTAAATTGTAGTGGCATTCACATACCATAACAACTTAGATATGGATGAGTTTGTTTTAATGTATTAAAGGTATTTTATAATATGAAATGAGAGGTAATAGATTTTGTAAATGAAGTATACTGCTGCATTTACTATAAAATCTTTGTTTTGAGTTGGGGATAGAGCAGACTATCTTGTTTCTGGGGAGATAAGCAGAGTTCTACTATATCAAAATATGGTGTTTCATTGGGTTGCAAAGCCACAAGGCACTACCTGCATTTTCCTCTGAAATGCTCAATCTAACCATCTGATCGGTTCTAAAAAAAGGAATCGTATTGTTAATTAGCGTTTTTACTCCAATTAGATGATCATTCAAGTGAAGACTTGTTGCAAAGGGAAAAAAGGGCCACAAGGTTGACTGATTGATAGTGACCTGTAAATAATGCTAAAAACAATGAGACTAATTTGGCATGAGCATATAGACTGAGGGTACATCTACATTGTAATAAAAGACCTGGGGCATGGCGACAACTGGGGGTCAGCCAACTTGGACTCAGACTGTGCAGCTAAAAATTTCAGCATAGACATTGGGACTCGGGCTGGAGCCCACAAGGGGGGTGGCTCTCAGAGCCAGGATCCAGCCTAAGCCTGAATGCCTACACTGCAATTTTTAGCCCCGCAGCCCAAGTACAAGTCAATTGACCTGGGCTCTTAGACTTGATGCCATGGATTTTTTTTTACTGCAGTGTAGACGTACCCTCGGGGTGAAATCCTGACCCACTGAAGTCAATGGGAGTCTTGCCATGGATTTCACTCTGAATATTCCATACAGATTCCTTCAGAATTTTCCCACAGAAGAAAGAAATTCTCCCCATCTTTAGGCTACTCCCATTGCAGTGGAAAGAAGTTTTAAATATACCAGATATGAGGAGATGCTAAAACACGCTATAATTAAGGTCCCCAAAACTCCACAGCCTCTGAAAAAATATGACCAAAAAGAACTAAAAGCAGCCAATACATCTTCACAAAGGTAGACACTTGCAGGGTGGGCCCATCAGAGCCTGGTCTGCTTGGGTATGAGGCCAGGTGGCTTTCTCCCTGGCTCAAAGGACTGCTGTTCCTCCGTTTGCTGGAAACTCTGCAGATTTAAAGACCAAACACTAAATCTGTGGATTTGTCTGAGGGTGGTGAAAATGAACAGATTAGGCAGCATAATTTTACACCAAAATATATGGACAGTCAAAAAAATGGAATATACAGAATCTAAAATTTTTAGATGTGGTATTAAAAGAAGATTTTCAAGATTTAGACATACTTCCTGGTATTGAGACTCTATGGAAAAAAATATAAAATATGAATTTAATGTTTCCTTTTATTAGATACAGCTACGAATAAGTTGTCTACATTATTTTAATTTGATGCTGCTTCTGGTGAAATATGATGAACTATGATGATATCTTTTCCCTCCATTTTTGTTAACTTGCATGAGAATTCAGAAACAAGATTTTGGTGAATTGGGAAGTCTTTATATTTCTAGATTTTTCACATCAGACAGATCCACAGAAAGAAAATATGAATGCTGTAACATCTGAGTCTTGAAGTGGTATACAGAGAACATGTTTTTTTAATCTGCAAAATTGCACATTTAAATAAAGATTAATACATCTGAAACTCCGCCAAAAGAAATTTTTAGTCTAAATTGACTACTTCTGCTGTGTGTAAATCATCATGATCTTCTAGGAATGAGATTAATGCCTACTTATCCTATTTTTAAATTTTTATGCTATTAAGAGAATAAGAATATAATGAAAGGTTTTATTTTTTATAACAATCTAAATATCTTTATTATCATTCCAAATGTCAACATGGTAATAAATGCTGTTGTTCATAAATATTTTAGTTGGCTTTTTTCCCCCTTTCTTCCCTTATTTATAGGAGGGTTTTTTTCTTAATTGTTATTTTGTGTACGATTATTTAGTAGCATATATTTTCTAGTATCTAATAAGGACTTTTTCAGTTTTTCTAGGGGTAACTTTGGGTAGTTGTAATTAAAAATTTGTAAATAGTTTTAAAAAATAAGCAGTAGAAAAGATATGTAACTAATAAGTAGCCTGATCTTAGAGGGTTTGAGCCAAAGCCCACTAGTCAACAGAAAGACATAGCATAATCAAATCACCAAAAGAGATGTCTCCTTAGTGAATGCCTCCTGGAACAGGGATTTAAGGTATGTCTACATCACAGATGCAACAGCGCTGTAGTGCCTGAGTGTAGATACTTGATACAGCACAGAGAAGGGTTTTTCCTTGGAAAGCTAATATGAGGGGGCAAGGAGTCCAGGAGAGCTGGCTGTATTTTAAAGAAGCCTTATTGAGGGCACAGGAACAAACCATTCCAAAGTGCAGAAAGAATAGCAAATATGGCAGGCGACCAGCCTGGCTTAATAGTGAAATCTTCAGTGAGCTTAAACTCAAAAAGGAAGCTTACGAGAAGTGAAAATTTGAACAGATGACTAGGGAGGAGTATAAAAATATTGCTAGAGAATGCAGGGGTCCAATCAGGAAGGCCAAGGCACAATTGGAGTTGAAGCAAGCAAGGGATGTGAAGAGTAACAAGAAGGGTTTCTACAGGTATGTTAGCAACAAGGTGGTCAGGGAAAGTGTGGGACCCTTACAGAATTGTTGAGGCAACATAGTGACAGAGGATGTAGAAAAAGCTGAAGTATTCAGTGCTTTTTTTGCCTGGGTCTTCACAGACAAGGTCAGCTCCCAGACTGCTGCACTGGCAAACACATTATGGGGAGGAGGTGAGCAGCCCTCAGTGGTGAAAGAACAGGTTAGGGAAAGGTTAAGGACTATTTAGAAAAGCTGGACGTGCACAAGTCCATGTGTCCAGATCTAGTGCATCCAAGGGTGTTGAGGGAGTTGGCTGATGTGATTGCAGAGCCATTGGCCATTATGTTTGAAAATTCGTGGCAGCTGGGGGAGGTCCCGGACGATTGGAAAAAGGCAAATATAGTGCCCATATTTTAAAAAGGGAAGAAAGAGAACCCGGGGAACTATAGACCGGTCAGCCTCATTTCAGTCCCCAGCAAGATCATGGAGCAGGTCCTCAAGGAATCCATTTTGAAGCACTTGGAGGAGAGCAAGGTGATCGGGAACAGTCAACATGGATTCACCAAGGTCAAGTCATGCCTGACCAACCTGATTGCCTTCTATGATGAGATAACTGGCTCTGTGGATATGGGGAAAGCAATGGATGTGATATATCTTGACTTTAGCAAACCTTTTGATATGGTCTCCCACAGTATTCTTGCCAGCAAGTTAAAAAAGTATGGATTGGAAGAATGGACAATAAGGTGGCTAGAAAGCTGACTAGATTGTCGGGCTCAATGGGTAGTGATTGGCAGCTGGTATCAAGCGGAGTGCCCCAGGGGTCAGTCCTGGGGCCCGTTTTGTTCAACATCTTTATAAATTATCTGGATGATGGGATTAATTGCACCCTCAGCAAGTTCACAGATGACACTAAACTGGGAGGAGAGGTGGATATGCTGGAGGGTAGGGATAGGGTCCAGAGTGACCTAGACAAATTGGAGGATTGGGCCAAAAGAAATCTGATGAGGTTCAATAAGGACAAGTGCAGAGTCCTGCACTTAGGAAGGAAGAATCCCATGCACTGCTACAGGCTGCAGACTGACTGGCTGAGCAGCAGTTCTGCAGAAAAGGACTTGGGGATTACAGTGGACCAGAAGCTGGATATGATTCAGCAGTGTGCGCTCATTGTCAAGAAGGCCAATGGCATATTGGGCTGTATTAGTAGGAGCATTGCCAGCAGATCAAGGGAAATGATTATTCCCCTCTAATCGGCATTGGTGAGGCCACATGTGGAGTATTGTGTCCAGTTTTGGTCCCCCTACTACAGAAGGGATGTGGACAAAGTGGAGAGAGTCCAGCAGAGGGCAACGAAAATGATTAGGGGGCTGGGGCACATGACTTACGAGGAGAGGCTGAGGGAACTGGTGTTATTTAGTCTGCAGAAGAGAAGAGTGAGGGGGGATTTGATAGCAACCTTCAACTACCTGAAGTGGGGGGCTCTAAAGAGGATGGAGCTCGGCTGTTCTCAGTGGTGTAGAAAATAGAACAAGAAGCAATGGTGTCAAGTTGCAGTGTGCGAGGTCTAGGTTGGATATTAGGAAATACTATTTCACTAGGAGGGTGGTGAAGCACTGGGGTTATCTAGGGAGGTGGTGGAATCTCCATCCTTAGAGGTTTTTAAGGCATGGCTTGACAAAGCCTTGGCTGGGATGATTTAGTTGGTGTTCGTCCTTCTTTGAGCAGGGGGTTGGACTAAATGACCTCCTGAGGTCTGTTTCAACCCTAATCTTCTATGATTCTAGTCTGGCCACCTTTTATATCACAGGCCATTAAATTTCACCAAATATCTCTATATTGAGCCCAATGACTTTAGGTAGACTAAAGCATTTCAGTCCTCAGGAGTCTAAACTGCTGTGTGCCATAGGCAGAGAACAGGAGAGACCAAGGTGCCACCAATACCCAAGTCCCCTGCAATGGCAGAGAATAGATAAGGTAAAATGTCTGGATGATCCTAGCATGTGATTCTCACCGCATGCTGCAGCAGATGGTGGAAAAACCCCCCAAGGTCCTAGCCAATCTGACTTGAAGGAAAATTCCTTCACAATCCCAAACTGGGCAACCAGTTTGATCCTGACTTGTGAGCAAGATATATCAGCCAAGCTTCTAAAAAAGAGAATTCTCACCACCATTTCAGACAAGTGGCCCACCCTGTCCAATGTCCCATCTCCAGCTGTGGCAAATCTCTGATGCTTCAGAGGAAGGTGAAAAAACACCAAAGCACAATCCACAATACATCTGGTCAATTGTGCTTTGGGGGAAAAGATTCCTTCCTGATCCCTGCAGAATGCTGGCTGTAGCCCTGAAGCATGAGATTTAATTGCAGCTCTGCATTAAGACAATGGAGGTAAGTTTTATGAGCAAATTAAGGGAAAAGCACCCAAGACCCACCTAGCAGGATCAACAACCTACAACCGGTGCCAGGACCAGGTAAGAGTGCAGTATCACACCCTGCCCACCGGAGACACTCACAAGAGGTGAAGTGTCCCCTGTCACAAGGACACTTCAAAGGGGCTTGGGGAATGGGATGTAACTATATTGTTAACCTGCAAAGAAAACTAAGGGCTGGCAGAGTCCAGAGGAGATGTTTTTGGTGGGTAAAAGGCTGGTGGTGTTAGGTTGCTGACACCCAGTTAAATCTCCCTCTTACTGAAGGCAGGTACCTAACAAGGCGACTTTCAGTCCTGGGTACCCTTGGAACCATCACTATTAGGCCATTCAACTCTGCCCCACCCATAATGAATATCTTGGACCAGATCATCACTGACTTCAGCAGAGCTGTGCTGATTTACATCAGCTGAAGATTCTGGCTCTTTTGTATCACCCGTGGACTAAACAGACTGCAAAGAATACCATTATCCTGCAACTGTTACTCAGTTTCCAATTCTCTGGCAAGCACATGGCAAAGCAGTACTAATGCAGAAATATGTCTAAAGAAATTGGTAAGGAATTACTTCATTTTTTTCCTGCACCTTCTCTTTCATTTTGAGATCAAATGACACTAGAAAGGGGTATGAACATTTAAAAGAGAGAGAAAACAGTTCAGGTTCCACAGATCCATACATGGAGGGGGTTCTCTGTGCCCTGATCTGCCCATGCCAATGTGGAAGGGAGATGAGTTGCCTCTGAGGTAATCCGGGCCCCCTTGGAGAGTTCTGTGCCGGGCAGTGATGGGAATCTTCAGGCAGGAAGGGTTTTGGTTTAAGAATTGGGCTTCTAAGGGATTTCACAACTACCCCAAAATCTCAGAATTTAAAATGATGTGGCTGGAAGCGGTATGAGTTGAAAGTCCAAATGCATTGCAACCTGGAATTTTCATTGAAATAGACTAAAGAAGCAAGAGAGAGGGGTCCTGTCCAGATAGGCCCAAAGGGGACAGTTTTCATTATAGTCTAGATTCCTTTTGAGAAAGCAGTGGTTTTATTTTCCTGATATAAAAATGTATTTGACATGCCAACTATTTTTCAAAAGGCAAAGGGAAAGCTAAGCATAATGATGGGGTGACTCGAGGAAAATCTCAGGCTTTACAATTGCCAGTTGTAGGTAGTCATGAGACGGGGTCAGGTCACGCTGAATATACAAAATCGCACCACCAACTCCAGTGGGATTCTTCAGACAAATTGATATACAAGGGGAGCATCTACTAGAACACATTCCAGGACTGTGTAGAGGTAGAGGGAGTAAATCCTGGCAGCATAACTCCTGTATCTTTGTCAAACTCTTAATTTTGAAAATTACTTTTTCTAAATTCCCCCTATTTCGGATTAATACTATCTTCGGCCCTATTCCTGCAAACATTTATGCACATGTGAAGTAAGCTTTTTCAAGATCAGGGCATTTGTCATTAAAAGCTGTTTGCTGTTAAGTGGATGTAGCATTCCAGTCCAGATTTGGCTGCATTTCAGTGGTGGATAAAGTGATTTGTACATATTTAATACCTACCCTTCTACTTAGAGGGTGGGATCCACAAAAGGACTTACGCATTGCAATATTGAGTGTCAAAGTACCTAGCTTTTAAGTGCCTAGAAAATCACAGGAAGCCCTGCCCCCTAGGTGCCTAGCTCTGCCAGTGGTCGATGAAGATGTGTTCAGCTGCATCAGTCTCATGTAGGGCCCGAAAGAAAACAGCTCCCTTATAACTTTCAGCCTGGTGGATACAGTTCTCACACAGCATGTAAGGGGTGAAGGAATTTGAAGAGGGACCTGCCACTTGTAAGGTGAAGGGCCTGATCTGGTAGCTATGCTCAGAGGGCAGATACTGGATTAGGGCCCCACATGTGGGCAATTTGTGAATTGCTCCAGGACTTGGGTGGCAGGCAGCTGCATATGAGGAGGCAGTAGAACGTCTGATCGAGCAGGAGCAGGTGCCCAGGCACTTAGAGCAAGGCTGCAGTGCATATGCCCAGCAGCAAAAAATTTAGGTGCCAAGGCAGCTTAGGTACCTGCCTGGTTGGATGGCTACTGAGCTGAGTTTTGTGGTGTACCCTGGTGCCTAAAAACAGGACTTTGGTGTCTAGGTGACTGCAGTACTTGAGGACCGAGTTACATCTCAGGCACCGTGTCAGATCACTGCTGGGTATAATGTCATGGATTTTAAGGCTTGACGAGATCATTATGGTCATTTAATTGGACCTCCCGCATAACACAGGGAAGAGAATTTCATCAAGCCTCAGCAGCTGTTCCAAGGGCTAATTCTTGTCGCAGTGGGGAAAAACTTTCCACGGGGTTTCCGGTCCGGTTCCAGCCCCTAGTTCTAGTTCTGTCTGGGCTCGGGTTATGAGCCCCCTGCACCCTCGTCGCCCAGCGGGGCTGGCAACGATGCTGAGCCCTTCTCGTGTCTGGTCTCGCTCAGTCACGCCCCAGCCTCCGTCCCCACTAACCCAGCCCCGCCGTGACAGAGCGACCTGCCCCTGCGCGCATGGGGACGGGGGGGCTGCCGCTGGCACGGGTCAGTGCCCACCCGGGAGGCACCACGGCTGGGAGGAGGCAGCGCGGGGGAGGGGGAGGGGAGCTGCGGGAGAAGGGGATTGGCTGGCGGGAAGTAGGGCGGCAGGAGACGTCGCGCAGGGTCAAAGCGTCCCTGTTGCCATGGAACCCGCTGCGGGCGGTGATTGGCGGAGCGGGCGGTGCCCCGGGGGTCCATGGGAGCGCGGAGCCGACGCTGCGAGTTTCAAAGCGGCAACTAGGTAGAGCGGCCCTGTCCTCGCCTCGCGACTATGGCGGGGCTCGGGGAGGGCGCTGATGGGACTGGAGGCAGGAGTATGGGCTGGGGGGTGGTTTGAGAGGCCGGGGATGGCGAAGGCCTGTGGGTTGGAAGCTGGAGGCGGGGCAGAGGGGTTGGAAGCTGGGGGCGGGCCTAGAAGGGGGGGGGGCTGGGTATGGGGGTGGTGGCCTGTGGGTTGGAAGCTGGGGGCGGGGTCTGGGGGCTAAGGAGTTGTGGGGGGCCTGTGGGTCGGAAGCTGGGGAAAGGGGGTGGGGTCTGGGGGGGTGGCCTGTGGGTTGGAAGCTGGGGGCTAAGGGGTTGTGGGGGGCCTGTGGGTTGGAAGCTGGGGGAAGAGGGTGGTGGGGGCCTGTGGCTTGGCAGAGTAGGAGATGAGGATGGAAGGGCTGAGGATTTTGGCTAATGGTGGGGGCGTAGCTTGAGGGTAAGATGCATTGGTGAGAAACCTATGAAAGGGTACTGCCCTTATCCTGTTAATTTCTCCTGACAGGTACTTATTGCCTCCATGCTCAGTGCTCGGCCCAGGAGTAGGAGTAGGGTGGCCTGCTCCACCCCTTCGTCCCCAACCACCTCTGAGGATGAGCAGCCTTTGAGCTCCTCCACTTATTCCTTGCTCTCCCCCATTTACCATCAGAGCTTTCAGAGCTGCAATGAGGAGGAGGAGGAGGATAGGGAGGAAGCGGCACCATCAGCTAGGGGGAAAAGAACCTTCAAGAGGAATAAACACAATAGGTAATCTTCATGCACTCCCATTCCCTGGCTGTCTTTGCTAAAATAGAAGGGCCCAGTAGGTAGTTAGACAGCTAAATACTTATGTGGTCACCTAATGAAGGCAATCTAACTTTGAGGTAGTGAGAAGTTATAATTTCCATTTTGTTCAGGTCAGTGGGAATCTCGGGTCCTCGGTTTTTCCATTTCTGAATATCAGATCACTACTGTAGGTGCCTAGACAATGGATTTGGGACTGTAAACATCCAAGATTTGAAAATGTTGTTAATCTCTATGTGCCTCAGTTTCCTTCTCTGTTAAAAGGGAACGATAATACTTGCCTACTTTTCAAATGTGCGTTGAGGGTTAGAAGTTATTTTCTCTCAAATACATAAAATTACTTCAACATAGGGATTTGAGGTGTATTAATTGTACCAGCGTTGGCTTCCAGGGTTTTGGACTTCCCATTTCTCGTTCTTTAATTGCTCCCTTTCTTCAAATAATTCTTCCCTCCCCATCTGTTTTTCTTTCCTCTCCCCACTCCAATGGTTGGGAACAGGGTTGTGTTGAATAATCTGATGCATTCCTCAAAAGGTGGCTGAGAAGACCTAGCAGCCAGGACACTTTCCAATGAAAAGCATACCATATCTACACCTTGGCTAAGAATAGGCACAGTTAGCAAGACACTAGTCAAAATGTGTGTGCTAGACAGCATGGTTCTGTAAAATTTGGGACTCTCTTTCAAATAAATGAGTCTCTTCAGCTCTTATGCATGGGTCTCAAAAGCTTGCTTGGATACCAATAAGCATTTCCACTTGAGAGATGAAAATATAAAGTACTTGGCAAGGAAGCATTAAACATCTCATTATTATGAATTTCTGCATAGAACTTTCATCCTGCTTTATCTATAAGATGATGACTCCAGGAAAACTTCTCCAGGTTCAAGAGGACTGAGCCAAAAAGAATGGTAAACATAGCACTTTACTTGATAAAGCTTGGCCCAGTCCCCCTTCCAGGCATCTTTAGAGCCCTGAGGGAAGTTGTCAGGTCCCTGTTTCACTTTACTCCTGTCCTTGTTCCTCTTTTCACTACCCACCCACCAGCTTGTCCAAGGACTCTGTTCCTCAGCCTTCATGTCAAGCTACTGTCTCTTCCTCCATGCTGCCTGAACACCAGCTGGGGGAATACTGAGAGCGCAAAAGAAACCGTTTTATAGGTCTCAGTTCTGATGCTCCATTACTACAGCAATCCCTGGTAGCTGTGAATGCCGATGCAGAAAAAGTCCTTGTAACCACGTTGTCTGAGCAGCACCCTTTTGTGGCTGGTCAGAGCATGACTCACCCCACTGTGGGTCCCTGTGTGTCACCCCTTGCAGATTATGGAGCTTGGTGCCCCTTAGCTCTCTGGCTGTGGCATGCTCTTGCCCCTTCTAGGGTGTCAGAGTCCAAAAACTTAAGAACCCCTAAGCTTCAGAATCAGTGTCATCTGTAGGTTTTTTGAAAGGACTCTTGCTTGTCTGCTTCAGACCTTGTTTCTGGGCATCTGTCAAGGTTCCTTCCCCACTCTGAACTCTAGGGTACAAATGTGGGGACCTGCATGAAAAACCCCCTAGGCTTATTTTTACCAGCTTAGGTTAAAACTTCCCCAAGGTACAAACTATTTTACCTTTTGTCCCTGGACCTTATTGCTGCCACCACCAAGTGTCTAACAAAAATAATGGGGAAAAAGCCCACTTGGAAACGTCTTTCCCCCCAAAATCCCCCCAAGCCCTACACCCCCTTTCCTGGGGAAGGCTTGATAAAAATCCTCACCAATTTGTGTAGGTGAACACAGACCCAAACCCTTGGATCTTAAGAACAATGAAAAAGCAATCAGGTTCTTAAAAGAAGAATTTTAATCAAAGTAAAAGAATCACCTCTGTAAAATCAGGATGGTAAATAGCTTACAGGGTAATCAGATTCAAAACATAGAGAATCCCTCTAGGCAAAACCTTTAGTTACAAAAAGACACAAAAACAGGAATATACATTCCATTCAGCACAGCCTATTTTACAGCCATTAAACAAAAGGAAATCTAACGCATTTCTAGCTAGATTACTTACTAACTTTTTACAGGAGTTCTGACCTGCATTCCTGCTCTGTTCCCGGCAAAAGCAACACACAGACAGAGAGAACTCTTTGTTTCCCCCCCCTCCAGCTTTGAAGATATCTTGTCTCCTCATTGGTCATTTTGGTCAGGTGCCAGTGAGGTTATCTTAGCTTCTTAACCCTTTACAGGTGAAATGGTTTTTCCTCTGGCCAGGAGAGATTTAAAGGTGTTTACCCTTCCCTTTATGTTTATGACAGTATCTAATCCCTTTTGATTGGTCTTCCTGATCTTAGTCATCCTATCCACCAAATGGTTCACCCAGGAAGCAAGCTGCCTTAGGCTCTTGGCTGGACCCAGGCTTCCCTTGTCAAAGAAGTAGCATAGTTCTTCTCTCCTTCCTGGTCAGCCCTGGAGTGGCCTAGCTCTCCCTCTTTTAGTTCCCCTTTCCATGCCTGATAGCTGCAAATATAGCAGGGTGGGGTCAGCTGGATCCACAAGCTTCTTTAACCCTCTTGTTGCCATAAAGGGTCTGTCTGTGTCCTCAACTTCTGCTTGTTAGTGTGGGGCAGAGACATCCCATCACAGTCCCTGTTCAGTCCCATTCTGGAATATGCTTGGTTAGCTCCCTGGGGATAGAGTATACTTGCTACTGACAGAACTTTTGCATAATTTTGCTGCCAAACTCTAACATACCTCTACTGAGCATGTATATATGACAATTTTCAGACACTTACAACTCCACGAAATTTGGGTGTATTATCACAGGAACTGCAAAAGGTACCTCTTTAGCCTCCTGCCAACTTGGCCAAATTTCAAATCTCTGCTCCAAAGCATGGTGGCTCTGGAACTTCTGAATGAAACGTTTAAGAATCTTTAAACATTGGTAAAACAATGTATTTTTCTCTAATCTCAATTTCTTTAACAGGTGAATCTTTGTTTTGAATTTTTTTTAAAAAAAGGGGGGCAGACACTCATCATTGGAAATTTCAGCTGAAACAATTAAAGCTTGGCAAAGTTTTATAAACAACTGAAAATGGTCTTATAATGGAAAATGTTAGGCAACCTTAGTTATAGGTGTTACTGCTAGCTCCACCTATGATCCTGGGCCACTTACACTCTGCATGCATCTTGATAGATTTACTCTGATATACTGACTTAGTGAATGTACTGTTATAGAAAGCTTAGTGACTTTTATTTAATCAAATTTCAGTTCTTCTGACTCAATACATATAACTTGAGTTAGGGAATTAATCTAATATAAATTTTGGAAATTCAACCTGTGGTCCATGGACCCCAACCATAGAACTCTTACACTGAAAACTGGCTGAATAGAATTCAACTATAAAAGTTGCACATGCTCAGCATGGCATTTGATGCAATGTGAGAAAAGGCGCTAAACTATGGACTTTTATAGTAACGACAACATTTCCAGGTTTTGACCTATAGGTGGGGATATTCACATACTTTTGATCAGAGAAAATGGAATGCCTTTTCTGGGATCTGAGACTTTATTCATAATCACCGTTCGCATACCCCTTTCACATAATTCTGCCGACCCCCATAGGCCTGCAGACCACAGGTTGAAAACCACTGTTCTGTTACTTCAGAAAGTGGGCCTATGACTTTCTACCAAACGTTTACGTTATTCAGACATCGGCAAGCAGTATTCAGCTCATCCGTATCACAAAATCATTAGCTGATAATGAATCGCAACTGGTAGACAGTACAGAGTACAGCATGTTTAGGTGGCAATATAAAATAAAAATCATTGAATTTTAAGATTACCGCATCCCTGTTTCAGATTCCATTACAACAATTTGTTAAAGGGTGTTTTTGTAAGATGAGCCTGATGTTTTCAGGCAAAAGCTCTGTGATTTAACAAAATACACTACCCAAAATTGCTCTGGATTTGATACATTAGTGGCTGAAGTTTTGGGAATTCTTTGTTTGTGAATCTAAAAGATGGAAAAGACTCTGTCCTGCCAGTGCAAAAGTGCTTGCCAAACTATTCTTGCTTATGATCAAAACTAACTTATAAAATTCCAGTGGGTTCATCTGTGAGTTTTCTACGTATTTTTCTAGGCTATAGAGAAACTTCCCGTCTTTCAGCCAATATGTTTTATCCGGTCTATAATAGTCTTAATATCCCAGATATGGCTTCCACCCCATCTCCTGGGAGACTACGGGGGGTTGAAGTCAATAGGAGTAGAATTAGGCTAATGCCTTTGAGATCTTTTGAAAGTCCTATTCTACCAGTATAATGGCTCATGATCATATTCAGCCTATATTTTCCTGTGCTTAACTTGATCTGATTTACTCATAGTTAGTCTCCCTTTTACCACCCTAAATAATTTTTGTTTTGGTTTTTAAACCCTTTAAATACTTATATCTATTTCCTTAATTCACAAAAGCTATATCTTTCCTTCATGTTACTTTTCCTGTAACATAAGAACGGCCATACTGGGTCAGACCAAAGGTCCATCTAGCTCAGTATCCTTTCTTCCGACAGTGGCCAATGCCACGTGCCCCAGAGGGAATGAACAGAACAGGTAATCCCAGCGTCTGTCAAACAGAGGCTAGGGATGCTCTCCTTGCCCATCCTGGCTAATAGCCATTGATGGATCATGAACTTATCTAGTTCTTTTTTGAATCCTGTTATAGTCTTGGCCTTCACAACATCCTCTGGCAAGGAGTTCCACAGGTTGACACTGTGTTGTGTGAAAAAACACTTCCTTTTGTTTGGTTTTTAAACCTGCTGCCTATTAATTTTATTTGGTGACCCCTAGTTTTTTGTGTTATGAGAATGAGTAAATAACACTTCCTTATTTACTTTCTCTACATCAGTCATGATTTTCTAGACCTGTATCATATCCACCACTTAGTCGTCTCTTTTCCAAGCTGAAAAGTCCCAGTCTTATTTATCTCTCCTGTTACGGCAGCTGTTCCATAGCCTTAATCATTTTTGTTGCCCTTTTCTGAATCTCTTACAATTTCAATATATCATTTTTGAGATGAGGCGACCACATCTGCACTCAGTATTCAAGATGTGAGTGTACCATGGATTTATATAGAGGCAATATGATATTTTCTGACTTATTATCTTTATCTATCTATCCCTTTCTTAATGATTCCCAACATTCTGTTCGCTTTTTTGATTGCTGTTGCATATTGAGTGGATGTTTTCAGAGAACTATCCACAATGACTCCAAGATTTTTCTTGAGTGGTAACAGCTAATTTAGACCCCATCATTTTATATGTATAGTTGGGATTATGTTTTCCAATGCATTACTTTGCGTTTATCAACATTGAATTTCATTTGCTATTTTGTTGGCCAGTCACCCAGTTTTGTGAGATTCCTTTGTAGCTCTTCGCAGTCTGCTTGGGACTTAACTATCTTGAGTAGTTTTGTATCATCTGCAAATTTTGCCACTTCATTGTTTACTCCTTTTTCCAGATCATTTATGAATATATTGAATAGGACTGGGCCCGGTACAGACCCTTTGGGGACACCACTATTTACCTCTTTCCATTCTGAAAACTGACCATTTATTCCTACCCTTTGTTTCCTGTCTTTCAACCAGTTACCAATCCATGAGAGCACCTTCCCTCTTATCCCATGGCAGCTTACTTTACTTAAGACCCTTTGGTGAGGGATCTTGTCAAAGGCTTTCTGGAAATCTAAGTACACTATATCCACTGGATCCCCCTTGTCTACATGCTTGTTGACCCCCTCAAAGAATTCTAGTAGATTGATGAGGCATGATTTCCCTTTTACAAAAAACATGTTGACTCTTCCGCCAACAATTTATGTTCATCTATGTGTCTGACAATTTTGTTCTTTACTATAGTTTCAACCAGTTTGCCTGGTACTGAAGTCAGGCTTACCACCTGTAATTGCTGGGATCACCACTGGAGCCCCTTTCAAAAATTGGTGTTACATAAGCTATTCTCCAGTCATTTGGTACAGAAGCTGATTTAAATGATAGGTTACAAACTACAGTTAGTAGTTCTGCAATTTCACATTTGAGTTCATTCAGAACTCTTGGGTGAATAGCATCTGGTCTTGGTGAATTATTACTATTTAGTTTATTAATTTGTTCTAAAACCTTCTCTAATGACACCTCAGTTTTGTAGCTCCTCTCTAAACTTCCTCTAATTTTTCAGTCTTTTTCTGATATTGAGTGCAATAATGCAGGTGCAGTCTAACCAGAATCCTATATTGAAGAATTGTCCCTGCCACCTTCCACAGAATGTGTCTGCACAGAATTTTGTTGGACTCTCTTCCTGCTATATCAAATGACAGCCACTATTATCCTGGTCTCTTTCACTATGACTCCTCAGGTTGCCCCCCTCAACTGAATAGTTAAATTTTAGATTTTCTTCCAATTGTATTAGCGTGCATTTTTCAAGTTAAATCTCTCATTATTTTCTACCCGTATGTTTAATCACTCTGTTCCCTTTATAATATTTCTCTGCTTTCACTAATGTTTACAACAATTCTCAGTTTAGTATTGTCTGTGAATGATATTTATGTTTACCATTTGATTATTAATGATGATAAATGAGGCAGGATTCTGTTAGATATGAAGAACAAGTACTGAAGTAGCTGAACCTTCAGTGCGTTTTATATTGGGGGGGGGGGGGGAATGCTATGTTTATACTTTATTTAAATAGAGTAAATTTATTTTATAATGTTACTATAGCATGCATTTCTGGATGTCCATTCTAATAAATCAGCGGGACTGCTCACAGTAGTAATGTTAAGAATATAGGTAAGTGACTGCAAGACACCGAAGAAATCTGGCATAAATTGCTGGAGGGAGGGGTATTTTCCCTTTTTATTGGCTGAAAGAAGAGAAGTTTCTGTATAATTGGGAGACAGTTACATATTTTCTATTTTATAAAAAAACACAAAGCTCTTTATAAACTTATAGTGTTACTGTAAGTTTTCAAATGTGTGGAAGAGACTTGTATGTATGAATGGAAGAGACTTTTTGAGAAGTATTCAGTTGATTTAAAGCACCGGTACTATTGAACTAACATTCTATGATTATATGATCACTTTTTTGCATTCTTGTACTATTCAATATTTATGCATCCTAGTTTATGTAATTCTGCCTTTATTCTCCCATGTTTCATGCTAGAAACAAAGTAAATGTGAATCCAAAGAGAGGGCTAGATCATCAGCTGTTGTAAATAAACATGCTCCACTGACTTCAACAGAGCTAGACTGATTGACACCAGCTGAGGATCAGTCACATTAATTAGAAAAATATGTAGAAAACTCACAGATGAGCCCACTGGTATTTTATAAGTTAGTTTTGATCAAAATGGAACCTAACATACATATATTTTCACACATGAGCTAGCGTGTTTATATGATGGTATTATCATAAAGGTTTTATTGGCATGAGGTTGGGATGGCTACCTTACTCATGAGTGGGGAAGTAAACATGAATGAGTTATATGAAGCATCCCAAATACGTTCTAATAAACTATTAAAGGTTTTAGAAAGGATTTTTTTTAAAAAAAAATCCTTTCTATTAGGACTGTTTGTGTGTCTCCTCAAAGTTCAGGTGCCTTGGTACTATGAAACCAGGATCTGAAGGGACATGAAAATCTGTTACTAGCTGTGAAGCGATGTGAGATACTGGACTTGTTACTGATGGAATATACCAAATGTAATTTTAACTCCCTGCTTTTCCCTACTTCAGGAGAAGGAAGGAAACACTTGAACAGGTTTTTGTTTTATTGTTAAATGGTAGCTGTTTGAATCTGCACCATAGTTTGGAACATTAAAATTAGTCCTTAAGAAGATGGGCTAATAGGCAGAGTAAAGTGAGATAATCAAAAGTGCCAAAAAATACAATTTATCACTTGGGTCTACAGGTTATCACAGAGTTGTGGAAGTAAAGGAGTTTATTTCATGGTTGTCATGAATACCCACGGTATAAATACATGTCATTATTTAATGTCAGTTGCACTAGTTAATTTTGAAATCAATTTGATTTGAAAATAGTATCCACCAAACATTCTTCCCTTTATATTTCTCACTTTTAATTCTGCAGTGCTGAAAGCTGTAATGTAACAGAAAAGAAAAAGCAGTCACCTCCAACAGATAATCTCTCACCATGGGAAGAATGGTTCATTTGCAAAGAGAAAGAGCTACGTGTCCGCTTACAAGCCAGAGCTTTAGAGGTGAATATTTCTGGCTGTTTTCCCTTAGATTTGACAGCAGATTAACAGACACTGAATTGCAGAGTTTTTTTCTATTTATTGTGAAAACAAGATACATTTGTTCTTTATCTTTAATGTCTTTAGACATGCTTAGCTTTTGTGTTTGGGTAAACCAGTGTGATTCATGTCCCATGCATTTCTCTTTTGCTAAATGTTATGCTTAATTGGAAATGTGGTGTATATATTTTGCTTATCCAACTGGTAATGGTTCAGGTTTAAAGGATTAAAACATATCTGTGTAATTGGTACCTTGATTTTCCTCATGGTTACATATGCCTGCATTTAAGCAATAAAACACGACAGGGCGTGTGTTGTGTATAGGAACGCCAAGGTACATGGTTAGACATGAGGCATGTTGTTGACAGCCACCTAGGTATGTTGTTATACAACTGTTTGATACCTCTTCCCAGAATATTCACAATAAGTGCTTCCCACCCCAGAATTTCTTTTCCTTTATCCATCTGTTGTTTTCTTATAAATAACCTACTCCTGAATAGTAGGACTGTGGCAGAATTAAGTGAGCCACCTTTTCCTAATTGGTGTATGTGCAGTCCTGTTGGTTAAGCTTTATTAGCATTTACAATCACGTTGGGGAAGCATATCATAATGGTTAAAGCAATAGAATCAAAGCTGGATCACTGGGTTCATTTCTAACCTGTGCCACTGGCTAGTCACGTACCTTGAGCAAATGTCAACCTCTCTGTGCTACATTTTCTCCATCTGTAAAATGAGTGGTTTCAGAGTAACACCCATGTTAGTCTGTATTCGCAAAAAGAAAAAGGAGTACTTGTGGCACCTTCGAGACTAACCAATTTATTTGAGCATAAGCTTTCGTGAGCTACAGCTCACTTCATCGGATGCATACTGTGGAAAGTATGCATCCGATGAAGTGAGCTGTAGCTCACGAAAGCTTATGCTCAAATAAATTGGTTAGTCTCGAAGGTGCCACAAGTACTCCTTTTTCTTTTTGTAAAATGAGTATAACATTCACCACAGATGGTTTTTTGAGGCTTAACTCATTGGTGTTTGTGAAGTACTTGCAGTCTTCAGCTGGAAAGCTCTAGAGAAGTGTTCTATGTTTTATGTTGTGTTAAAGGTCAATGGAAACCTAAAATCACTTGGTAAACTCCAGGAATGTGTTCTAACTTCCCTAACATTCAGCACATATTTTGGACTTCCTTTTAGATTTTAAGTTGGCACTCATCTCTTCTCCCCACTCCATTTCGCCCCCCCCCACCCCCCCACCCCCCAAAATTTTGATCCAAGCTAATTTCTGGTAGTATGTGGGAAAACTGTGATTCATATATAACCTTTACTCATCAAGACTGGATCAGAACCAAAGTAGTTTACTTCTATATGCTTGAAACAATGGAATGTTTATATAGTACACAACTTGGAATGTCTCACTGTGTTTTAAATGGATTTTAAAAATTAGTGACCTGGTAAAAATAGTACATAGCAACAAAGAAAACAATAGCACGGGAAAAAACAAAATTCTGAATTTAATTAATTTAAAATAGTTCTATAAATATTAGACATTAGGAATCTTCACTTTCCTGACACTTGCAATGATTCTGATAAAAACTTCTTTTGTAAGAAGAGAAAAGCACATCTGTTTTTAAAATCTCACATTAGATTTTTTTAATAGTGTTAGACTAAGATCCTGAGAAGCTTCCGTGTTTTTTTTTCTTTTCTTTTCTAGAATGAGTTACATTAAAACTATCCTAAACAAAGGGAATATGTAGAAAGTGATTTGGAATGGATGTTTCTTTCAGCATATATCTTCTAGGACAGAGGTTCTCAGCCTTTTTCTTTCTGAGGCCCCCCCCCAGCATGATATAAAAACTCCAGGACCCCCGGGGGGGCACCAGGGCTTTAGTCCCGCAGGGAGCTGGGCTTCCGCCGAGTGGCCTTATGGCTCCCCCAGGGGCTGTGTGGACCCCTGGTTGATAACCGCTGTCCTAGGACTCTTTTGGGTATCACTCTAACAGAGGAACATGCCTGCAGCGCAGATTCCTCGGGTCCTTAATGAGGTGGTAATTGCCTGGCTCTTGTTAAAATACATCGCTAATTAATTTTTTTAAACAATGACTATATTGTGTTTTTTCTTTGGGGCTCTTACAAAAGTTAAGGGCAAATTATTTTTTATCTGTATTAACTTCAAACCCAAGAATTGCCACTGGAAATTGAAATTCTCACTTGAAAATTGATTGTAATATATGGACCATAAAAATTTGTGTTGGGGAAATAACTATATTGAAAGAATAATACAGACTCTGTTATATTTTCCATAATATAAACAATTCATTTAAAAACATGAAGTTTCATTCTAGCCTTTCTGGCGATGACAATAGACTTGACAAATTTACACTGAAATCTTGTTCACACCTCTTGATCTGACTTGTTACAATCTGACTGCAGAATAAACTCTTTGGACTTGATTATAAACCTCCTTTTCCACCCACAACCTGTCCCCACACTACTCCTACTCAGCCCTCCTGGCAGGATATGAGTAACTACCACCAACTTGTGTCCTGAGGAGAGAGACTCAGAACACCTACTTCCGCATGAGTATGGGCTTGATCCAAAGCCTATTGAAATGAACAAATCCTTCCAGTAACTTCAGTGGGCTTTGGGCTTCCACGAGGCCCTTACATTCCTGTAATGCTATCACTGATAGAAACGCACAACTGCTGAGCGACATGCCATCTACCTCTGAATGGCCTTGGTTTTTGCAGTTAGGTTTACCATGTATGTTCCTTTTTATGTAGGAAAGTCCTGCCACAATGTGTGCAGATGGGTGAAGAGGCAGTTAAATAAGCTGAGATAGCAGAGTTCATTTTGCTGTTTGACTCTAAATTAATGGAAACATTTTCAGCTCATAGAAACTGAAATATTCCTCAAGGATTTTTCCTTCTTTGGTTGCTCTCCCTCCTCCCTGACTTTTAACCCTCTCTGAACTATGGAAAACTTTCAGGAATTTCCTACCATATTTAACACCACCAACATTAGCAGCTTTGAAAGTGCTAGTGTAAATGGGCTGTCACGGCTGTTTTAAATTCTAACCCACCTAATTCTGCTCAGAACAGCTGTAACTGAAATGATGTTTAAAATGTTAGCATCAACCAGCACCCTGTCTGCGTTAGGCCATCCACTGCTGGTGCATTTTTGTGCAGATTTACATTGGCCCTATGTCTTCTGTAAACATTACGGAATTGGTCATGTAGAAATTATATATTTGACAGCCTTTGTAACTGCAAGAAATTTGAAGCAGTTTCTACTGGGGAAAAAATCACTAGAACTCTTGAACTGGTACCAGTGACTTTCAATGGTGCCAAGGCATACATATGAAAGAATTGATTTCAGAAAGTGGTGCTTAGCAGTGACTAGTGTCTTATGGTCAACCAATAATGTGCATATCTGAAAAACTATTTTCTGCACCTCCTTACAAAAAAAAAAATTCTTTTTTTTTTTTTTTTAAAGAATTGCTTGTCACTTTAAATTTATATATTATATAAAAGGAACTGAGATTCTTTATGATAAGCTAGTTCTGGGAATCACTGGAGCTTAATGATTTCGTTAAATCTGAATTTTATACATTTCAAATGACTTTGGCTTATATTTGAAAATAACTTATGTATGTAAATTTGTTTTAATTAGGAAATGAATTTACAACTGGAGAAAAGAAAAGAAAAGCAGGAGCTTGAAAGGAAAAAAAAGATTGCTGAAGAGAAACACAAGGAATGGGTGCAGCAAAAGAATGAAGAGGTAAATACTGCATTAATTCAAAATACTCCAATATCCAGTAATTTAATTAAATTGGTCCTTTTTTTTTCTCAGACTCTTCAAGCATCCATATTTCTTTCTCTAAGTGAGCACACATTTTAATAGGAAACTTAAAAAAGCCACACCCCCTGAAGTTCAAGACTGTACCCCAAAATGTTCTGTGGCTCACTCTTGCTGTAATTGATAAGGGAAATTTGTAATTGAAAACTCAGAAGATTAATGGCTAACCTGACTGTTCTGGCACATTACCCTGCTATGTCCCTGTGTTTTGTTTTTTTGGTGAAGTGTCTCACTTGCTGAGTGCCTAGGACCCCATTACAAAAGAACTTCGGGAGAGCATATGCGTTAATTATATGCAATATATGGTGCAGCTAGTAGAGCAGAGCCAAGAAAGATTTAGATAAGTATCAGGGCAACCAGGCAAATCATATGTTTGTTCTGCCTCGTGGAATTTATAGGAATTTATAGGAGGCCACTTATACCTGACCTGAATCTTGAAGTGAATCAACAGTAAGTCCATTTGTGATGGAGTTATTAGCTTGTCCAGTGACCAGTAATTAAACTTTATTTTTCTGGACTTCTGGGTATCCACAGGTATGGCCAGTGCTGAGTTTAAAAATATATTTTTGTCTTTGTCCATTAAATTGTCTTCAGCATCCATTGTGGATGTGCTTATGGCCAGAGGCCCCGTACAGAAGGTATAAAGGGCAGATCAGGCCCATCCATCCCACAGTCCCTTCTCGCTGCCCATGGCTGCAAGATGGCGCCACTGCAATGTCCATGTTTCAACATGTTTCCAAAACTTTTGTGTATACGTTTTTTAGGTAAATAATGTTAGGATTAGTAATGTGTAGTATAGTGTACCTGTTGGCAATTTTAAGTGTGATTTTTTTTTTTCTCTGACTCCGGGAGTAAACTTTCCACAGTACCAGGATTTATGGCTTGTCTACACTACTACAGTGGCATAGCCGTTTAACACGCATAGCATGGACGCGGACTACAGCAACAGAGGGGTTTTTCTATTGCTGTCAGAACTTCACCTCCCCAAGCAACAATAGGTAGGCTGCCAGAAGCATTCTTCCCCCAGCCTGCTCCTACATGGGGACCTTTAATGTAGTCCTGGTGCTTTTAATGAGGGACACACTCTTGAGTTCTTGGCAACTCGCTCCTTTCATCACTTATCCATGAAAATGGCTTTTTTGGTGGCAGTCACATCATCCTGGAGAAGAAGGGAAATATAAGCACTTGTGGCCATATTACCTAAGGATATAAAGTCACCCTTAAGCCCCCACCCAGATTTTTACTAAAAGTAGTCTGATTTTCATTTAGATGAATCATTTGTCAAACTTTTTTCCTTTATTACACTCCAGTCAAGGAGAGGCTAGACTACATTCTCTAGATGTCCTTTCTACTTAGAGACTCTTCAAGATTGTGGCATTTACAGACAGGTTAAAGTGTCAGATTGTTTTGTTTTTGTTTTTTTTTTTTTAACCCAGAGACTAAGTTGATGTCTAACTGCATCAAGTTCTGTTATAAGCAGGCCAGTTTAGATTCCCCAGCACAGATTAGGGTTTACTCCACAAGGGCTCAGGCAGCTTCTGTGACATGCATGAGAAAGCTCTGTGTGGGGGTTGGTCTATATGAGGGGTCGGCAACCTTTCAGAAGTGGTGTGTCGAGTCTTCATTTATTCACTCTAATTTAAGGTTTCGTGTGCCATTAATACATTTTAATGTTTTTAGAAGGTCTCTTTCTATAAGTCTATAATATATAACTAAACTATTGTATGTAAATTAAATAAGGTTTTTAAAATGTTTAAGAAGCTTCATTTAAAATTTAAATTAAAATGCAGAGCCCCGGGACCAATGGCCAGGACCCGGGCAGTGTGAGTGCCACTGAAAATCAGCTCGTGTGCTGCCTTTGGCACGCATGCCATCGGTGCCTACCCCTGGTCTATATCTTTGTGAGGCACTGAGGTCTGATGCCTCTGTCCTGAAATCTTTTAAATAGACTTCAAACACCCACCTACTTCACATCCGGTTAGTGCTTGTGAGTCACCAGAAGTAGAATACATTTTGACAATGACTAGAAGAAAACTTACTTACCTTACTGTAACTGTGGCTCTCTAATATGTGTTGTCAACATACATTGCAATACCTGTCCTCCTTTCCTGCTACCACGGAATCCTAGAACATCTGAATTTTGTGTTGGTGAAGGAACTAGTTGGGCCTGGTCTCCCGCTTTGTGCCCTCAGTACTGGGCATGAAGGACTTGTGGCATATGCGTCGCCCCAATGGACACTGCTGGACAAAAGATTCTGATCTCAGGCACATGGAGCACATACACTCCAGAAGTGGAATACATGTATATAACACATCTCGAAGAACCACAGTTTGTTTTTATTCTTGCATTTTAATATACAATACATATATATTAAATATCAGTTATGATGTCCCAGGTGTGAAATGGCTAGAAGGTGAAATTTGGAGACTTTTGCTAGCTGGCAGTGAGGGATTTTTTTTTCCTGTTTTAAAATGATATATAATACCTTACTCAATGGAGACTTCTATACATTCTTAGTCATCTTGTTTAAATTACTATAGGAAAATAAATAAAGTTAACTTCACCAGTTGGCATGCTTCTGTGTAAACATAATTTGCAATTTTTAGAGGTAGTTTGTGGGTTTAAAAATAACGCTTTATGGCACTGAGCTGTCAAAAAGCACTGTGTTCAGTTGTGAAAGATATTTATATTGACATGAAATTTTGTATTTCAGTAGGAACAAATGCTTAGTATACAGTACTCGTAGGATACTGTGATAAAAGACCTGCGGCTTGGCCATGGCTGGTGCTGGTCAGGTGACTGGGGCTTTCTGGGCTATAAAATTGCAGTATAAACGCTTGGGTTGGAGCCTGGGCTTTGAGATCCCCTCTGGGCTTGGCCAGTGGGTGGGTCTAAAACTCTCCATCGAGCTAAAATGGAGACTTGTTTTTCTGTCAAGTTAGTACTGAGTCATTTGTGGGCAGACAGATTATCTATTTAACTTGTGTTGGTTAAGCTGTAGTATGTCTCTGCTGCTTACAAAGTCAAAAGAACACAGATCAAAACACACTAGCCTCAAAAACCAACAGAATACTATTTTGAATCCAGTGGAAACATTTGATTGAAATGGAGAATAGCATGATCTCTGTGTGTGTAACAGACACACTTTTCCTCTTGTTTTACTTTCTGATTTATGTATAAAAATACCATAAGGTATTGTGGATTTCCATGTATAAGCAGATTAGTTATGATTGTACACACTCAACAAGCCATTTCAGTGTTAAAATAGCCTTTACTTTAGGGGGAACTGAGTGGCACAGGAATTGGAAATAGGTTAACAGAGCCATTAAAATCTGATGCAGGTAATTAGAGAGCACTTTTTGCTACAGTTTCTTTCTGGTTTATGTTAGGTATGCGTTTGTCAAGTCCAGTACTGTATATAACCCCCAGTCTCACATGGAGCTCTCTGAAGGCAGTACTTAGTGGACATGTGCATTTTTTAAGACATTCTTGTTTGCCATCTCATTAGAGAGGCCTAAGACTTGACAGGGTGTGGAAAACAAACTACTGTCTTATCTCTCCTCGTCAGAGTTAATTTGTGGGGAAACTTGCCTTGCTGTACAGTTATTTGTGTTTTATCTAATTTGTTTTTGTAAATAGAGAACTTGAGTTGGGCCCTTTTCATGGGTCTTAAATTCCCTTTTATTAAAAAGTTTTTCCTTAATCTTAAAGGTTATGAATCTATTAACTTTATTCTTTCTGATAATTCTAACAACTTTTAAAAGGGTAAAGTTTGCTGGCATAGAGAATAATTTATTTTGGCTTGAAACCAATGTAGCTCAGACCACTGTTTGTTCAGAACGTATTGCACCATCCATATAAGGAAATTATTAAAACTTGCAGAAGTAAGGCATGTTTTATGAAGTGAATTTGGGACTCAATTTAGTTTCAAGCAAGGATATGGTAAACTTATATAAAGTGTGTGTGTGTAAATTGTATTGGCTTCTAAATTGCTATAATAATTGTCAGCTTTTTTCATTCAAGTTTATGCCGCTGTTCTTAAATCAACCCTCACTTAAATTGTAACAGTCGATATAATGTATTAAGAAGTCACTGTCCAACATCCAACTTTTAGATTCTTTAAATAGCATGTAGTGATTTAACAACTATGTACACTGTTTATTTCCATTGTTGTTCTACCTGTCAGGACTATTTGGAGGATTAATGAACCCACTTTAGTGATTTGTGTGTTGAAGATGAAAAGCACTCCATAAATGCAGAGACTCCATTCTTCTTTGTGACTTGCATAGAAGATGGCATTTTGCGTTTGTGACTTACCAGGCGCAGACTTGATTAACTAACAGTTATGGGAGGGGTATCCTGCAAATAGGGTTGGCACTGCTTCAGGAAGTTCAAGAACACCTCCTTTGGTGGATAGTTCCTTCCAGGGATCTTGTTGTGTCAACAGAGATGAGAGTACCAGCCTGTGTTGGGGAGTTCATGTGTATCAACAAAGACTTAGTGAGTAAGTTCTCATTCATAGCTAACCATCTTTTTATAATATGAGGAGAAAACTATGTTCAGAAATTGTCCAAAAGGATTAGATTCTCAAATCAATTCTGCTATGACCAAGCATAAATTAGCACCTGAGAGCATGATCTCTGTGTGTGTAACACACACTTTTCCTCTTTGTTTTACTTTCTGATTTATGTATAAGAAGTGATATTTTAAATAGTTTTTAACTTCTTTGAGGTGGCCTCTGCATATTCCCACTGGGATCAATGGTGTGTTTCTAGAACATTTTACAAAGCAGTATCTCTTGCGGGGGCAGCATTATTGTTTTGTAACACTGAACTTTCCAGTCCTTATTGTTACATAAGAGAGGTGCAGCCCTAACCACTTCAGTTCCTTTCTTACTTCCATAGACAGTGTAATAACTGCAGGCAGTACTCAGGTCTGAATTGGTCAGACTTTATCTCTAGATAGATTTTAATTAATTTCTAATGGTGTTCATTTTTAGTGTTAGGATAGTTTTTAGTTAGTTTTTGATATTCATCATTTTTGGTGGAGGAAGGGCTTAAGGTGTGTGTGTGATGCTAGGTTTTATGGGGACTCTGTTATGATGGTTCTCATCGAGGAGCAGAGGAAGGGATTTAAGAAATGCACCTACCCCCCTGGGATTTTATGAGTCTGACACCCACACCAAATACCTTTCATGCCCCTCCTCCCCCCCCCCCCCCCCCCCCCCAGCAGTTTGAACAGACACACTCTGATCACAAACCTGAATCCAAGGAAACTGTGACAGGAATCTGACAACACCAAGTATGAACAAGTTATATATTCTCTCTGTTTCCCATCATACTCTGTATTTAACTTAAACTTTTCATTTACATTTAAATACATTGGACCTAGACTTTGTTGATGAATATTGACTCACAGCAGCACACTTTTAATCAGATGTTTAATCAGATACTTATGCAACATAAAGTGTTCAGTAATTGATATGCTTTCATTAGTTAACTTCATGCCATCTTGCGCAATACTCCTCTCGGATGAGTGAGAGTCAATGTTTATGGCAATAAGATAGGGAAAGTAGATGGCTTATCCTTGGGCCTAGTGCTTCATGTGTAAAGCTGATTATATGAAGTCAGACACTGAAGAGTTTGGAGGCTGATACTGCCTTTGTGGCACTTTGCATTCATTTTCAATGGGGAAACCTGTTAAATCTTGTTCAATGGCTCATGACCTCTTTAGCATGCAGTTTCCTAATTATTTCTTTATCACTGTTAAGGTTCCTTCCCCACTCTGAACTCTAGGGTACAGATGTGGGGACTTGCATGAAAGAACCCCTAAGCTTATTCTTACCAGCTTAGGTTAAAAACTTCCCCAAGGTACAAACTTTTTGTCTTATGCTTGACCCCTATGCTGCCACCACCAAGCGTGTTAAACAAAGAACAGGGAAAGAGCCCATTTGGAGAAGTCTTCCCCCAATATACCTCCCCAAGCACTACGCCCCCTTTCCTGTGGAAGGTTTGATAAAAATCCTCACCAATTGGTACAGGTGAACACAGAGCCAAACCCTTGGATCTTAAGAACAATGAAAAAGCAATCAGGTTCTTAAAAGAAGAATTTTAATGTAAGAAAAGGTAAAAGAATCACCTCTGTAAAATCAGGATGGTAAATAGCTTACAGGGTAATCAGATTCAAAACACAGAGAATCCCTCTAGGCAAAACCTTTAGTTACAAAAAGACACAAAAACAGGAATATACATTCCATTCAGCACAGCCTATTTTACCAGCCATTAAACAAAAGGAAATCTAATGCATTTCTAGCTAGATTACTTACTAACTTTTTACAGGAGTTCTGACCTGCATTCCTGCTCTGTTCCCGGCAAAAGCATCACACAGACAGACAGACCCTTTGTTCCCCCCCCTCCAGCTTTGAAAGTATCTTGTCTCCCCATTGGTCATTTTGGTCAGGTGCCAGTGAGGTTATCTTAGCTTCTTAACCCTTTACAGGTGAAAGGGTTTTTCCTCTGGCCAGGAGGGATTTAAAGGTGGTTACCCTTCCCTTTATGTTTCTGACAATCACCCATCAGTGTTAACCTCCCAAATCTGCAAACTTTAAGGGGAGGTGGGAAGGGAGTAAGAATCCAGTAAAAGTCTCTCCAGAGAAGGAGCATTACAAGGGAAGTAAATTTCCCTTCACTGTTTCATACATGGATACTTCTAACATTGATCAATCCGATCTTCAGTTTACAGACCAAAGAATGCCTCTCTCTCTTTAAACTCATGATCCCTTAGAAGGAATATAGATTTCTTATCAATTGTCAGTCTGGTTCACAAGTAAATTTTGCATATGAAAAATCATGAAGTGTCATGAAATATCAGTCTGTTCTCATTAGAGCCATGTTCTTTAAAAAAGAAATTAGATTTCCACATCAGTTCACACTCTGGCATTTCGGGTTCAAACAAACCACAAATCTCTGTGGCTCCAAGTCAAAATGGTAAAGATTTGGGTCTAGGAGATTCACTTATAAAATTGCTACTTCATTAATAACTATTATACAGTTTTAAATGTGCCATTTATTCTTTATTTATTATTCAGTGTAATGTTATGTTTGGAATGTGTGTCTTATTTGTTTAGTTTTCTTTTATAGTAAACATAAAATATTACAGTGAGTGTTGAAGTTGGATTTCACTTATATTTTATGCCAACCTTATGCTTTAACACTATTTTATCTCCAAAAGGTGATGTCCAGCTGCTTTTCTCAAACCAAAATTCTAAACTGTTGCAACAGTGATTTCTCCAGCTTGTACCAATTCTCCTTGGAGTTAATTCCTATACAGTTATCTAACCACTTTTCGTTATAATGAGGAGCCAATAATGACCTTTTGAAAATACTGAAAAGACTGTTTCTTTGACCTGTTTCATGTAGGAAAGAAGGGAAAAGGAACGAAAGCTCATCAAAAAGATGGCAGAAAAAGCAGTGAGAGATCTAGAGAGAATCCAATTGCAGGAAAAAGCTAAAGGAAAGTATAAAGAATGGCTAAAGAAGAAAAGAGCTGAAGAGTCTGAGAAGAAGAAGAAAGAGGAGGTAGAAATCATTCATCTTTGATACCAGCTTGTTAAGCCTGTTACACATGGAGTGGCCTTGTTTTGATTAAATTAACATTAGTAAAAAAAAATTTATGCGCATATGTATATATGCGCATACACACACTATGGAAGCCCTTCTTGTGGTTCCACACTTAAGACTGAGATGAGTTTCAGTTTAAAGCAGGAATTTAACTACTTTAATACAACATATTCTTGAAATTACAACACTTAGTCTTTGGCACTGAATGAATTTTCTGAGAATTTATAAATAAAGCTGTTAATTAGTTGACTTAATTTAAAAAATTGGTTCTTTAAGAAATTTTATAGCCTGTGTCAGAGCACTTTTATGACCTGAATGATCTTAATAATGCAGCCCCATCCAACTTCCCACATAATTAAAACTCATTGAAATCTTGTGCATTGGCAAAGTTTCAAGACTTTTTTTTTTTTTTAAAGGAAAAATGGTCATTTTCTTGCCACTCTTTGTAACTGAAAATTTCTCCTTCAGCAGGGCCTGATAAATGTTCTTCTACAGAAAATTCCACAAAGAAATGCCCTCTTTCAAAATGTCAGCAATTTCCTATTATTCTCACTGGGAACAATGCAACTGAGCTGTCACTATCTTTATTAGAAAAACAGCAACAACAAAAAACAAACAAAAAAAGGGCCCTCTTTGAAATGGCCACCATCTCCAGTTGTTCCCAGCAGGAATGAAGTCAAGCTACCTTCAGGAAGATGGTGTCACCCTTACTTTCAGGGACAACCGTCTCCTTGAGTACATCTTAAGGCTGGCAGAGCTTTGTGGTTCTGTCATTTTTAATAAGGTGCAAAGCTACAGACTGCAAATACCAGCAAATAGCTATCTAGTGTGATCCACTGATATGCTTTGTATTTTGGGGGGAGATTTTTATAACCATTTCAGAGCCAAGTACTTTTGCAAACTTGTAATATTCCAGTTAATCTTTTAGTGATTTGCAGGATTGATGTCAGAGATACTTGAGAAAACTGAAAGCTCATAGCAAGAAGGAGAAAAATAATTTGTTTATAAAAATTTGATTTATACTTAAACAAAAGGCACTTGACTTAGTGAGTGCGGTGGGTTTTTTATTATAACAAACTTGTAAACCCTCTGCCTACCAAGTAATTTCTTCTAGACCTATTTATGGCAGCAACCTATGCAGCTGTGGGTGAGATTCTTAGCGGCTTAACACAGAGGCACAGCAAGGAACTTGTAGGAAGCCATCTTTGCACTGTCCTAATCCTGGACTTCTCCAGGTGTTAGAGAGTACCTTGGAGTAACTTAAATATTGCTGGGGACTGATCTAAGTTTGGGAGCCTCTCTGGGCTGCAGTACTATCCAGAATATCTGTGGTGCTGTGAGTTATGCCGCGCTACACTAGGGTTTGTAAAAAGGTCCTGAGAAGGTAGTTTATGGCTTTCTTCTACAATACTTACGTTGGGGGAAATCCTCCCCCAGCTGCTTATGGGCTTTTAAGATCTCTTTACAGTGCTGAACCCTTTTACCCAGTGTAAAGGAGTTGAAGGAAGGTAAAGATCTCACCCTGGCTCACTTGATGGTAAATGTTTCCATTCTTTAACATGTTAGAGTAAAGACTTGCTCATTGTCTTTGGGGTGGACAAATAAAGTCAATCCATTTGCAGTACTGCTATGTTTACTGTTGTATCTTGGTCATCGGTGAACCCAGACTGAATAGTAATTTGATACTAAATCATTTTAAATATTAGAGACTTCTAATTGGATGGGAGTACAAGGCCTAGGTCTCATGTTAAATTATTTTATGCAGCTGAATGATGGAGCAAATTAGTCTTTCTACCACAGTGAGCCTTGTTGGATGGCATATTTTCCTCCTTTGCACTTGCCCACCCCAAATGATATCCATGGGACAATGATTTATTAGCAGCTGCATAGAAATAGTAGTTTTTGTGTGTATGTGCATATTCATTCAATGATCAAGTTTATTTTTGGACAACAGTCATAAAGCAGACATGTTCTATAGGTTTCACTTGCACAAGTATTTAACTTGCACAAAAGCTACTTAACATTGACCATATCATCTGGGAAATTATCATTTTTTCAGTCTCTGAACCTTAGGGTATTTGCTTGTTGACTGTGCTACGGCAAATGAATACACAACAGATATCTTTCTACACAACGACGACAGTTTTATCCTGAATGTGACTAAGTAGCAAACACTGATGCTGTTGCAAATCATGACAAAATACACATAACTTCATTAGCCAAAAAACTTGAAACCTTTTAAAAGTGAAGTGATCTGTTACGAGTAGCTGCTGGACATTATGATAGAAGTTTGGTTGTAGGGAAATGACTTGTAGTAGTAAAGAACTTTTGCATATTTTCTACAGAATTCTGTCTCTGGACATTTTATTTTCTTCACTTTTAGGAAAAGGAACAAAAAAGGGTAGCTGAATTACAGGAGAAAAAAGAGAAATCAGAGAAGATTTTTAGAGAGTGGCTACAGCATGCCAGAAATAAACCCCGCCCAGTTTTACACAGTTATGGCTATACCAATGGGAAACTTTCAGGTTTGTACTTTGTACTAGACACATACCATGATGTCTATTTAAATATTGTGGCAATGTCAGGCTTCATAGTGTCTTTTTTCCAGTTTATTTAAATGGAAGTTTAATTTGACATTCTCATCCTGAATCTAATATTGTCACATTAGTGAGTAGATAGATATATTGCAAATGTAATACGTTTTTGCACTATGAGGGCTGTATTGAAATATGCATTTTATACTCATTCAGAATTATTAGACAACAAGGATCTTGTGGGGTTTTTTGTTTTTGTTTACTGTGCATTTTCATCCACTTTGGATAGTGGAATTCAGTGATGTCATGAGAGATGGAGAAAGGAGAAGAGAGTGGGACACAATTAAGGGTAATGGGATGAAAATCAGAAAAGGAAAAGTTTGAGGCTTCTTATTGAGAGAACCTTCCTGATGGTACCCCTTTGTGCCCACTTCATGGTTCCTAGATGGACTGTGAGGCATTGAGTGGCATCACCACAGTCCAGCATGCTCTGCTGGGCAGATATCCTATGTGGACAACCTCCCAAAGTTAATGGTGCAAAAAGCAGCTTAATGTTCTCACTGCATATGCAGTCTTCTCAGAGAAGGGTGTTTTGTGGAGGTGGTGGAGCCAGTGGGAGTATAACTCCTAAAGGAGGTCTGGCAGAAACCTGGCAGGTCATCCCCATGCACAGCCAGCCCTTCTTTCCAAGTCCGGAGATCCACATGGAGCCCATGCTCTTGTCCACCTCCACAGCCCTATTCTTCATTGTCTTCCTGCTCTGAGGGAAGTATAAGAGGAATGTCCATGATGATCACAACATGGAGTTTCCTGGGCCTCTGTCTTCAGTTTCTGTGGGGTTGTGGGGGCAGGAGGAAGGACAAAATGGAAAACTGTTACAAATGGGCATGTTGTATTATAAATGTGAGGCCTTAATGGATATTGAATATATACTTCCTTTTTCTTAATTGTGTGCATTTTTCCTTAAATTATAAATCACTGATGATATATTTTAAAACTTAAAATATTTTTTGACAGGGAGACTACCGGTCTCTAAGATCTGAACACAAAACAGCTCACACACCAGACACACAACCAGTTGCTCTTTTGGCTAAGTCTGATTTTTAGATGGTAATACATACTGCTTTCAAGCTTTGTGTTGGAACCTCATAACTTGCTGACAGCTGCCATCCCTTGTCTAAGTGATTTATTAAAAATAATTCTATACCCAGTTTAGTTCACACAATAGAACATGTTCCAGACTTTGTTTTGACCACCCTGGTGAAGTATGTGTTGAAATTTCATTACAGACAAAGTGGCTTGCCATTGTAAGGGTAATACATTCCTGTTGTCATGGTTCAGGCTTCATGGTTTGGCACATAGATCATTAATTGCAGATAGTGAATGTTTTTTCACTTGTTTGAAGAAGGGTAACAGTTAAGCAAAGATTGAAATAGAAAGGTGAATTCCAGAGACAAGGCTGTGGGAAACACTTATAAATTAAGTTTGAAAATAATACCAAATGGTAACTTCCTAACCGTGTACATGCTCCTTTAATGTTTGCCTTGACAAGCATTGTTCTCGTTATACAGTATTTGACATATATATGTTGCTGTTCTTTAAAAATACAAACGGGGGATGTACTGACTGCGTGAATTCAGGAGTGGATGACTGATAGCCATCAGTAGAGACTGATAAATTGTGCTAAACTGTTACATGCCATGTTCCCTTAAAGATCTTAAAGCTATTCTAAATGATACTGTTTATAATCAAGTTATTTAATGTAGCCCAAGAAAAAATTGCTAGTCAGGAAATGCCTCTGGTTAATCCAAAAGTTATCCAGTACACTTCAATTTTTTGTTGTGTTTTCAGTATAAATATTTCTTCTTTTTCTAATTGTTTGTGTTTTCTAAATATTTTAGGATACCCTGATGGAAATTCATATCCAGCTCCAGCCTATTGTAACCCTATTCCCTGGAAACCAATTCATGTGCCACCTCCTAAGGAAGACAAGAATGTTACAGTGAAAAAATCTAAGAGACCTATATCCAGTCAGTCATATAGATCCTCATCTATGGTAATCCATAAGCCCAAGAACAATCTTTGTATTGGATCATTGCACAGAAAACAAAGATAGTGTAGGAAGCAAAATAACTTTGTTTATTAGCTTGATTAAACTAGGTTTTAAAGTTCAAAAGTTATTTCTTGGTTAAGTGTTTCTTTAAATGTTAAAAATACAGTGTTGAAAGACAAAATTTTATCATCTTTTAATAGTTATGATCATTTAATGTTAGCTAAGGAGTATCTTTTCCAAAGACTTTTAAACTCAGTTATTTTAACACTTAGAAAACTATCTTTAAAAAATTTGTGAACCAGTTTTTTTAGTTTATTTTTAAAAAATATATATGTAGCCAGTTATATTGAAACCACTCTTTGATATCAATAAAACATTAGTGATTAGTTTTTGAGAGTCTTCATAGAGGGTGTGGTGGGGTGGTTTTTTTGTTTAAAATGTGTTTTCAGTGGTTAGCTGGGCTATTATGCTCATTGTTTTAAACATGCCAGGTGCAGCAAATTTTGACAGGTGGTTTATTGGGGGAGGAGTAGGCGGGGGGGGGGGGGGGGAGATAAGGGGGAATGGAACGAAACTTCATTTCCCAGACTCAAAAACTTTATGCTACAGTAGGAAATATACCAGTACTTATTTACAAACTAAACAGTAAGTATTACAGAACCAACATGGGACCCATTACACATATTACAAATTCAGTGTTGTGTTAACCAGTAAATGTATTATGAGTTATACTTATCTAGACTCTTTGATTGCCAAAAATAAAACGATTGCGCTACCCCCACATAATAATTCTGCTTCTTTTAAAGTAAAATTATTCTTTGTGGATAGTAATTGTAAGAATAGTAGTCAACTTCAGCTCCTTTCTAGCTGATGGAGGGAAAGAAAGCTTTGTTAAACTTTTATTTGGAGAACACACAAGTTGTAGTTTACAATGAACTGAGAGGTTTTGGGTTTTTTTGCCTTTTAAAGAAATTAGTTTATACAGTATACTTGTAAGATAATATTTTCTAGATAATGCCAACAGCCTAAGATGCTGCATTCCACTGTCGGCAATGTCTACACTGCCACTTATATCGGTATAGCTTACGGTGCTCAGGGGTGTGAATAGTGCCCTGCCCCCCAGTGACATAAGTTACATCGACTAAGCGCTGGTGTGGACAGCACTATGTTGGCAGGAGAGCCCTGCCACTCATTGGGAGTGGATTAATTAAGTTGACAGGAGAGCTCTCTCCTGTTGGCTTTGAGTGGCTGCACTACAGGGCTTACAGCAGTGCAGCTGCACCACTGTAAGCTTTCTAGTGTTGCCATAGCCTTAAAGAGTGGTGTCTGATGGCTTTGTGAAAGATACATGCTTTAGGACAGTAAGCTGTTGCTAGAGCAAATAGATATTTTGTTACAGTTTGTCAAATGATTTAACATGTGTAAACTTGTTTCTTTGTATGATGTCTAAAACAAATGTTCACAAACTACTTCTTGTTCATTTATTTTTTAAACAGTGTGGAAAGTTTTCCTGAAAACCCATTTAATTTGTCTGTGAAACTTAAATAGAATCGTGGACATAAGTTTTTCTTTACAAAAAATCAAAATTTTAAAAATGAATTGCTATAGAGTGCAATGACTTTTTTATTTTAGGGAATAAATGCTGTTTTTTGTATGGGAGAGACAAGATGGGTAAGGGTAATACCTTTTATTGAAACAGTTTCTGTTTGTGGAAGGGATAATATTTTGAGCTTCACAGAGTTCTTCAAGTCTGGGGAAAGAAATCAGAGTATCTGAGCTAAATACATGTTGGGACGGATCGTTAAGGATAATGGGTAATGCATGTTGTAGGCGGTCATTTGAAATGAAATGGGCAACTGAGGATTAGATTGTGTCCAATAAAAGATATTACCTTGTCTCTCTAGTATCCTGGGACCAACATGGCTACAACAACACTGGAAACATATATTTGTATTACCGTGGCATCTGGAGGATTGGGGGGGCACCCTTGTGCTAGGCACTGTACACATGGTACGAGCCTGTCCTTGCCCTGAGGGTTTATCATCTAAATTGACAAACCAGATAAAAGAAAGGAAACAAAGGCTCAGAGAAGGTGAAGTGATTTATCCAAAGTCAGACAGAGTCTGAGACAGGACTGACTCCCAGCCCAGACCTCTGCCCACTAGACCAGGGGCTCCCAAACTGTGGTACATGTACCTCTGAGGGGTATGTGGGAGAAAGTGTAAAATGGTGGATTTTATTTATTATTTATTGCATTTTCATAATAGGCTACTCAGACAAAGCTTTAAAACTGTTATATAAAATATGGTGGTTAATTTACTTTAAGATGTACCAATGAGAACACAGAGATGCTGACTAAAGCCCTCATGTACAATCACCATATAGAGCAGGTTCAGTTGCCCACCAGCTGTCCAGTTTAACTGAGCTCAGAACTTATGTGGTTTTTTCGCTTGTATACATCACACTATAACTTCATCTGTATGTAACTGTGAAATATGAACAGATGGTGTTAAGAAGGTAGTGTTAAGAAGAACACACAAAGTATCTGTGATGAGAAGGGTAAGGTTACCCAGGCAGCTGATAGATCCAGAAGGGGATACACAATAAGAAAAGTTTGGAAACCTCTGCACTAGACTATCCTGCCTCCCAATAATTTTTCTAAAAATAAAATATTTCTTTCTGATAAATCAGCAGTGGTTTATTTTACCAACTCCATTTTTAACCAGGCAGCTAAAAAGAACATGCCTCTAAGATTTTAAAAATTCTGTTTCCCTTGTGTAACAGCATTATTAATAATATCAATACAGATCTATGACTAAACTTAGTATTCTTTTTCGAGAGATGTCCCTGTGGGTGCTCCACTTCAGGTCAAGGTGCGTCCCAGTGCCTTCGACTGGAGATTTCTACAGCAGTACCCCTACGGGCTGTGCATGCGCTGTGCCTGCCTCTCGAGCTGTCAGTGTTCTAATAGCGCGTGCACAGCCCGCGCTCCTAAGTTCCTTCTCTACCGTCCCTGGCTAGAGACGGAGTTCAGCAGTGCTCTCTGAGATTAGCTAGTTTGTTTGTTTCTCAGTTTAGTCTGTCATTTGAGTTACTACTTAGATAAGTTACATTAACTGTTACATTTATTTATTTGTGGAGGTGTGGGGGTGGGGGATGACCCTCTGTGGTTTCGGACATGCCTGGTTCCCCAGGCTTCAAGAGAAGCATCTCCTGTAAGGATGCCATCCCCATCTCTGACGGGCATTCACAGTGTGTACGCTGTTTGGGGGAGTCTCATGTACCCCCAAAATGTGTCCACTGTAACAAATTGAAAGTGCGAACTCTCAAGGACAGGGAGCTCAGACTTAAAATGTTGCTCCTGGAAAACTCCCTAAGACCTGCGTCTGACCTTGGCCAGCAAACCTCTGTGACACCCTCCAGAGGCAAAGAGAAAGCAAAAAAACAGCTAGCTTCCTCTCCCCTCAGCAGCCGTTCCTCGGGGAAAAAATTAAAACTGGCTGTCCGGTCTCTGCTAACTCTGGCTCAGCACCTTCAATGCGGCAGGCATCTCGGGTACCGACCATGAGTCGGCTGCCCCACTACACAGTGCCGAGGCTCAGGGCTTCCAGTTGCCCGCCTCTTCAGCTCTCTTTCGGCCACCTCTGTTACTACGGTGCCGACAGTACAAGTGGCTGTTGCACCATCCTTTGATCTTGTGGCTCCACTTTTCCAGCAGCTGCTCTCAGCACCAACCGCCCTGAGCTTTCCAGCCTCCCTTGCTGTGCCTACCTCCGGGGCTCCTACACCGGCACTGACTCCTGGTCAGTCAACTCCACCACAGTTTTTATAGCCAGAGGAATTAAGGGTGACTCATGCTCCTGACTCTCCTCGGCGCCAGTCTCTCACCGAGACCTTTAGCATCCTACCTTCAGTACTCCTCTACTACTTCAAGCCCCTCCAGTGAAGTGTGGGAGGAAGAGGAATACGATGAACAGATGCTTTCCTCTCAATACTCTCCCCAGATTCAGTTACCTGCAACTGGGAGATGCATTACAGCATGATCTCCATATCCTCATGGCTATCCACACTGGTATGGCAATCCCTGGATGGGACTACCTATGCCCCCCCCACCACCCCGCCAGGGCAATGGCCACACTGGGGCTCATGGACCTACAACACGCCATACTCAGGTGTTCTGCAGGCTCCCAGGAGGAAAGCTGTCAGACCCTCCACACTGCCGGTTTACACTGAAACCCAGATAAGACCTGAAGTGGTCGCCACCCCTGCAGAGGATACTGCACCGCACACCTCTACGGCCATAACAGCACAAGACGCCATGGTACCCCACCACCACCGCCCACTACTGATGAGCTCATTCACTTTCAAGAGTTGTTTGAGAGTAGTAAAGGAGCTCAAGATTACCCTGGAGGAGGTACCTGAAATACACCACGAGCTTAAGGACATCCTGCAAGCTACGATCTTCTCCAGAATAGCCCTACCAATTATTGGGGCCATTATGGAACCTGCTAAAACTATTTGGCAGACCCCACCCACAATAACCCCCACTAACAAGAGACTGGACCGCAAATATTTTGTCCCATCTAAGGATTCTGAGTTTCTATTTATGCACCCCTCACCTAATTCGCTAGTGGTCAACGTGGCCAATCGGAAAAACAAATATTAGCACTTCCGGTCCACTCCATCGGACAAAGATAACAAGAGACTGGACTCCTTGGGCCGCGAAGTGTATTCTTCTTCCACTTTGCAATTTAGAGTAGCGAACTATGCGGCGCTCTTAGCAAAATATGACCACAAAAATTATGCTAAGGTAATGCAATTTATTGATGATGTGTCGGACAATAAACGACAACACTTTAAAGCAGTAGTGTTCGAGGGCCAATTGATCTCCAGGACAGCTCTTCAAGCCACCCTCGATGCTGCGGACGCAGTGGCCAGATCCACAGCCACGGCCATCGTCATGCGGTGGGCCTCATGGTTTACTACTTCCTCCTTTCCAAAGGAGATACAGAATACAGTCGAAGATCTTCCCTTTGATGGAGACAAGCTCTTTGCCTCTACGACCAATGAGGTCCTTCACTCCATAAAGGACTCCCAGGCCACATTCCAATCCTTAGGCATCCAAACACCTGCCTCAAAGAAAAGACAATATAGATATCAGCCATGCCAATGACCATGTTACCATACCTTTGCGCAACATCTACCTTTAAGACCATGTGAGACCCAACAACAACAGCGACATAAGCCCACGAACCGATGACTTCGCCCTCTGCAAGCAACGGCGACCCACCCTCCTAACCCAAATAAACAATTTGAAGTCTTGGTCCAGGGTATAGAAAACCTCGCACCCTCTCCAGCGCCAACTCCAACCAACCATTTCTTTGGACACCATTTGCATCCGTTCCCAGCCAACTAGAAAACCATCACCCTGGACAGATGCGTCCTGGAAATTATCAGATCGGGTTATGCCATCCCCTTCCTCTCCTTGCCTCCCTCCCACACCGTCCCTCTTCAGGGACACCCCTCACGAACAACTGTTCTGTCAGGAGGTACAACATCTCCTACATCTCGGAGTAATAGAGGAGGTACCCCCTCAACGCAGAGGAAAAGGGTTTTACTCCCACTACTTCTTGACGGAAAAGAAAAACGGCGGTTGGCACCCTATCCTCGATCTTCGATGTTTGAACAAGTTCATCAAGAAACAGAAATTCTGGATGGTTACTCTCCCAATAATAATTCCGATGCTGGAGCAAGGAGAGTGGTTTTTCAACCCTTGATCTCCAAGATGCATATTTTCATGTCTCTATCCACCCTGCCCATCAACGTTTCCTAATGTTTGCTGTTGGAGCGCACCACTACTACAGAGTACTCCCATTTGGCCTCTCCACCATACCACGTGTCTTCTCCAAGGTGCTAGCAGTTGTAATAGCACATCTCAGAAAAAAAGGGATCCTCATATTTCCTTACTGGATGATTGCCTCTTCAAGTCTCCCACTCAGTTAGAAGTGAACCACGCAACTCTTGCAACCCTTCACTGCTTCCGCACCTTGCGCCTGCAAATAAACAAAAACAAATCTACCTTACAACCTACCCAACAATCGACTTCATTGGTGCCCACCTCGATTCCACCACTGGTCTTGCATCTCTTCCCCAGGACAGATTCCACACAATGGGCCACCTTATTACCCCATTATGTGCCAGCCCACAGACTGTAGTCAGAGACTCCCTGCAGCTCTTAGGACATATGGCCAGTTGCACATTTGTGGTCGCAGATGCTCACCTGTACATGCAATGCCTTCAGGGTTGGCTAGCCACGGTATACAAACCAAACAAGCACAGGCTAAACAAGTTACTAACTATGCCCCAGAAAGTCAAGGACTCACTTCTGTGGTGGACCTCTCCCATCAACCTCTGCACAGGGATTCCCTTCTGACAAGATCCCCCTTCAATTACCATCACCACAGATGCATCCCTCGCAGGATGGGAAGCACACATGGGCCACCTCACCACTCAGGACCGCTTCAGAAACACTCTGGTCTGCTTCGGCAACCAAGCTTGACATAAATTTGCTAGAGCTCAGGGCCGTATGCAATGCCTGCCTCCATTTCCTTCCCATCATCCAAAACCGTTGAATTCAAATCATGACCGACAACATCGCGTGCATGTTTTATGTCAATAGACATGGGGGAGCCCGGTCCAACTCCCTCCGCACAGAGGCGGTAAAACTTTGGAACTGGTGCCTTCAACACAATATACGTATCTCTGCCTCATACCTGCCAGGTTCTCAGAATACCACCGCAGACAAGCTCAGCCGATCCTTCCCCATACAGCACAAGTGGGAACTCAATGACACCATTCTTTCCAACATTTTCCAGACCTGGGGTTATCCCCAACTGGATATGTTTGCCCCAGCAACAAACAAAAAATGCCTAACATTCTGCTCCAGAGCAGGCCTGGGAAAACACTCGGGGGAGACGCCTTTATGCTCCCTTGGACTGAAACTCTTACGTATGCCTTCCCACCAATGCCTCTATTACACAGTCATTCAGAAGATATGAACAGACAGAGCCAACATCATTCTCGTAGCCCCAGCATGGTCAAGACAACCGTGGTACCCCTTCCTCCTGCGCCTGTCGGTCAAGTCACCCATTCCACTTCCCCCACTCAGCAACCTCCTATCAACGCCGGGGACAACTATTTCACCCCGACGTACAACGTCTCCACCTGAGGGCCTGGCTGATCAATGGCTCTGTAATGAGGCGTTAACATGTTCGGACTGAGTGCGCACTGTCTCGCTACACAGGAGAACGCACAACACGTGCACTACCTACCTGCATAAATGGAAGTAGTTCACATCTTGGTGCGCTGGCAAACAGACCTCTCCAGTTTCTGCTTCACTCCCACTGATACTGGATTACCTGTTACATCTTAAAATATCTGGCCTCTCTATGAGCTCACTCAAGGTCCACCTCGCGGCAGTCACCGCCTTCCACCATAAGATTGACAACGTTACAGTCTTTGCCCATCCAATCACCAAAAGGTTCCTGAAAGGTATCCAGACATTATACCCAGATGTGACACCGCCTGCTGCACCTTGCGATTTACACCTAGTCCTCAAAGCCCTGATGGATAAACCCTTTGAACCGATGGCTACCTGCTCCCTTCTTCACCTATCCATGAAGACCACCTTCCTCATAGCAATCATGTCTGCCAGACAAGTAGGAGAAATGGGGGCGCTTATGGTGGACCCTCCATATACCACGTTCTTCTGCGACAAAGTCACACTCCACACACATCCAAAATTCTTACCTAAGATACACTTTCATCTCAATGAGCCTATACACCTCCCAACATTTTTCCCAAAACCTCATGCTAACGCCTTTGAAACAGCAGTGCACACTCTTGATGTTCACAGAGCATTATCCTTTTACCTGGATAGAACAAACCATTTCAAAAAAACCCCAGACTTTGTTTCTTCTACTCAGCATTTCCTTGTGAGCGCTATCTCTACACAGAGACTTTCCAAATGGATTGCTGACTGCATACGCCTTTGTTACCAACTCAGGCAAATACACCCTCCTACATCAATTAGAACACACTCTACCAGAGCTGTCTCCACCTCCACGGCCTTTCTCCATAGTGTCCCACTGTCTGACATATGCAAAGCAGCTACCTGGGCATCGAACCTTACCTTTGCCAATCACACTGCAGCGTCTGACACCAGATTGGGTAGAGCTGTCTTGTCAACAGCCTTCTTGCCTCATCTGAAGTCCCTACCACCCTAAGGGATACAGCTTTTCAGTCACCTGAAGTGGAGCACCCACAGGGATATCTCTCTCGAAGAAGAGGAGGTTACTCACCCGGTGAAGTAACTGGCATTCTTGGAGATGAGTGTCCTTGTGGATGCTCCACTGCCTGCCCTCCTCCCCTCTACTTCAGAATTTGTAACACTCCGTTGTAGAGAAGGAACTTAGGAGCGCGGGCTGTGCACACGCTATTAGAACACTGACTGCTTGAGAGGCAGGCACAGCGCATGCACAGCCCGTAGGGGTACTGCTGTAGAAATCTCCGATCAAAGGCTCTGGGACACACCTTGACCTGAAGTGGAGCACCCACAGGGACACCCCTCTCGAAGAACGTCAGTTACTGCACAGGGTGAGTAACCTCCTCTTTCTCAGCAGGCCGGCTTGTGAGCACATTGGACCTGATTTTCCAATTATAAGTGTGTAAGTCCACAGAAGTCAATGGTGTTAGACTAGTGCGAAACTAGTGTGAGAGGTGAATCAGGGATAATATATGGGAGTTCTGTAAAACTGAGTTTCAGATTTCATATGCAATTTATTTCTTTATATGCCATGTTAAAATGTGCTTATGTAGTGTCTTATGCTCATATGATTTGATGTGTTCATATGCACAAAGAAATATTAAAAAATCCCAAGCAAACAAAATGAACCCCCTTATGAAGAATAAAATTAGACCAGGGAAGTCAAGAAACATGATTATTTTGCTTTCAATTTTAACTGAAGGATGGAATTTTTCAAAAGCACTCAGTCAGCACTGGCCTAACTTTGTTCCCAAAACTCCCATTGATTTTAATAGGTGCAGATTTAGGACCAATCTGAGTGCTTTTAAAAAAAAAAAAAAAACCCAAAGTTTTTGAATTTATAGTTATGCACTGCTAATCCTGCTTGAATATAAGGAATGTTGTATAAGTGGAACTGCATTTTATGGATTTCGTGTGAGCTTGAAACTTGGCTCAACTATCAGTTTGGTCTGTATGGCTTTTAAAAAAAAAAATCGTGAATAGAAATGCTCTTGACTCATTGTTCAGACTGAAAAATGCAAGTTCATATGTTGTAGTTAATTAATGCTTATTAATTTGTGCTATAAAAAGTGTGTCAATGAGGAGCCAGGAGGTGCTGGGCCTAACATTGATGAAGACAATCAGTGCCTCCCCTATGGACAGGCAGTCTGCTTCTCTTACAAAAACACTGGAGTAGCCTATTGTGCTGTGTCTTATCTTCTGTGGTTACAATTAATGAAAAGTTGAGGTGAGACGAGTCTCATGGTATCTACATTTCTAAGACTTCTTGTCCCTTGGGTAAGATACATGTGCTAGTTGCGTTAGTTGATCTCCTACTCAAGGCTCAGATCTGCCCAGGTGAGAAACACTTCTTGTAAGTAAAGAGCTGTCTAAGGCTATGTCTACACTATGAAATTAGGTCGAATTTATAGAAGTCGGTTTTGTAGAAAGCATTTTTATACAGTCAATTGTGTGTGTCCCCACACAAATGCTCTAAGTGCATTTAGTCGGCGGAGTGCGTCCACAGTACCGAGGCACTGTACTGTGGGTAACTATCCTGCAGTCTCCGCCACCCTTTGAATTCTGGGTAGAAATCCCAATGCCTGATGGGGCAAAAACATTGTCGCCTGTGGTTCTGGGTACATATCGTCAGGCACCCCCTTCCCTCCCTCCCTCCCTCCGTGAAAGCAATGGCAGACAATCATTTCATGCCTTTTTTCCTGGGTTACCCGTGCAGACACCATACCACAGCAAGCATGGAGCCTACTCAGCTCACCGTCACCGTATGTCTCCTGGGTGCTGGCAGACGCAGTACTGCATTGCTACACAACAGCAGCTCATTGCCTTTTGGCAGCCGACAGTGTGGTATGACTGGTAGCCATCGTTGCCGTACTCCAGGGTGCTCTTTTAGCCGACCTCGGTGAGGTCAGTCAGGGGCGCTTGGGCAAACATGGGAGTGACTCAGCCAGGTCATTTCCCTTTTAAGTTTCATCTCATGGCGATTCAGTCCTGCTGGCAGTCCTACTGCACTGTCTTCTAATGAGCAGCCAGGAGACAATGATGGCCAGCAGTCCTACTGCACCGTCTTCTGCCGAGCACCCAGGAGATGACGATGGCCAGCAGTCATACTGCACCGTCTGCTGCCAGCAAGGTGTATAAAGATAGATGAAGTGGATCAAAACAAGAAATAGACCAGATTTGTTTTGTATTCCTTTTTTCCTCCCTCCCTCCCTCCCTCCATGAAATCAACGGCCTGCTAAACTCAGGGTTTTGAGTTCTATCCTTGAGGGGGCCATTCTGTTTCTCCTTGATGCAAAACCCCCCCTTTGTTGACTTTAATTCCCTGTAAGCCATGTTGTCAGTCGCCCCTCCCTCTGTCAGAGCAATGGCAGACAATCGTTTCGCGCCTTTTTTCAGCGCAGACGCCATAGCACTGGGAACATGGAGCCTGCTCAGATCACCGCGGCAATTATGAGCACTATAAACACCGCGCACGTTATCCAGCAGGATATGCAGAACCATAACCTGCAAAAAAAGCGAAACCAAGTGAGGAGGAGGTGACTGCAGCGTGGTGACAAGAGTGATGAGGACATGGACATAGACTTCTCACAAAGCACGGGCCCCTGCAATGTGCACATCATAGTGTCAATTGGGCAGGTTCATGGAGTGGAATGCCGATTCTGGGCCCGGGAAACAAGCACAGAGTGGTGGGACCACATAGTGTTGCAGGTCTGGGATGATTCCCAGTGGCTGCGAAACTTTCGCATGCGTAAGGGCACTTTCATGGAACTTTGACTTGCTTTTCCCTGTCCTGAAGCGCAAGAATACCAAGATGAGAGCAGCCCTCACAGTTGAGAAGCGAGTGGCGATAGCCCTGTGGAAGCTTGAAACGCCAGACAGCTACCGGTAAGTCGGGAATCAATTTGGAGTGGGCAAATCTACTGTGGGGCTGCTGTGATACAAGTAGCCAATGCTATCACTGAGCTGCTAATAGCAAGGGTAGTGACTCTGGGAAATGTGCAGGTCATAGTGGATGGCTTTGCTGCAATGAGATTCCCTAACTGTGATGGGGCGATAGACGGAACCCATATCTCTATCTTGGCACCGGAGCACCAAGGCAGCAAGTACATAAACCGGAAGGGGTACTTTTCAGTGGTGCTGCAAGCACTGGTGGATCACAAGGGACGTTTCACCAACATCAACGTGAAATGGCCAGGAAAGGTACATGACGCTTGCATCTTCAGGAACTCTGGTCTGTTTCAACAGCTTCAGCAAGGGACTTACTTTCCAGACCAGAAAATAACCATTGGGGATGTTGAAATGCCTATAGTTATCCTTGGGGACGCAGTCTACCCCTTTATGCCATGGTGACCAGCCCTCTGTGGAGAAAGAAGTGGTTTGGGACTATTTAGAAAAGCTGGACGAGCACAAGTCCATTGGGCTGGAGAGGAAAGTGATCAGGAACAGTCAGCATGGATTCACCAAGGGCAAGTCATGCCTGACTAATCTAATTGCCTTCTATGACAAGATAACTGGCTCTGTGGATGAGGGGAAAGCAGTGGACGTGTTGTTCCTTGACTTTAGCAAAGCTTTTGACACGGTCTCCCACAGTATTCTTGCCAGCAAGTTAAAGAAATATGAGCTGGATGAATGGACTATAAGGTGGATAGAAAGTTGGCTAGATTGTCGGGCTCAACGGGTAGTGATCAAGGCTCCATGTCTAGTTGGCAGCCGGTATCAAGTGGAGTGCCCCAAGGGTCGGTCCTGGGGCCGGTTTTGTTCAATATCTTCATAAATGATCTGGAGGATGGTGTGGATTGCGCCCTCAGCAAGTTTGCAGATGACACTAAACGGGGAGGAGAGGTAGATATGCTGAAGGGTAGGGATAGGATACAGAGGGCCCTAGACAAATTAGGGGATTGGGCCAAAAGAAATCTGATGAGGTTCAACAAGGACAAGTGCAGAGTCCTGCACTTAGGATGGAAGAATCCCATGCACCGCTACAGACTAGGGACCGAATGGCTCAGCAGCAGTTCAAAAGATAATTTGTGGTTATAAGTAGCAAATGTAGAGATCAAAGTTGGTTACTTTACAAATTTACTTTTATTTCTTGTCTGAGTTCTACAAACTAAACAGGATTTGAATCCTGCAATATCTTTCCCTGACAGATGGTATAGTTCCTCAGTACACAGACTGGGACTCTTTTCCAGTTGAGAACACCCTCCCCAGTTCAAAGTCTTTGTCCTCCAGATGCGTTTTCAGGTGTTGAGGTTTGGGGGGAGAGGCCAAGTCATGATGTCACTTCCTCTATTGTATAGTTTCTTCCAGCTTGCTGGAAAGATCTTTTGATTTGGGGATCAGGCAGTCCCCGTTGGTTAAGTAGTCTCTATCGTCAATGTGTTCTCTCCAAGAAGTCTTCTGGGATGGCTGTTGCACATACAATGATAGCACATACAATCCAACAGGATATTTGTGTTCAACAGGTTAAGACTTTAAAATGATATCTTACAAGGCATACTTTGTACACAACGTATCATGTTCATGTAACAGTGGTGAATATGGGAATTCCAGGGTGCCATTCTGAGGTACAGTGTGTCACACTTAATCTATAATGGAAAGAAAGACGAGAATCAAAAGGAAGGTAGTCACTAACAATCTAACACTCTGCCTCCCATAAAGCACCTTATATGAAATAAAAAAGCCACACTAAATATTGCAATTAGTGATATTAATGGGATATAGATACATGGCACTATACTTATGCTCAAGATATAATTTAAACCTATTAGTCTGGGGGAGAATGAAGTAAAAACCCCTTATGTGGTCTTTGTATTCAGTCAGATATGATCTGTTCTTAAACTTGTGTAATCCTCAAGCAACGATCCTAGTTGCTAATCGCTTTCTTCCTCTTACTATTTGTAAAATATAATTCCTTTACTATTTTAAATCTCACCTAATTTTAATCGGCATATGGTACAAAGTATATCACTGTTACAAATGCCAACTCTAATAGTATGCACCCTAAATACAACTGTGACACTTTTTTTTAAATGCTGACGTCTACCTGCAGTTGGGTGCACACACTCACTACCTCACAGGTTGTTATAGGGACAGATCAACTACTTATCTACACATTCATTTACAAACATGGAGCTCTCACTGCAGGCATGTGTGCTCGCTTCTGATTCTTCTTCTCTCTGAATTTAGCCCTGTGCATTTATAAAGGCTAACAATTACAACTTTCTAACATTAGGAAGTAGAATAACCATTTCACTGCCGGGCTGCATTTGCCAGTTCACTGAGGTATGGTGCAAAGTGGCCTCAGAGACAGCCAGTGGAGAATGTCTCCCCGACAGGGGAGCTCTCCCCAGGTGTAAAGCTGGCAGAGACTGCTCTACTACCTCCTCTGCATCTTTCCCATCTTCATCTCCAGCAAAAGGGGAGGAAAGGGCATTGTGTCGGCGTTCCAGGGGAAAGGTGACATAAATTAGGGATACTCCTGCGGGGCCAAGTAGCCCTGAATCTGGGAAGTGCAATCATCTCCCTCTGAGCTCCTCTCTGTTTTGTATGAGCAAAGTATATATGTACGTACACTAGCTGATGATATAGTCTGTGCACATAGGTTGCTCTGATACGATTCATGTTTACTGTAATTGGGTTATATGGGCCATACTCTCACCAGAAGGCACTGTTCCCTGTTGGCCCATAGACACCACTGTAATAAACAGAACAAATCGGCTAAAATTAATTAACGTGTGTGTGTGTGTGGGTGTGTATTTAATCCATATGTTAATGAATGTTTGTCTGTTGAGCAAATACAACCCTCTGCCTTTTTAATGTATGTTATAGAACCCATAGGGTGAGAATTGCTAGGCTTTTTACATAATGCTGATTAAGACTTTCCTTTGCAACCCACACTAACATTTAAAAATAAATAAATAAACTGAGGGGTCTAGCCCAGGTCTCCTGCAAGGGAGTAAGGAGCCCTAACAATGTCACTGACCTGACCTGTTAGAATGTTCTCTTAATGTTTTGTGTAGGTTTTCATATTTTTAGGTGTGAGAAACTTTTGGTTCGTTGCGAGTGAGTTTTATAAAGCCAGATTCTTCTCTCGTGTCTTGAAAAATTCCCTGCTGTGTATCTGACGTTAGTTTGGCTATAAAGAGTTAGGAGAAATCTGCATTCCACACATACGCATTAAGGGTCAGTGCTTGTTCTTTTTAACAAGCATGAGTAGGTGAGCTTGGCAGAAGGAAACTCTGCATGAAGTTTCAGGGCTGCACTAGGCTGCACCCATATGAGGGATAGCTGGTGGATCAGTGTACTCATTGATATAATGGTGTCTCCTCACCCCTAAGATACCTTGTGGAAGAACTGTCTCTGTGCTACATTGTTTGCCATCTGTATGGCCTAGTAGAATTCTGCCCCATTCATATTAAGGGAAGAGGTGGTATTTACACTGAAGTCGATGTTGAAACTGTATTAATAGACAGATCTTGATTAGGACATTGATGTAACTCTGTGGGATACACCCCAAATGGCAGCTTTTTCTCCATGCAATTTTATGGAAATAGCACCTGGATGTTAGTAAAACCATCTGTTTCAATCTGTTTGAATTCTTGTGTAACATTGTAAGAAATATCTTGCATTCACTATACTGTTTACTCTTCTGTAGCAGTACATCATCGCTCATATACTGAAGCAGGAATATGGGTTGATAGGAAATATGTTAGCAGTTCCCTAAACAGATTCAGGGTTCAATCCTGCTCTCATTGAAGTCAATGGCAAAATTCCTATTGACATAACATGGAACAAATTGCTCCTTTGGGTTCTTCCACTAATATAAATGGAGTTGTATCCTGGATCCAGGCAATTCTAGAGTGTACATGAGTGGAAGAGATGTATGAAATTTGAATGTGTATGGGTAGGAGATTTTGGTACAGGCCGATCTCATTCAATACACCTGAGATTGTTGAAATGTACAGTAGCACCCTTTGGAAAAAAGAAAAGGAGTACTTGTGGCACCTTAGAGACTGACCAATTTATTTGAGCATAAGCTTTCGTGAGCTACAGCTACAGCTCACGAAAGCTTATGCTCAAATAAATTGGTTAGTCTTTAAGGTGCCACAAGTACTCCTTTTCTTTTTGCGAATACAGACTAACACGGCTGCTATTCTGAACCCTTTGGAAACAGATTCCTCAGCTGAAATAATTGAGCTGAAAAGTAGGCATTAAAAGACCTGGCAGCTTTCTGGTTTTATCAGTATGCAAAAAAATCAAAAAGCCATTACATTTATTTTCTCTTCTCTCCCACCACAAGGGTTTGACTTAATATAGTTTTTCCTCCCCCAAATTTTCTGGGTGAAAATTTATCATTTTTTAAGAATCCGCACAACATGTTTAATCTGGAAAGAGACAACTTTAAATGGGTTTATAAATCCCTGAAAATAGAAGTTTTACAAGTAAAGCCCTTGCACTAGTTTATCAATATTGTTATAAATTCAGTTCTGTTCCAACTAAATTATGAATAAGGTTATGGCAAGATAGGTCATGAGTGTGCATGTTGGCTTCAATTCAATCAACATAATGGTTTTGCTGAGCTGAGAAGAAAAGTATTGCTTGGATTGATTCCAACAGGATACAAACCACAGAGAAAAACGCTTTGGCCTTGTAGCATAATTTAAGATTGTACACTGAAGAAAGCTATAATTTCATGCTGCTGTGAAAAATAATTTTTTTTTCACTACATTTTTCTCAAGTTTTAAAAAGATAAAATCAGAAAACTCTGGTATAATTTTAAAGAATGTTGTGTGTTTTCTCATTAACAGCCCTCCAAAGTTCTCTGCTCCTGGAATCTCATAGCAAGATATTGTGCAGAACCCTTAGAAGCACTCGCTCAATCTGGGAGTGTGCATCTTCATTTACATGCTACTAAAATAACCATATGTGAGGCCTCTTCTTCCTTTACTCTTTCCCACCTACTTGTTTGTCTAGAATTGCTGACGTTAAGTTTGTTAAGGTCATATGACAACAGCAGGAGAGTGAGTTTGTGTGTGTGTGGGGCGGGGGGGTGAGAGAACCTGGATTTGTGCTGGAAATGGCCCACCTTGATTATCATACACATTGTAAGGAGAGTGGTCACTTTAGGTAAGTTATTACCAGCAGGAGAGTGGGGTGGGAGGAGGTATTTTTTCATGCTTTTTGTGTGTATATAATAAGATCTTCTATACTTTCCACAGTATGCATCCGATGAAGTGAGCTGTAGCTCACGAAAGCTTATGCTCAAATAAATTGGTTAGTCTCTAAGGTGCCACAAGTACTCCTTTTCTTTTTAAGGTCATATATAATTTTCAAGATGTTGGACACTGACTCTTTGTGTCCTTGGCCAAGTCCTGTTACTTCTCTCTTTTTTTTTTTTTTTTCCGTATCTGTGAAATGGGGATACCTAATTACGGGGCTCACATTCAATCCTGCTGTAAGTGGGTACAAACGCCACTGAAGCCAATGCATTACTCTGTCTTTTATTTGGTTACTCTTGAAAATTGCTCATTAGCTGCAGAATATGGTAGCATGACTGCACAAGGGTCTTTAATAATGGAGTTTCATCCGGTTGCCTGAAGGTTGAATAAGTCCAACTGTTGTAAAGTACTTTGAAAAATGCTATAGAAGAACAAAGTATTATTCATAAGCCAAACTTGCAGGCAGGCTACGACATCCTAATCCTGGGAGTAGTCCCACAAAAGGCAGAGAAAGGCAATACAAGATACTTGACATCCTGACCTTGTTGAAATCAGTGGGAGTTTTGCTGTTGACTTCAGTGGAGCCACAATTTCATTCAGTGTCTATAAGATTGTCAGAATCTGGCCCTTAACAAGTAATGTTTAATAATTGCGTATGAATTTCTGTATGTAATCAGTCAACTTATTAAAGCAAATTTGGTCCTGAATACACTTGAAGGAAGAGATTCTTCTTTGTAAATATGGATGATTCCATTCTTTATATAATTACAGGAGGCTGGACAAAATATAAGTGAGAATCCAAGTCTGAGTTCCCTTGAGCAAAATAATGAGTGTTATGCCAATTAAAGAAAATGGAAACTAAGGCCCTGATCTAGTAAATCACTTAAGCACATGAATAGTCTCATTGACTTCAATAGGACTATGGGTACGCTCCTGCTTTGCTGGCTTTGGGACAGATTTGCTGCTAGAATGGCCTCTGTTTTGTACATATAAATTGTGCCCACATTTTTTGCGATTGTAATTAATTCTGCTTTGAAATATGAGTTAGACATCTACCATCCTATGTAATTGTAAACGTTTGCATTTGCAAAATTTCCCCTATGTATATAATTTTTTTTTTCATATTTGGACTTAAATGTTCACTTGAAGATATAACAAAGCAGCAAGTCAAGCAAAAGTTTGCACATTGGATTGTAAGCAAATACATGAATATGTCAAATTTACAAGATGGATGACTCAAAAAGGTGGGAGGCTTACAGATTTTAAATTTCAGAATTTATACACTGTGGTGTCAAATCAATGGAAGACTGAATTAAGTTAATGATGGGGATATAATTACATGAACTGATACCTTGATTTTTCTCTCGGATTGAAGTCACAGCCAGAATGACTGCAGCATCATTAGTGCCAAATTATGATTAGTGGTTACTACAGCTGGAAAGTTATAGTACTAGTTGCTATTGTGTGTGCATTCAATAGAAGGTGATGTTTGGCTTTCATAAGTAATGAATTTAAACAATGTAAGTTTGTGTGTCCTAGGATTAATGTAAACACTGCATTAATGAGTAACTCAGCAATGTCAGAGTGTTAACAGTTGCTAGAGCGATCACACCATTATCTAAATTAAATCTGACTGATTTACAAAGAAACAATATGGTGCAGTTGTAAGAATGCAATAGCACAATGGAGAACCTTCCACTGTAGCTACTAGCCTTACCTTAGACCTTAGTCCATCGGGTGCTTTGCTGCACATTGGGCTACTAGCAGGAGGAGAAAAAGTTATTTATGTCTTTAAAAGAGCATGACCAGGGTCCATCATGTCTGGCGCCCTTTCTGCAAGGTGGTTGGAATGATCAGTTTCAGATTTTGTGCCTGCTGGTGGTGAGGTGTGGAATTTGAATTGACTGCTAATTGTGTACAATCTAATGATTGTACAAGTACAAAGTGGGTGGGTTTTGAGGGATTGGGGCCTTCTGGTTGGCTGCGTTGCAGGATAGGTGGCTAGGGTAAAGGAAGGACTACAGGCAGTCACTGGTGAGTCCTACATTAATGCAGTTTTGAACAGAAACAAATCTCAAAACCTCAACATTTTTCGCTAAACACAAACATACATCTCTGGGCAGCCCTAATTGACAATGGTCAGTTAAAATATTGAACTGCTCAACCTTCAAAAAATCCCTAACCAAACCATAGAGAAAAGACTCTTCTAACAGCTGGGCCTACAACAAAGTTTATCAAGGTTTCTCTCCCCTGCCCCTAGTACCAGGACACACGTGGTTTTGGTTTATTTAATGACCTTTTTGAAGGGTACATATGACTCTGAATTTTTATTGTGTAAACACTAGGAACATTACTTTTCCAGGAGTTTTAAAAAATGTCTAAAAATATATTTTAATAAAACAGTTGGCAATGCTTTAATGTTGCTTCTGTTTCTCAAACAGAACAAATGGGGAGGAAAATAAAGAAGCATGAGCACTGCATGTGGTTATGAAACTTGTTTGCGTGACCATCTCAAGAAATAACTCTTGTGTCTGGGCTTCGTGCTTGTGAAGCTAAATCTGCCGCACTACAGAATGTACTTTTTAATTAACTTCCAGAGAATAATGTAATTGGTAAAGAATGTTGTCTTGTGATTAAATCATGGACCTTGGCTCTAGAATTCCTGGCTTGTATTTTCAGCTCTGCCACTGGACAGGTCGCCTAAACTCCCTGTGCCAAAGCTGACCCATTTTTAAGTGAGAAGAATAATAACGCCTATTACAGAGATATTCTAAGACTTAAGCAATGGTTTCCAGAAGGATTTCCAGCTTCATCTCTGAGGTTTTGCACCCACATATAATTGGTATGCAAACAGTCCACAGATCTACTATGCACAACTTGGCTTCCTATGAGCTACAAACCTATTTTTTAAAAACCAATTTCACACAATTTGGTAGTTTAAATAGTTAAACATTGTAAAATGTGCCAATAGAAACTTGTGCCCACAAAACAGAAGAAACAAATTGGATTTGCTTCCAGATATTAGGGCTGAATATTTGTCAGGTGCTTTATCATCATGAAAGGGACTATTTTAGTTCAGAGTATTCTAATGGCATTAATATTTTCTTTTCTCATAATAAATAGAATGGCTTTAATGCAAAATCCAATATCAATAAAAATACAGAACTGAATAAATTAACCATAGCTCTAGAATTTTACTCTTCATTGATTGGAAGTGTGTGTTTGGAATAATGAATTAAAAACACAATTTTCATAAGAGAAAATTATGAACTACGAGCGCAAGATAGAATGTGAAAGTTCCTGCTAATTCAGGAACTACACACTGTCAGATGATAGACAGATTAGGAATTCAACCAGTGAAATATAAGACAGAAGCATTGAATCAACAAAACAAGCTCTCATTGGCTGATGACACTGGAACCTAGTTATTTCTGAAAGATGGTGGCTTTTATAAATCTACGCTTTTTTGGTTACCACATAAGCCACACAGTGGATAGAGCAGATAATGGGTTCAGAATGTTAAACAGTAGAGTGATGAGGGAGAATTTCAAATATAAAGGCCAATTTGTTAGGTTTCTTGTAACCTAGAGAGTTCCCTTACCTGCTTCAACTCCAGTGATGTTACCGTGAGAAGTACACTCTCACATTTACACAGATGCCATTACAGATTATTAGTAGTAACCAGATGTCAGGGTTCCTTCCCCACTCTGAACTCTAGGGTACAGATGTGGGGACCCGCATGAAAGACCCCCTAAGCTTATTCTTACCAGCTTAGGTTAAAAACTTCCCAAAGGTACAAACTTTGCCTTGTCCTTGAACAGTATGCTGCCACCACCAAGCGTTTTAAACAAAGAACAGGGAAAGAGACCATTTGGAGATACCTTCCCCCAAAATAGCCCTTCCCCTTTCCTGGGGAGGCTTGAGAATAATATCCTAACCAATTTGTTACAAAATCATCAAAGACCCAAACCCCTGGATCTTGGAACAATGGAAAAATCAGTCAGGTTCTTAAAAGAAGGATTTTATTTTATTTTATTTTATTTTTTTTAAAACAAAGCTAAAAATCATCTCTGTAAAATCAGGATGGAAAATACTTCACAGGGTGTTCAGATTCAAAACACAGAGGATCCTCCTCTGGGCAAAATCTTAAAGTTACAGAAAACAGGAATAAACCTCCCTCTTAACACAGGGAAAATTCACATAAAACAAAAGATAAACTAATCCACCTTGCCGGGTTACCTATGCTGGTTGCAATATTGGAGACTTGGATTAGGATGGGTTGGAGAAGATGGATTTCTGTCTGGCCTCTCTCAGTCCCAAGAGAGATCAACCACCTAAACAAAGAGCACAAACAAAAACCTTCCCCCCCGCCCTTCCCAAGCTTTGAAAGTATCTTGTCTCCTTATTGGTCCTTTGGGTCAGGTGCCAGCCAGGTTAGCTGAGCTTCTTAACCCTTTACAGGTGACAGGATGTTGCCTCTGGCCAGGAGGGATTTTATAGCACTGTATACAGAAAGGTGGTTACCTTTCCCTTTATATTTCTGACACCAGATCATTGAATGCTTCTTCACGGTTGAACTTTAATTGTGTTTCTAACTTTTGCTGTGAAATATGTGTTCATAATTCCAAAAAAAATGAGTTTTAAGAGACGTATTGCTAGGTAGCTAGTTTGAATTTGGCAATCAAGGCTTTTAAAAGACTGAAACAACATATAGGGAAAGATACTTCTGATTCATTGTTGAGCATAAACAGGCCAAGGAATGTTTGGAACTGGTGCTCTAAGCCAAAAGGGCTTGTCTCCTCTTTTTTTTTTTTTAAAAAAGAATCTTTGGCATTACAAGGCAAACCATAACCAATTGTAAAGTGTAATTTCTGCACAAACATGTAGTATGTATGGAGGTATTATTTATTCAAGTTTCCTACCCACACGCTCTCCCCACCCCAGAGAAAATCGTGATAACTTGTCTGTTTTAAATTCCAAAAAAAATCCCATAAGGAAATCAAAAAGAAAAGAAACCACAAGACAGGGAAAGAGAAAAAAACAAAAAACAAACAAAACCTAACACCACCAACACAGTATGAAAACCTGACTCACTGCAACCTGAGGCGTAGTTTAAAATCCAGCTTTTTTGGAAAGGCAAGTTCGTCCTGCTACTGGCAGAGGGAGGGGAAGGATGAAAAACTAATGTAAAGTGAAGTCCATGTCCTGGATTTCAAGGCAGTTGCTTTGTGCAACATCTAGCATTGGCCATACCAATCAATGTTTTCAAACATAGCTAGGGGTTGTGAGTGCCTCCATTTCTGGGTGCCCAGCTTGACACATCTTAAAGCGGCCTGGTTTTCAGAAAGTGTTGAGCACCAGTTCACTAGCAAAGCTGTGTAAAAAGCATCCCAGAGTAGTAAACTAAGGGGACACAGTCCAGGTTGCATCCTGGGGAATGTCACAAACCCCTATTGCTGAACCAAGGCTCAGGCCATTGCTGTGAGGGGGCAGGCTTCACCTCAACTGAGCACTGCTAGACCTTTTTGCCTGATGTGCAGGAATGAGCAGGGAAGGGTTCTCCCATCAGGGAGTCCTGATAAGGCAGAGATCCCCACAAAGTCCTTCCTGGGATTGCTTGTTCTGAACGTTAAGCAGGGTTTGGTATCCAGTGGAGTGGAGAGATTTAAAGATGTTGCTTCAAGTTTTTTTGTCCTTGGGGAAAAATATTTTCGAAACAGTTTTGTGGCCAAAGGATATGCTTTCTACATGGAAGCCATCTACAGAAAAATTCCTATGTACCTGAACAGGAAGGTGGAATTTACTGGGATAAATAGATAAAAGAGGGACTTGTCTGTGCAAATAATGTAAATCAGAGAATATAACCCAATTTTCAATAATGGAGAGCTTGGATGATTCTCAGTGGTTGCCAGTGTTGTGATTTTATTGTGAACTTTGCAATATTTGGTGTTTTTCATAAAGCCCCATCTCCTGGAGTCAAACGGTTACATGAGAATCTCAGCTTTCATTTTTTTAAAAAGGTAAGTTTCTAGCCCTCATAGTTACAGAGAAAAGCTTGAAAACGTACCTGAGTGCACCTCAAAAGCTCGGAAACAAAAAGAAAGAACCCAAAAATTATCATTTAAAAAAATCCTCCTGATTTTTGAACATGTGGGGTTGGCAATATTAGGTTATATTTAATCGTTGCAGATTTAACATGAATCCTTCCTGTTCCTCTAGTCTTGCTTGTAGTGCACAGAGGATGCTGTTTCTATGACCTGTGGATTAATTATCCTGTTGCATGTTGAATATTTTATTGGCACCTTGATGTGGCTGATGATTTGGTGTATCTGTTGCTGAAGTGTGTAGCTTGCGTGAACTGTGTGTGACAGACCCAACGTGAAACTAGTGAATTTGATCTTTTCATCATAATGAAGCCCAAAGTCTGGATTTTTGCTATGTCTCTTTATGACCATTGAGGCTGGGAAAACACTTCTTTCCTGTGAGGAATGGAGGCTTTAGGTGCCCTGTGTCGGGTATATTGCCACCCTGTCTGAACGTTAATTTTTGTGTTCAGTTTAAACAAATCTGGGCTATGAGGATGGGGCCTCTAATCATCTATTTAATACTCGTGTACTGACTTAAACATAAATGAACACCATTGCTCTGAATCCTTGAGCAGCAGGGGCTTGAAGGAAGCCAGGTTCAGCTAAACAACAAGAAGAATATATAAACAAAAAGCCAAGTGAAAGAACATTCCTGACCGAGGCATGCAACAAAATTCAGAGACACTGAAGAATGGAGTAGCCATTTCAGGCAAGCTGTAGGAGAAGACTATTCTGCAGAAGCATGTCATTAGTGCCCAGTTAATGGTTATCTTCTGTAGCAGAATTTGGGCTTTATATCTAGCACTGAGCCTGAAATACAGTGCTAGCATGAATTACAGTGTTAGAGATCCAGCCGTGGTCCCTTTCAGCACAAGTCCTTGTTGCTTATTTCTTGTCCACATGAAAGCTAAGGATTGCATGGTGCAATTTGAAAAGAATATTGTGTAACCATAGTATTCTAGACCCCAATGCTCAGCTACAATCATACTTAGGTTTATTTACATATTGCAATGATCTGTGTACTTGCAGTATATTATTCTGCAACTAGATAACTCTGTGGTATGTTCCATTCCAGACAATGGGCAGTTCCTGGTAGACTGTGTGTGGCTCTTGGTAAAAAGGGAAGACAAAACTGAAACACAAGTTGTGTGGAAGCCTATTTGTTTATTACAATAAATAATGCGAACCCCAAGCATTCAGGAATCAGGCTTCAAAAAAACATTGGCTTAAAAATCATGATTTTTTTTTTGCCTTCTGGTTTTTGAGTCATTATGAGGGCTAGCTTTTCTCTATAACTATTTCTCTATAAATAATAATAATAATGAAAAAAGAGAGTGAGAGAATAGGTGCTGAGATTCTCACCTAGTCAAATGCTTCCAGAAGCTAGGGCTCTAAGAAAAACATCAAATGTCTCAAGATGCACAATAAAATCATGACAGTAGGCAACATGGTTGTTATGTATAGTTTCATTGTTTCCTCCTAATAAATGCCTCCTGTTTAAGGATGACTGGAATTCCACCTGGCACCCACCACCTATGCTAATGTTGCATTTCTAACAGGGTTTTGGAATACTTTGAATCTGAAAATTGCTATAAGAAATTGCACTGTTTTTGGTGAAAATATGAAGCAGTAGTTGCTAGTTATTGATGAAGATTTTGCAAAATGTATCCCATTTGTCATACAAAGTGGAAGCAAAAGTCTAATATTGTCTAATATTTAGATTGGGTTATTGTGCTACATATTTCTCGTCTTTTCAATCTGAGAAAACATGGCTAGAAATATCATTGAGTAAGAAAATGGCTTTAGATTTGTTCCTCCTAAAAACATACTGTAGTTGGCACCAAGTGTTCATGAGCGAGTGATAAAATGCCTGGGAATAGGCTCCCAATGATCTCCTATGGTTATTGCTTTCTTGCTTTGGTTTAACTCTTCTCATGTCGGTAGATATTTAGTTGTTTGCAGTGTTGTTTTAGCTGTGTTGGTCCCAGGATATGAAAGAGACAAGGTAGACGAGGTAACATTGGACCAACTTCTATTGGTGGAAGGGACAAGTTTTCCAACTAGATGGAGCTCTGCTCCAGGTCTGGAGAAGGTAACGTGAGTGTTTTGTTTGATCCTTTTCAAAGATCTGTCAGTGCATGATCTGAAAAGAGGTGATGTTCTGTGGATAAAATGGATAGCTTTTTGCTCATGAGTGTGAAGAAGTGAATATATTGTACATTTTGGAGCTGATTTATATCGATATTGTCTTGTAAAGTGTTTCCAAAACACGAGTCAATTGAAAATAAAAATGAAAACATGTAATAGGAAAATGAAGGCTCCAAACTTATTTATTCCTCATACAATTGGTTTGGACTTAAGGTGATGATGGGAATGAGTGGGATTTCCCTGTATGTGGGGAAGCTTATTCCTCTCTAAAATCTTCTGTCAGTGGTGATGTTTATCTTTGCCTCCTGACTATACTTAGAAGAGCAAATGTTTTGCCTTTAAAATGCACCAGTTTGCATGCCTTCCAGCACTTATCCTGGGGAGCTCATTCTAACCCCCTCCCAACTCCACTGATCCTAGTGACTAAGGCTCAGAGAGTGACCCCAGCTGTGTTACCACACAGTAGAGCAGGGCGGGGTTGGGTATAAGGAACACACTTAACCCACACAGAGGAGTATCTGTGAATTAACCTCACTGTGTGGTACCTAGCCCTGGACTCATGAATTTGCAGTAGTTGTGTTTGAACAGGTCTAGATATCTTATTTATACATTGTTTGAGGTGAGTCATCAGCGTCCTAAGCAAGGTACAAAACTGAGTGGCCCTGGCCAAAAGAATTCATAGTCTAGATTTATCCAGACAGTTCAAACAAACAATTTAATACATATCTATAACATATGAAAACCATATATGAGATTGGACAGTCATGCAGTATTTTTTAAGCTATGTTCAATATTGGAGGGTGGTATCACTGACATATGTAAAATATCTGAACACTCTGAACCTACCAGAGCAATCAGGCAAACGCTGCAATTTTGCATTTTTATTTCTTTTCATCACTAGCACGAAGATGGATCTCGTTGATTTAACCTAGTTCTATGTGAACAGCAGGGGACCAAAAGGCTCGCTGCCCAATTAGAGTCCCAGACGTTAGATTTTCAGTGGTAAAAATATTTTATTGAATGCTGAAAGAACTTGAACTGTTGCTGAAAGGAAAAAAAGAAAGAAAGGGGAGTTGATCTCAATGTCCTTTGTTTCCATTGCAGTTCTGAATATTGGTGCTAGGATACAGTACCGTACAAAACAGTTCATCTGCACATTTTAAAGAGGTATCACAAATTAAAAGCAGATGAGTTCAGTAGCTGGCAAGGAAGCCTGCTTTGTTTTCCAAATTTAAATAAGATAAAATGTTATATATGGAAATATAATCTGTATAATGCCTATGAAAATGTCTAATCTCATATCTGAACATTTTACTTTTATAGCCAAAGACCAAGTATACAGATTCAAACTTGGGCATATGCGTGCAGGTTCTTAAATCCACACTTTGGGACTTGACCTGTTTTTTAAAGATGTTGAAAACTGGCAGCTCCCATCAACTTGAGTTGTAGGGACTTATTACTTTTATTCAGGAGCCTAGATATGGAGATAGGTGTCTAACTTTAGGTTCCCAACTATCTCAGGTTGGGGACCCAAAATTAATGGAAACTTTTGAAAATTTGCACTGGCCCACGGTCAAACAGCAACTAAATGGAAGAATCAGAAATAGAACCCGGGACAGGAGTCCCGACTCCTGATACTCAGAGACCAGACAATAGCTCCTCCACTACTGAACATATATAAAGAGCAATAGGAAGCAGTGCCTCTTTCTCACCATTTAATGTATCAAACTTGGGGGGATGTTTTAACTTCTACAGAGTGATTAAAAAAATCTCCAATTACTGAGCTGTCAATAATTTCTCCAACTCAATCTCTTCACAAGGAACAAAGACAGACTTGTTGAGAATAAATTATGTTAGTGAGGCAGTAGGATGCAGGTAAGGGAGGGCCAGGAGACTTTTGCTCCTTCTCTGCATTTTATGAGAACCAGATGCTCTGCAGCAGCCTCTCTTAGTGGGGCTATTTGTTGTAGGTTTCCCGCTTGGGCTCCATTTTTGAGAAGTTTAATAACAAACTACAGAAAAAAACCCAGCTGATTTTGGTCAGAATAGACAGCCAACTCTGCCAACCCACATGAAATATGGACATGTCAACCAGGCAGGCAGAGCTAGCTTTAAAAAGGAGCTTACTAAAAATTGCTAATACCACTGGCATACCCATGAGCTACTATGATCTCAGACTATTTTTAATAGTCTCTTAAGGTACCTGTTTATTTCTTGAAGCATAGTTAACAAAAGAAAAGGTGGACATGATGCTGCAAGGGTATTCAGCAGGATCAGGTACCAAGTATAAATAATTTTTTAATACTAATTTCCATCCTGGTAGGTACAGTATGTGATGGGAAAGAGCTTGATGAGCTATTTTAAACATAGAGGATCACATTCTGGTCCTTGCTAAGGCTGCTTTGAACCACTCTGGTGTATGTTATATCTTGCAGTATAGGACACTGCTGTAGCCAAAGATACCATGGGTGCTCTAAAGTGGAAAATCTGTAATGATGTACCATGCTGGGGGCATAAAGAGGAATTTCACCATTGTCTGAGCACTATTCCAGCACCAGAAAGGACTGAGAGTGCGGTGAGGTCAGGAGGTAAAACATTTTCAGAACCACCCCTGTTTCTGTGACTGACCTCTGAGGCACTGAGTTGAAGCTGTTCCTAGAGACAAGAGGGATACGGGATACAGGTACACTAAAAGATTTGGCTGAAATTAGAAATAAGGAAATCTTTAAATCTTGTGCAGGTGACAATGAGAAGTTCTGAAATCAGAGGCCTTAGTCACTCTAGTTATTTTGAATGAAGCTATAGACTACATATAATTGGTAAGAATTAAGTAGCTATTTTATTACATATATTTATAAAAATATATGACAGGATATAGGGGGATTACTTGGTGCCCAGTGAACAAGAGGTTAATATCACCTCAACTTACTTTTTCTGTTTTTATTGTACAAGTACTTAGGGGAAGGGCTCGAACAGATTGGGGCTGGGAGAGAATATGCTTTTGTGAAGATCAAGCTCCACACACAGCTTCATAGGATTGGGCAGACCCCCAAAGCTGGAGGATTTCTCCTTTGTCTTTTGGTCATATTAAATAATTTCACTTTATTGTTATAATCACAGACTCTAAAGGAAGAGACCTTTCACCTGTCTCTGTTTTTTTTTCTTGCTGCTGAGTCATTCCTCTCTTTTACAGAGTCATACTGAATGCATTAGGAGCACTGTGAATAGGAGAGTTTGGCATAAGGTACAGAGAATGCTTGAAAGCCTAGAAGAGAGAAATCATCCCGTTAATATTTTTCTGTCATACAGCTTATTTGTACTAGGAGGTAGAAAAGCACTCCACTTTTCAGACTGAACCAGGCTGTTGGCTGTGAGTTTTGACCATAATTCTTCATGGGTTTTGCCCAAAAGACAGAAGAAAAGAATGAAAATTACTGAATGGTGATGCCAGAAAGTAAAAATGAAACAAAGCAAAAGTATATTTATAATGAAAGCTTGATCAGTACAGCCCTGATCCAAAGCCCATTCAAGTCAATGGGAATCCTGTCCTTGACTTCAGTGAGTTTTGGATCAGGCCCTCTAAGCATGAGTATCTGACAAAACCATAGTAACATGTGAGATTTCTTTCACTTCCACACAGGAGACCCATGGAGCCTGTAATCAAACTTGAGGCCTGCAGTTCAATTTGAAAGGTTTTTTGTGCTAGGCTATTCTGGTCAGGTGGTTGCTCTGACTCCCATCTAGTAATTTGACTTAAGGCTGGCGGTGACCCTCAACACCCAGGCGCTGAAGGAAATGGTACGTTGAAGTAAAATCCCAAGCCAAAGAAAGCTGTTATATTCTGTAGAGAAGAATTGTATAAATTCCTGTCGCCCTTTAGCTGCACTGACCTATACACAGTGCTTCCATTTTTACTCCTGCACCTATTAGGGTTTTTTTTTACCCTTCGTCCTTTCTTTTTGCTCCTTTGAACTTTGGTGTTCTTTCTTGGGTTGATTTTCATTTACACTAAGGCCCCTTTATACAGCCCTGGCAGTGTAAAGGGGCCTCCACGTTAAGGCCCCTTTATACTGTCTGAGAGATGTAAAGGACCTTAGTGTAAAAGGGAATCAGGCCCTCTGTGTATAATTTACAAGTGACCCATTACCTACAGAGCAAAAGGGTGTGGATGGAATGTGGGAAATGTTTGGGGCCAGACTTATAAGTGCTGGTACAGTGGGGTTTCAGCTGCACTTTCCTGAGTCAGTGTGGCCTGCAGTGCTGCACAGGGGACTTGCCCTCTCACTTTCTTGGGGATGGCAGATGGGTTTCTACAGGTGGCATTTTAGGACTGAGAGCCTTGCCAACAGAGGCTGCAGGGAAGATGCACTTAGTTTGCCCCTTGGCTGCCCTAGTCATATCTTCTCTCCTGTCAGCAACACTCACTTCTGAGACCCATGCTCAGCTGCAGACTGGCTGGTAGCAGAGATGTTGTGAGCACCTTTGGGAGTCTTTCAGCCATTGACTTTTCGAGTCTGTCAGCTTCTGCTGGTTCAAATCTGCCCAATTGTGCGTGTGTGTGTGTGTGTGTGCTGGGTGAAGAGAATACTTTCCATTGTTTGATTTTTGTATCAAACTCTTAAGCAATTAATATATAATGATGCAAATCCTATATAAGGAGTGAAATCATAACCCCGGTAAAGAAAATAGCAAAACTCTTATTGACTTCAGTTGGGTCAGAATTTCACCCTGAGTGCTTAGTGTAAAGGAAAGCTGTTGGTTGTGTTCATACCCAGTATTGTTAGTCTATAGTAACATTTATTGAGCCTTATTATTGATCTAATTCATAGCCTGATTCCCTGTTTCCAAAAAAAAAAGCCATGATCATAGTTTTGACACATTGTCATTCTTTTGTTGGCTAAAATTGTTGATTTTTGTCAACAACATTCCTTCTTACTGTATCCTCATTGTTTCACATTAGTAAGCTTTCTAATTGCTTTATCATTTGCATGCTGTAATGAAGGCTACCGTGATCTTTGCCAATAACAATAATATCATTTTCCTGCTTAAGCCACTGGAAGCAAATTGACACATCTGGCCTGATATAGTCACCTGCCTCCCATCTGGAGGATCAGACCCTTAAACAATAGGAGTTTTCCCTAGTAAGGATTAGGTCCACAGCCTTGAGCACAGTTGAGGGCAGAAGACATTTTTTGCTGGAACTGGGTTGCTTATGTGGGTTTAAATGGAAGCCTAGAACAGGTAGAGTCAGGCTGGCCAAAATGACTCCATTTTTCAAAGATGGTCAGAGTTGCAAGTCAGTCAATACACCTTCCTTTCTGAAGCAAAAATGTGAGAGAGGGAAGAGGGGATGAGTGGAACCATTAAACATGCCTGCCATACTGCTGAAGAGGTTTGCTTTCTGACCATATAAGTTAATAAAGTTCAACTGTGACCCTGTTTAAGTTTATTCCAAAAGGTGATGTCATTTCTGGCACCTAAAGCAAGTCCCTGCCGTTTTAAAATCATGACTCTGTAAACTGGGTTCTTCTGCATTACAAATAAACTATTAGTATGCCCCATTTAAGAAATGAATATAGGCTGTTCTGCTTCAACCCATATGTACAGTTCAGAAGGTCATTCATTACCGCAGTATCTCTCCTGTTGTTTTAGGGCTCCCATGTGTTATGGTTGGCCCCGATGACATGGCATTTGGTTTCAGTTATTTTTTCATGGCTTTGGCTTTTAAGAATAGAAAGACACATTTCAAGAAAAATCCAACAAGTTGTAAAGTTCACAAAGATGGAGGACTGTGATCAGTTTTAGACAAAGCATGTAGAAGGAGACAAGCGTCTTATTTTATTTTAAGGACTGTGGCTGTTTAACCTAAATATAATAAATCTAAGTTATGCGGGGGTGGAGAGGGGGGAAGAAACAGAAAACACAGCCCAGCTAGTGTTGCAGTAACCCTGCATTTTCTTAAGTGGAGCCAGTTGTTTCTGTATGACATCAAATTTCATAGTGGCCAGGATTCAAAACACAGGCAGGAGTGGGGGAACACAGTGCCCTTTGTTGAAGCAAAGTCCAGTAATTAGTTTGATAAATAAATACAAGGAGTGTGAAAGGGAGTCCTTGTTGGTGAAAATGCTGACCCTTCAAGCCCCAATTAAAGCTCATCATTCAAAATGGTGTTTGTCTTGTTGCTGGGGTGGTTGTTATGAAGTAGTTTCTGACCCCTAGGTAAAATCTGTACAGCAAATCTAGAATAACTGTGTAAAAGGTGATTAAGATCGTGGCTCCAGGGGCATACAGTAAAGATACCAAGCAGGACTAAATTTCAGCAACATATATGGTGGTTTAAATTCACAAGTCCTATTAAAGGGAGCTCTGTGTCTGTTGTCCATACATAGAAAATTTGCCTGAGGGCTTATGCAGAGCAGCCAAATTTTCAGAAGAGCTGACCTGACATTTAGGCACCTAAACAAAGTGGTCAGATTTTCAAAACTAAGCTGCTGGGCACTTTTGAAAATCTGGCCACTTCATTTAGATGCCTATGTGGAAGCTGGATTCTTTTGAAAATGGGGCCAAATATATGCATTTTAGAATAAAGGAAGTATGTTTTATGTAGCTGTGAATTGGTACATAATCTACCTGCTAATCTTTCCTTGAAACACAGGAGATGAGTGGGGGGCCACATGGCATGACTGGTCAGCGTACAATGCAATTTATTACTTTAAACCCCATAATTCTACAGCCTCCTGTAAGCAATTGGGTGTGGTGCCCTGGAAGAAAGACCATGCTAATGAATAGAAAAGAAGTGATTTAATCTCTTCATACTCCACTGACAGACTAGTGTCTACAGAAATTCTAAAGTTCAATCGTGCAAATCTACCCCCCTCATGTGAATATGTCTAATAACTGATGAAAGGCTGAAGAATTTTCATAGAAGCTACAGAAGATGATGAGGGGAAGGAGAGCTTTTCACCAATGTACTACACACCCCACAGTCACAGGAAGCTGATTGTGGAAGATAGACCTCATGATCCTAATAATGCTACAGATTTCTGAAGAGGATTTATCTATCGCACATACATTCATCCCACAGCTTGGCCTCAAACTTACTAGATCAGCAATACGGTTGAGCAGGATTTAGCTCAGTTGCCCAGGGAAAACGCAGTTTAGACAAAACAATAAATTAATCTACTGTAATATCTCTTGTTTGTCTCAGCAAAACATCAGGCTGAAATAAGAGATTAAATAAAAGATGCTGGGACTTCTGTGCACAGAGAGAGAACTTCTGCTTTCCACTGGTATTAAGAACAACTTGGACATGCTTGTTATCATCATATGGACAAAACACATTGGATTTGAGTCTAAGTAAGGGGTGAGGAACTGGTTAAGGCTCTCTTGTATTTTCAGGAAGAGAGATTTTCTCCTTTAACTATCTGTGGAGGGTCACAAGGGTCATGGATAGAACATGAAGCTCACAGTAATCTGTGGAAAATTGGTGATGGTTCCCTGCGCATTAGAGAATGCAGTTAAATGTTGACCTTCCTGTTTTTAAAAATCCTCATGGATGTCCTCCAACTGACCTCGTGGAACTTGTCTTTCTACTTCTTTCACTGTCTCTTCACTCAGAAAAGCTGTATCACAATATAGCTATGTCATCAGAGGGTAATTTTTTTTATCAGTACAGATATCATAGAATATCAGGGTTGGAAGGGACCTCAGGAGGTCATCTAGTCCAACCCCCTGCTCAGAGCAGGACCAATCACCAATTTTTGCCCCATATCCCGAAATGGCCGCCTCAAGGATTGAGCTCAGAACCCTGGGTTTAGCAGGCCAATCCTCAAACCACTGAGCTATCCTTCCCCCCGAAATGATATACTGGCATAAGCCCTATTGTAGAGGATGTTGATCAGGTGATTCCGCAGTTTCTTTGAGAGCGTGTGGAACAAACTGTCAGCATAGTCTGTGTGGTATGTAGATTGTAATGGATTTTTCACCTTCAGTCCTTTTGGTATGATGTCCATCTGTTTGCATTTGGAAAGGAAGATGATGTCTGTCTGTATCTGTACGAGTTTTTTCATGAAGTTGATAAATTTCCACTCCATATGGCTAAATTCAGTGCCTTGCATAATGACAGGTTTCAGAGTAGCAGCCGTGTTAGCCTATATCCGCAAAAAGAAAAGGAGGACTTGTGGCACTTTAGAGACTAACAAATTTATTTGAGCATAAGCTTTCGTGAGCTACAGCTCACGTCATCGGATGCATGCAGTGGAAGATACAGTGGGGAGATTTATATACACAGAGAACATGAAACAATGGGTGTTACCATACACACTGTAACAAGAGTGATCAGGTAAGGTGAGCTATTACCAGCAGGAGAGCAAGGGGTCGGGGGGGAAACCTTTTGTAGTGATAATCAAGGTGGGCCATTTCCAGCAGTTGACAAGAACCTCTGAGGAACAGTGTGTGTGTGTGTGGGGAAATAGTTTTACTTTGTGTAATGACACATCCACTCCCAATCTTTATTCAAGCCTAAGTTAATTGTAACCAGTTTGCAAATTAATTCCAATTCAGCAGTCTCTCGTTGGAGTCTGTTTTTGAAGTTTTTTTGTTGAAGAATTGCCACTTTTAGGTCTGTAATCAAGTGACCAAAGAGACTGAAGTGTTCTCCGACTGTTTTTTGAATGTTATAATTCTTGACGTCTGATTTGTGTCCATTTATTCTTTTACGTAGAGAGTGTCCAGTTTGACCAATGTACATGGCAGAGGGGCATTGCTGGCACATGATGGCATATATCACATTGGTAGATGTGTATTTTCCACTGCATGCATCCGATGAAGTGAGCTGTAGCTCACAAAAGCTTATGATCAAATAAATGTGTTAGTCTCTAAGGTGCCACAAGTTCTCCTTTTCTTTTTATGGATACAGGCTAACACGACTGCTACTCTGAAACCTGTCATTATGCAAGGCACTGAATTTAGCCGTATGGAGTGGAAATTTATCAACTTCATGAAAAAACTCGTACAGATACAGACAGACATCATCTCCCTTTCCAAATGCAAACAGATGGACATCATACCAAAAGGACTGAAGGTAAAAAATCCATTACAATCTACATACCACACAGACTATGCTGACAGTTTGTGCCACACGCTCTCAAAGAAACTGCGGAATCACCTGATCAACATCCTCTACACCAAACAGGGAAAGATTAAGAATGAGCTCTCAAAACTGGATACTCTCATAAAAAAACAACCTTCCACACAAACTTCCTCATGGCTGGATTTTACAAAAACTAGACAAGCCATTTACAACACACACTTTGCTTCTCTACAAAAGAAAAAGGACACTAAACTATCTAAACTAAACCACAAGGGGCCACAACAGTGGTTCACTTAACTCACCCAGCAATATTGTTAATCTATCCAACTATACTCTTAGCCCAGCAGAAGAATCTGCCCTATCTTGGGGCCTCTCCTTCTGCCACTCCACCCCCACGAACATGAAACAGTTCTGTGGTGACCTAGAATCCTATTTTCGACGTCTCTGACTCAAGGAATATTTCCAACACACCTCTGAACAACATACTAACTCACAGAGACCTTCCTACCAAGACTACAAAAAGAAGGATTCTGGGTGGACTCCTCCTGAAGGTCGAAACAACAGAGTGGACTTCTACACAGAGTGCTTCCGCCGACGTGCACGGGCTGAAATTGTGGAAAAGCAGCATCACTTGCCCCATAACCTCAGCCGTGCAGAACACAATGCCATCCCCACACACACACACACTGTTCCTCAGAGGTTCTTGTTAACTGCTGGAAATGGCCCACCTTGATTATCACTACAAAAGGTTCCCGCTCCCCCACCCCCAGCTCTCCCGCTGGTAATAGCTCACCTTACCTGATCACTCTCATTACAGTCTGTATGGTAACACCCATTGTTTCATGTTCCCTGCGTATATAAATCTCCCCACTGTATTTTCTACTGCATACATCCGATGAAGTGAGCTGTAGCTCATGAAAGCTTATGGTCAAATAAATTTGCTAGTCTCTAGGGTGCCACAAGTACTCCTTTTCTTTTTACTGGTATAACTGTGCCTTAGATTGACATAGTTTGTTGTTTTTCAGGCCATCATAAGCTAGACTGGTATAAGCAATTTTATAGCAATGTAACAGCATATGCATTAGGATAATTTTATTTAACTACACCAGTGTAGTTAAAGCTGGAAAACTTTCTAGTGTAGACAAGGCCTCAGCCTCACCAGCGGTGTGACTTCCCCTTGGCTCCTGCTCTCTGGAACAACCACCCAGATTCCTCATTGATTCTAAACTGCATCTCAGCTTAAAACATCTCTTCCCCCTTGCTTGTACTTCTGAATTTCTCTCTCCCTCTGATATTCTTTAACTTTGTGACTGAATCATTCACCTCTGTGACGCATGTTGGGATACGGCTTGCATGAAAGCCATTGTAATAAAACAACATTAAAATATGCCATGATTGGTGTTCAAACGAGAGTGAAGAGAGGGTTTAATAATCTCTCAACCCCAGTTGCTGCCACCTGGATTTGGTTCAATATCAGAATAAATTATTCATTAAATAAATTATTCAGCCAATATCACAGGAATTTGTTGAATAATTTAGTCAGTTGATTAACAGGATCTGACCAGCTGTGACATAGGCTGAATACTGAATATGAGACAAGCTGACAACTAACCATTATTTAATGGCAATACTATTTAATGAATAACGGCATTATTATTTGAATAATCTTTGGGCAGCTCTATTATGAAGTGAGGATTAGAGGTGATAAAATTATTTCCTCTTTCCTAGCTGTCTAAGGAAGGTAAAGTTAAGAATCCAGACTCTAAGGAGAAAACAAAGATGTGTGCTTTTAATTTCTGCATGATGTTGCCCAGTTCAACAAGGACTCAGTTGAGTAGTTTAACTGAGGCCCCATTAAAATGGATTTTACTCTGGGTCACCTAGAGTTTAAGAAGTCCGGGAAGAGAGCAGAAGAAATATTTTGCTACGTGCTTTCAGCAGGCCACTGCCTGGGCTCGGCAGTAAATGAGCTATTGTACACTAAGGGCCATACTTGTTGGACAGAATCAGTTACATGGGGAGAGACAGTGTAGCTAATGGGAGGAAAGCTATTATTTAGTATATCTTCGACAAAACTGAAAAGAATGTAACAGGCTCCAGGGGGAACTGGGATGCAAAAGTAGCACTGTCCTCGTTTTATAACATCTGCACCATGATCCTGAGCTGCTTGACTATATGAAAGATCTGAGAACTCAACCTAGTTTTTCTTCAGCATTTGTTGCAAAATGACATCACTTCCTATTGACTGTAAAAGAAATGATATAGCTCTTCTTAACCTTCAAAAGAAAAAAAAAAGGGGAGAGGAATTCCATTCTTTCTTCTCAGTTTCTAGAAAGAAGCACAGATATCTAATTATTTTGCTTAAACTCTAAAATGAAGCGAGTGTAGATTTGCTTTAGATTACATACCATAGGAGTTGTGATTAATGGGACCCTGTGGCTGTCAGGTCCTCTGATTTAATATGGGCTAGGAAGAGAGTTGTGTGAGCTCTCTAGAGAAGGCACTGACCGTAGGAATGAACTCTTGAGAGGGACCTGTTTAGAGTGCCAGTATTGTCTTGTTTACGGAGTGGTAAAAAAATAAATGTCTTTGTTGGAGCTTTCTCTTAACTTTGCACTGAGCACCCATACTGAAATCAATAGGTGCTACAAGTACTCACCGCCTCTCAGAATTTGGCCCAGTGTGTGTTATAACCCTGGGACGTTGAGCCTATTGGTGGGTTTTCCCTGGGGCTGGTATTCTGGTAAGGTGGTACTGGGTATTCTGATGGGGAATTGGCTCAGAAAATGGCATGATGTTTTTAGCTGTTACCTTCTGTCCTGTCTAGGGATCTTGTGTAGACATAGAGGGCCTGATTCATGACTGCACCTGAGCTCTGCTGTCTCTGCATTTTTTGGCTGGGCCCCAGTACAGTTTCAGTCTTTGCTGAAACTTCCAATAAGAGTGCCAGGTGTGATGTGGATATCGCTACCTTAGGAATTGAACTAACTCAAATCACTCAGCTGAAGCACCAATGGAGCATATGCCCTGTGCTATGGCTAGTTTGCACAGAGGATAAGAGTCCACTACTGCTGCAAGCTAATGAAGTCACTTCTTCAGTGTAAGTGTTTGAGGCGTATGTTTTCGTGCTGAAGTTCTTGGGTTCAAACCCTACTGGACACCTGTGGTAGAGGTCATAATACAAAGGTTTGAAAGGAAGGAGGGGCTTGTGATGAACGCATGGGACTGGGATGCAGGAGATACAGATTCAAATCCTGGCTTTTCCACAGACTCCTTGTCTGATGTTGGGCAAGTTTCTTATTTCCCATAATAGGAAATTATCTCTATTTTTAATCTCACCATCAGTCTTCTCTATTTAGATGATCAGTTTTTGGTGGCAGAGGCTGTCTCTTAATATGTGTTAAAACTGTGACCACCACAATTGGGTCCTGGTTTTGGCTGGGGCTTCTAGATGTTACTACATTACAAGCAAATAGTAATAAAGCAGCCAGCCTTGTTCTGCAATTATTGCAGCCCTGGACTGATGTCAAGGGAAGAGGGAAGCTCAGTTAGAAGCATGTAGAAAAGTGATTTTGAGACAGTGTTTTATATCCTATTACCATTTCCCCAAGTCATCTAGCCTTCCAGACTTTCCTCTCGTAAAAGAGGCAGACAGCGCCGAAACACCAGCAGTGGCTACTACAACATTCTTCCTGCACTGCTGGGATTGGGCGTGTGGAGAATCAACAGCTGCACCATGTGTTTTGGAGTCATATTTATGCCTGGGTCAGCCTAGTGATTGTGGTTTCTGTGGAGAGGAAATAGAAGAAGTGGGAGTGGCAGCCAGGCCTAAGCTTAAAGCCAAAGTGTCTGCCATAAAAAGTAGGGTAACAAGCACAATAATAGGTTCCTTCAAACCTAAGCCTGCTGTGGAGTGCATACAGAAGCAGATACACATGTGTCTGTGGTGGTCTCCAGGGCTCAGGTTAGTAACAGCATCATCTCTTACAATATCATTCTGAACACTGCCTTAGGTTTCAGCTGTGCATGCATTTCCCATGAGCTAGGTGTCAGAATTTGTAATGTTTTGGTTTCAGGCTTGCTTTCCTTGAGAGTTTAATAATTAATGATCCCGTCTTCTATTTATTCCAGAGAGCTTTACAACCAACATGTGATATACGAATACTTTCACCAGGGGTGAAAGTAAGTCGCGTGACTTACCGGTACTCTGGGGCCAGCTCTGGCCCCTGGAAGGGGCGGGGCCTAGGGTGGAAGGGGTGGAGTTGAGGGGGTCAGAGCCAGCCACAGCCCACCCTGTAAGGTAAGTGCCCTCCCCCCCCGGGTAGCAGCAGCAGCCCGGGGCTCCAGGGGCTATTTAAAGGGCCCGGGGCTCCCCCTTCTACTGCCCTGGCCCTTTAAATAGCCGCGGGAGCCCTGAGGAAGCAGCGGGGCTCCAGCTGCTATTTAAAGGACTGGGGTGGCAGAGGCAGCTGGAGCCGCAGCCCTTTAAATAGCCCCTGGAGCCCCCGCTACCCCAGGGCTCTGGGGGCTATTTAAAGGGCCCATGGCTCCCCTGCTTCTACCGCCCTGGTCCTTTAAATAGCCGCCGGAGTGCAGGAGTAGCGGCGGTGGGGCTCCAGTGGCTATTTAAAGGGCCTGGGAGGTAGAAGCAGGGGAGCCCCAGGCCCTTTAAATAGCTGCCGGAGCCCTGCACCCCAGGGCTCCAGCAGCGGGGCTCTGGAGGCAATTTAAAGGGCCTGGGGCTCCAGCCGGCTTACTTTCACCTCTGCCTTTCACCCATCAATGGAACGAATGTGGCCCCTCTGGGGTAGAATATGCCAGTGCACAACAGCAGCTTAATACAGGGAACTGAAGGTAGGAAGGATTTAATTATACAAATTTGGAGGTGGCCAGGACACCACAGTTAAAATCTGACACTAGTAAAAGGTGCTATGGGATCTCTGAAACCAGGATAAGCCTGTACTAGTGCGGGTCATTTCACTCTGGTGCAGTGCAACCATGCTAGGGGCTTGCAGTGGTGTAGCTATGTTAGGATAGCTACACTCATGCAACTAAGCCCCAAGGCAGTCACATTTAGCATCCCAGTGTCCCCCAAGGGAGCAAGGCGACAATCTTTACATGGTGCTTCTGTTAAGTGCTGATTTTTTTGTGCTTTGTTTTCTGCAAATCCACCAACATACCAGTGTTGTCAATTGACCACTGGATGTCATTTTACCAACCTCCCAGTGAACGTAGCAATGATTATACTTCCTCAAATCGCCCTTTCCAGGACCAAAAGAGAACAGTTGGGCCAGTCCTCTGAATATACCAACTTAATGTAGAAGGGATGTCCAGGGAAAAAGCGGATGATCTCTCGAGGATCCTCAAAGACCATCACATTGACATTATGGCCCACCAAGAAACACACATGAAAGAAGAAGATAAAGCTGACAGACATAAAATCTATGGCTATACCAAAATTGCTGCTGTCAACCATCCAAAACATGGGCTAGCAGAGTACATGCGAAATGGATTAGAGGATGTGGAAGTTTTGGAAGAATTCTCGATCAGTGGAAGAGAGATCAACATGGTTAGATTTAGAGACATCATTATAGTAAACATATACAAGCCACCTAACATCATGTGGCCTGATCCCATCTTCCCTTCCGTTCCTCAACTGGCCATCTACATAGGTGACTTTAACAGTCATCATGAAGACTGGGGATACTGCTCAAATGAGACAGCCGGGATGCATATCACAGAATGGGCCTCCCTTGAAGACCTCCACCTGCTCTATGATCCGAAGCAATCTGGATCTTTTTGGTCTGCGAGGTGGACAATGGATCACAACTCTGACCTGTGTTTTGTGACCCGTAATAGTGCAGGTGTCCCACTGGACACAACCAGAACCATCCTAAGCCACTTCCCGCATAGCCAACATCGCCCAATCATCCTCCAGATTGCCCTGGAAGTGCCTCTTCTGCAGTCTGTGCCAAAGCCACATTGGAGTTTCCGCAAGGCTGACTGGCCCGCCTACACTTCAGAAACAGAATCTCTGATCCCATGGCTCGAACCGATACCTAGAAACTTCAGTCATTTTACAAACATACTAAAATCGTCTGCTAAGAAGTACATCCCACGTGGTCACCACAAGACTTTCACCCCCTGCTGGACAAAAGAATCCGAGCCTCTCCTGAGGGAATATGAAAAGAGCGGCAACCCAGATAAAGCCACTGCGCTGCTTGAGTCCTTGAATTCAGTGCACCTGGAAAGGTGGAAAGAGACCGTTGAAAGCCTTGATTTCACCCATTCGAGCCGTAAGGCATGGGCCCTTTTGTGGCAACTTGGAATTATTCCAACCAGTAACACAATGCTAAGCAAAGGTGACAGCAAATGCTGTTGCCTCTCATCTTCTTTCTAACAGCAAGATGCCGACAGACAAGATTACATGCCAAGAGGTCCAGCGGGAACTCCACAGAAACCTTCAACAATACCCAGAGGAATCCCCACTCTCTTCCCCATTTTCTATTGAGGAGATCAATGTTGCACTGTTGGAAACCAAAAGTCGGAAAGCTGCAGGGGTTGATGACATTCCTCCAGAGTTTCTCAAGAATCTGGGGAGATGGGGACGGGAATGGCTGGCGGTGCTTTTTACTGCCGTGCATAGAACCGGAAAAGTGCCAACAAGCTGGCGACAGGCAAAAGTGGTTGCCCTACTGAAGCCTGGGAAACCCCCAGAGGACACAACCAGCTACCGCCCCATCTCTCTCTTCTCAACCACTAGCAAGCTTATGGAATGGGCGCTGCTCCACCATCTGTCTGATATTATTGAAGACATCCTTCCAGTGGAGCAGGCAGGATTCGCCTGAAGAGGAACTACTGTGACCAAGTAGCTTCACTTACCAGCCACATTGAGGCAGGATTCCAATGTAAGTTGAAGACAGGAATCACCCTTGTTGATCTGTCCTCAGCATACGACACAGTCTGGAGACAGGGCCTCCACTTCAAGGTCTTCCGCAACATTCAGTGCCGGCAAAGATCCACCTCTTGGTGGAGATGACTGGAGACTACCACTTTAAGGTATATCTTCATGGCCAGATCAGTAGACCAAGAACTCTTAACTCAGGCATCCCTCAGGGCTCTGTCCTGGCCCCAGTACTTTTTAATTTATACACCACGGATATACCAGTGACAGAGTCAAGGAAATTCATCTATGCGGATGATATTGCCCTAGCTGTTCAGCTTACCATCAGCTCCATACCATCAGCTGCACCCGAACCTGAGATCCTAGCACAATGGCTGATTATTTCCAATGCTGGAAACTTAGGCTTAGTAAAAAAAAACAAAACAAACAAACGTGGTAACTGCTTTGCTGAACAATAACTGAACAATAAAATGGCTAATACCAAACTTGATGAGCAATTCTGTGGTGAGAACTTCAGCCACGAAGCTACTCCAAAGTATCTTGGTGTTACACTGGACTGGAGTTTGACCTTTAGACAACACCTCGAGAACACGTGTCATAAGGTCAGGTCTTGTGTCGCGCTTATCAGAAAATCGGAACATCTTGGGGCTCCAGTCCACGGACCTTACGAACCACAACAATTGCCTTGGTATATTCTGCAGCTGAATATTTTGCACCAGTGTGGTCTCATAGCAGTCACGCTGAACTCCTTGACATTCAACTCAATAATGCTATGTGCATAGTGTCGGGAATGCTCAAATCTACTCCAGATGACTGGCTCCTGGTCCTACCACACATCCGGCCTCCACAGATTAGAAATGCTGCTCAGACATCTCGCTTTCTTAAACATGTCAATGCAAATATGAGGATCCCACTGAACCATGACCTGCAGAACCTGCCAAAGACTAGATTAAAATCCTGCAACCCTCTATGGAACCATATGAACCTCTATGGAACCTTACACCCAACTTTGATGCTGAGGCTCAATGGAGAGTCACATGCAGCACTTTGACTGCTCAAAACAAGCAGCACATCGTTGATCCTGTTGAGGAACCGGGTTTTGATTTATGTTGGAAAGACTGGTGCAGATTGAATCACATCAGGACACCTCATGGGAGATGTGTACAAACCCTCTATGATGTTATTGACATGAACTGTGACCGTATAGATCATTGTTGCAACCAAGGTTCTATAGTTGCACCAAATCTTGTACAAAGGAGGTCAAGTAAGGTGTATATGGAAAGGTTGTAGTTTGCTGGTTATGATTATGCTGTCTGTATGTGTGTATCATTTTTGTATTTTAAGTTATGGAATATTGGCTATGTACTTGTATCTCAGTGTGTTTGATTCTAAGTAGCATCAGTGAAGCATTTGGTCAGCTTCTTGAGAAAGGACTATTCTAAGTAAGTGCCCAATCAAGAAAACAGCTGACAATGGACTTTGGGAGATGCCAATCCACATCTGAGCTTTCCTGGGAACATTCAAACTAACATGTAAACAATGGTGTCGGCCTGCAAAAAGCTGAATCATTCACAGACATGTGACTTGCCCAGGTGGCTACAAACTCCATCCTGTTGCTGTGATTTTTCACAGAAGAACAAAGAGGTTTCTGCCCACAAGAGAGAGAATTAAAAGGCTCTGGAAGAGTCTCCTTTTTGTCTTCAGCTGGCTCAAGAGATGGCCTCTCCACGCCAAAGAGATGCCTGAAAGGAACTGGAACAAAGGACAGTAACTGTGGAGGTGTGAATGATTGCTGGACCCAGGCCATAAACTATAACTTTGGTCTGAAAAGGATTGGGTCCACACTAGGAAGGAGTCCAGTCTGTGAAATAAGCTTATTGGAACATCTCAGAGTTCAGTTTCTTAATGTATTCGGCTTAGACTTGCGTGTTTTGTTTGATTTTGATTATCTTAATAATCTAAATAACTTACTTTGTTCTGTCTGTTATTACTTGGAACCACTTCAGTCCTACTTTTTATACTTATTAAAATCACTTTTCATATTAATTATCCCAGAGTAAGTAATTAATACCAGGGGGAGCAAACAGCTGTGCATAACTCTCTATCAGTGTTATAAAGGGCGGACAATTTATGAGTTTCCCTTGTATAAGCTTTATACAGACTAAAACAGATTTATCTGGGGTTTGGATCCCATTGGGAGCTGGGTGTCTGGATGCTGGAGACAGGAGTACCTGCTAAGCTGTTTTCAGTTAAAGCCTGCAGCTTTGGGGACATGGTTTAGACCTTGGGTTTGTGTTCCAGCAGGCTTGTGTGTCTGGCTCAATAAGACAGGGTTCTGGAGTCCCAAACAGATAAGTAAAACAGGCTCAGAGGTAGTTTCAGCACTTCAGGTGACAGTCCCAAGGGGGTCTCTGTGACGAATCTGTCACAACCTCTTTAAATGGAAAATGAGGAAAACACCTGTATGCAACTATGGTCACCAGTCACAAACGATAGAGCACATCATATCTGAATGTTCCCTTTGTTCTTTTGCCGGGGGCCTGAAGGACATTCACCAGCTCACTGCTGCGGCAATGTGCTGGCTATCAAACTTAGATATAAATTTGTAGTTGTTGCTACCTACCCAAGCCATACGAAAGAAGAAGAAGTGTCCCCCAACTGCTTGAAGGAGCATTAACTCGGTACCAACTCACAGGGAGGAGTGCCAACTACAGAAACACCCATCTCTCTCCCTGCAGCCCCTGGGGTATTCTTGGAGGTTTCCATCCAGCTATATACCAGGCATGGCACTGCTTAATTCATGACAGCTAATAAGATCCCAACCTAACATAAGTCTGCAGGCCATTAGAATTATTTCAAGACCAAGAGTGAGCCTTCTAGGTAATAGCTTTTGAGCTTTAAGGATATGTCCATTCAATGAGTGGCAGTGAATCTCAGAGCCTGGGTGGACAGACTTGGGCTCACACTACTGAGTTAAAAAAATAGCTGTGTAGACATTGCAGCTTGGGCTCTGACACCTAGGGAGGGAGGTGGGCTTCAGGGCCCAAAACAATGTCTACAAAGCTACTTTTAGGACAGTAGCGTGAACCTGAGTCTGCTGCCCTGGGCACTGAGAGTCACTGTCCTGGGCTGTGTAGATGTACACATGTGAGGCTTGTTTTGACCAGTCATGTTGATGAAGCTCCAAGGCGTGCAAATAAGATCAGATTTGATTCAACAGAATAGATCAGTGTATTCAGAGAAGGTGAAAACAAAATTAAAATAATCATACCCACACCCTGTTTCTTAAGAGGAGCATAAGAACAGCCATACTTGGTCAGACCAATAGTCCATCTGGCCCGCATCCTGTCTTCTGACAGTGACCAGTGCCAGATGCTTCAAAGGGAGTGAGAAGACATTACTTCATCTCCTGTCTAGCTCCCTTTGTCCTCCAACTCCCTTGCTACCTCTGAACTCATCACTTTACCCCCTCCATCCTCAACTTAATCCCCACCCTGCTTCTTCTAAACTATTGTCCGGTCTTGTTTTTTTCTGCCTTGTCTTAGTTTGATTCTACCTTCTTTACAGAAGGGAAGGGATGTTCTATTCAGTTTGGGAATTTCAAACATAACCTATTTGAATGGGCTAAGTATTCCAGATACAACTGGATACTGGAGTCTTCTTCACGTGATGTCCTAAACTCTTAGTTCTATCTTAGTGATGCCTGGACCTCAGCAGTGTATACATTTATCTGACCTATATACACTTTCAGTTGGTAGAGTGTGGAGAGCTGTTTTGGGATCCATCTGAATAAAAGATGCTATGATTACTCACTATCTTGAATCCCTGCTAAAAATGTGTACGTGTAACAGTCACATGCTGCAGTCCTCATGACTGGGTTCTTCAAAAGAGCCTAAAAGACATTGAAATTCTATTGAAATTTAATGGGTTTTCGATGCTTATGGCTCCTTTGAAAATTCCAGCCTGTGTGTGTGTGTGTGTGTGTGTGTGTGTGTGTGTGTGTGTGTGTGTGTGTGTGTGCGCGCATGCACTGCAGGATCAAGGCTTTGTCTTGTGTACCAGTGAAAAGCTCAGAATTTATAAGAAAAAACAAAACAAAACCCTGCCTGGTGGTCAGTAAAGTGTAGCAATCATTTCCATTATCAAAAGCATAATGACTGGCCTTTATGCTTAGCTAGCAGCATAGGCTGGCAGGGGACATTCTGTTCAGCACACATGGATAAAGAGTGCTAATCTATCTATGTTTGTGTTTGGATCTTGAATAAATTACTTCAGGAAAGTGTTTGCATTTATCTTACTAGACATGCACTGCCTGGCTAGGAGTTGGATTTCTGTAAAGTGGCCATGATTCCCAAAGAGCATGATAAGCAGCAGCTTTCCTTACTTTCCCAAAGGAGAGGAGTTAAGCAGCGAATCAATAATTAGAAGATGGAAATTAGAAGAATTGAATTCTCTTCCCATTCATGTTACGTTGCCTTTCAACCTTGTATATGTTTTGTCTTAAAAAGAAATGCATGGCTTTTTTATGTGGGACTCCAGTCAGTTAACACTAGATTAGTGGTAATTTTATTAACTGCAAAACCATCCAGTTTTATTTGGATGAATCTGCCTCATTTTTCATCCACACATCTGTGTAGCAGCTGCAGGCACACATTTCCCCGGGGCTCAGCCTAATTTGTAGAATTACAGGGGTTGTGCCTGGCACTAGAAAAGGTCTATTAGTGCTGCTCATGTTGAAAATTGTAAGCTTGATGCCTTCCACATGCTTCTGTTTTATTTTGTTAGTCCTATACCGGATCTGTAATTAACCCTTTGGAGATTTGATTTTAAAAGGGAGATAGTTGCATTGTTTGATTTCTTATTCACTGTTTTCCAAAGGCCATGTTTTAATACGACGTCCTCTTAGGGTTTCTAACAATGATTCAGTGAAACACTTTGAGGTTTATTCTCCCTGTGTTGCTTATGTATAATTTTCACCCATGTCAATGAGTGTTATGCACTTACAGGATCTCCTTCATTGCCAGTAGAAAGATTGTCATTGATCTCAGTAGGTGTTGGATCAGGCCTGCAGTAAGACAAAGAGGCAAATAAATTTACTTACTCTAGAAGTATCAGGTAGCTTTGTACATTTAGGCCAAGATTGCCCAATGTGGGTGGCTAAAGTTAGGCTCCTAAGTTCCTATATAGGCATCTAAATAAAAGTGACCTCATTTTCAATGTTGTTGGGCAACTGCCAGTCCCACTGATGTCAGAGGGGTTTGTGGGTTCTCAGCACTTCTGAAAATCAGACCACTTATTTTTAGCTACTTAAATATAGACTTAAGAGTCTAAATGTAGGCACCCAAGTTTGAAAATTTTGACTTAAATGTACAGTGTATGCTTTACTTCTCCAGGCAAAGGAAATGTTTAATTACTTAGTTTTTCTTAGTTGTGTTACTAAATATCACATGGTAGAGAATTAATCCAGTACCAATTATCCTTCAACTAGTATAAAATGTTAAATTCCAAACTGCCTCAAAGCAACGTATTCACCTCCCAAACTCTCTTTTTTTGGGTAAATATTAGATACCATTCTAGTTCACCCATACTAAAAATTAAGTGGAAGCCTTCAAAATAAAGCTTTAGGCACTTTGATACCATAGCCATGAGTGCATTATGAATACAGAGCTAAATACAGTAGAAGCTAGTTTTGTGTTAATTTTTTTAAAAGGGCATATTTAAGACAAGTTTCTGTTTCTATTAAAGTCTATGGGAATTTTGCCATTGACTTCAGTGGGAGCAGGATCATAGAATCATAGAATATCAGGGTTGGAAGGGACCACAGGAGGTCATCTAGTCCAACCCTCTGCTCAAAGCAGGACCAATCCTCAACTAAATCATCCCAGCCAGGGCTTTGTCAAGCCTGACCTTAAAAACTTCTAAGGAAGGAGATTCTACCACCTCCCTAGGTAACGCATTCCAGTCTTTCACCACCCTCCTAGTGAAAAAGTTTTTCCTAATATCCAACCTAAACCTCCCCCACTGCAACTTGAGACCATTACTCCTTGTTCTGTCATCTACTACCACTGAGAACAGTCTAGATCCATCCTCTTTGGAACCCCCTTTCAGGTAGTTGAAAGCAGCTATCAAATCCCCCCTCATTTTTCTCTTCTGCAGATTAAACAATCCCAGTTCCCTCAGCCTTTCTTCATAAGTCATGTGTTCCAGTCCCCTAATCATTTTTGTTGCCCTCCGCTGGACGTTTTCCAATTTTTCCACATCCTTCTTGTAGTGTGGGGCTCAAAACTGGACACAGTACTTCAGATGAGGCCTCACCAATGTCGAATAGAGGGGAATGATCACGTCCCTCGATCTGCTGGCATTGCCCCTACTTATATATCCCAAAATGCCATTGGCCTTCTTGGCAAGAAGGGCACACTGTTGACTCATATCCAGCTTCTCGTCCACTGTAATCCCTAGGTCCTTTTCTGCAGAACTGCTGTCTAGCCATTCGTCCCTAGTCTGTAGCTGTGCATGGGATTCTTCCGTCCTAAGTGCAGGACTCTGCATTTGTCCTTGTTGATCCTCATCAGATTTCTTTTGGCCCAATCCTCTAATTTGTCTCAGGCCATCTGTATCCTATCCCTACCCTCCAGCATATCTACCTCTCCTCCCAGTTTAGTGTCATCTGCAAACTTGCTGAGGGTGCAATCCACACCATCCTCCAGATCATTAATGAAGATATTGAACAAAACCAGCCCCAGGACTGGCCCTTGGGGCACTCCACTTGATACCGGCTGCCAACTACACATGGAACCATTGATCACTATCCGTTGAGCCTGACAATCTAGCCAGCTTTCTATCCACCTTATAGTCCATTCATCCAGCTCATACTTCTTTAACTTGCTGACAAGAATACTGTGGGAGACCGTGTCAAAAGCTTTGCTAAAGTCAAGGAACAACACGTCCACTGCTTTCCCCTCATCCACAGAGCCAGTTATCTCATCACAGAAGGCAATTAGATTAGTCAGGCATGACTTGCCCTTGGTGAATTCATGCTGACTGTTCCTGATCACTTTCCTCTCCTCTAAGTGCTTCAGAATTGATTCCTTGAGGACCTGCTCCATGATTTTTCCAGTGACTGAGGTGAGGCTGGCTGGCCTGTAGTTCCCAGGATCTTCCTTCTTCCCTTTTTTAAAGATGGGCACTACATTAGCCTTTTTCCTGTCATCCGGGACCACCCCCAATCACCATGAGTTTTCAAAGATAATGGCCAATGGCTCTGCAATCACATCGGCCAACTCCTATAGCACTCTCGGATGCAGCGCATCTGGCCCCATGGACTTGTGCTCATCCAGCTTTTCTAAATAGTCCCGAACCACTTCTTTCTTCACAGAGGGCTGGTCACTTCCTCCCCATGCTGTGCTGCCCAGTGCAGTAGTCTGGGAGCTGACCTTGTTCATGAAGACAGAGGCAAAAAAAGCATTGAGTACATTAGCTTTTTCCACATGCTCTGTCACTAGGTTGCCTCCCTCATTCAGGAAGGGGCCCACACTTTCCTTGATTTTCTTCTTGTTGCTAACATACCTGAAGAAACCCTTCTTGTTACTCTTAACATCTCTTGCTAGCTGCAACTCCAGGTGTGATTTGGCCTTCCTGATTTCACTCCTGCATGCCTGAGCAATATTTTTATACTCTTCCCTGATCATTTGTCCAATCTTCCACTTCTTGCAAGCTTCTTTTTGTGTTTAAGATCAGCAAGGATTTCACTGTTAAGCCAAGCTGATCGCCTGCCATATTTACTATTCTTTCTACGCATCGGGATGGTTTGTCCCTGTAACCTCAATAAGGATTCTTTAAATGCTTGCGAAGATGCTCTTCCCTCTCTTCGTTAGGTGGAGCCTGTCTCTGCCTAGCCCTCCTCCTTCTTGGAACACCGTCCCATGGTCAAAGAATCCAAAGCCTTCTCTCTGATACCACCTGTGTAGCCATTCGTTGACTTCCACGATTTGACGGTCTTTACCCAGGCCTTTTCCTTCCACGGGGAGGATGGACAAGAACAGCACTTGTGCCTCAAACTCCTTCATCCTTCTTCCCAGAGCCACGTACTCCACAGTGATCCATTCAAGGTCATTCTTGGCAGAATCATTGGTGCCCACGTGGAGAAGCAGGAAGGGGTAGCGATCCGAGAGCTTGATGAGTCTCGGCAGTCTCTCAGTCACATCGTGAATCCTAGCTCCTGGCAAGCAGCAGACTTCTTGGTTTTCCCGATCAGGGCGGCAGATAGATGACTCAGTCCCCCTGAGGAGAGAGTCCCCGACCACCACCACCCGCCTCCTCCTCTTGGGAGCGGTGGTCATGGAACCCCCATCCCTAGGACAGTGCATCTCATGCCTTCCAATTGGCGGAGTCTCCTTCTGTTCTCTTCCCTCAGATGTATCATCTAGTCCACTCTCCACATTAGTACCTGTGGAGAGAACATGAAAACGGTTGCTTACCTGTATCTGCGCTGCTGGTACATGGACGCTCCCCTTTCTTCTTCTGGAGGTCACATGCTGCCAAATTTCTTCACCGTCCTCCTGTCCCCGCTGCGCGGCCTGCTCTGAATCTTCAGAACATTGTGCCCGTAGAAGCATATCCTGACATCAGTCCAGGAAATCTTCAGTTTCTCTTATGCAACGCAGGGTCGATACTTGTTTCTCCAGACCTTGAACCTTCTCTTCCAATATGGAGATCAGCTTGCACTTTGTACAGACAAAGTCGCTTCTGTCCTGTGGAAGAAAAACAAACATGGCACATCCAGTGCAGGTCACAACAGCTGAATGCTCCCCATCCATATTACCTTCCTTCTACCAGCTTCCTCAGGAGTTGTAGTAACTACTCAGAGAAACTGGCAAGATGTAAGCCTCAGTGGGCTCTCCCCGGGCGAACTCCCAGGCAAACTCCCTCTGTTAGCCTCTCTGCTGTTTGCCGCTCAGCTGGTTCGCAGCTGACTGGCTTTTTATAACAGTCAGGCCCCCTCAAGGCTCACCTGGAACAAAGCACTCCCAATTCACACTTTTCAAACTACCAATCAAGCACTCGGTCAAACTGTCATACTGTACTGATCAAGCCCTTGTACTGTAAACTAACCCACAGTGAACTTCAGTTCTAAAGTGCTTTTGAAGAAAGTGCTCTTCATTTACAACACCTTACATTCATGTGGGAAATTTGTAACATAATTTTTTATTGCAAAGGTTTCACTTTAGAAACCTAGAGTGAAATCCTGACCCATTTGAGGTCAATGGCAAAACTCCATAGACAGCAATAAAGCCAGGATTTCCTTCCTTCCTTCCTTCCTTCCTTCCACTTACAAGAATCACTTTATCCACCACTGAAATGCAGCCACCTCTTGATGGACTGCAGCAGCTGTTTAACAGCTCACAGCAACCCAACCCAACATTTTATCAAAGCAAGTGAAGAAGATTTTATCCAACTCCAGGGATGATTTAGGTTGGAAGAAGGTAGTTACCAAAGCTTGAATTTGGCCTGAACATCTAACCTAAGATTTTCTTTCAAAATGGACTATGGACTCATATCTTCTCCAGCAGCACAGTGACTCCAACCACCACACTGAGTCATCAGTGATCTCCTGATGGCATTATAATCAATACTGATTTGCTCCCTGACTACACCAGGAACTACATGTAGACGCTGCATGCTTCAGTAAAGTCAAAGCAATGATATTTTCATGATCTGCAAGTGAAAAGCATCATAAAAAGATGCTTGTGTAGTATTTTTCCATTTCTGAATATTTGGATTTATTTTGTAGCCAGAGATCTAACTGGGCAGAGCTCCTTGCAGAAATCACCACCTACTGATGAACACCACCACTGAAGTGATTCTTGGATGTCTCCCATTCAAATACTAGCTTAGCCCACCTCCAGCTGTCACTTAAAAGTTGACAAGTTTATCGCATAAAACACTTTATGGTTGAGAAGATGCTGGATCAGAATATTGCCTCTTACGTTATTTTAAATGGTTGGTCAGGAATTTTGTCACTCTTTTTTTTCTTTTTTTCTTTCTTTTTTTTTTTTTTTAACTGAAAGTGCAGTTTACACAAAATCAAAGTTTTCATGTGGAAATATGACCTTAAAAACTTCATGAAAACTTTGAAAACTTTCAAATTTTGATTTTGCTGAAAATATTCACCAATGTGCCTTTTTGGGGTGGGTCATCTTGAATCAAATAAAAATGGTTCATTCCAGGTCAGTTTGACATTAATCTGTGTACACCTGAGCTGTTATCGTGCCCTAAAGGAGTTTTAAGTTTGGGTGCCTCAGTGGGCTTGGCTTCCTGGCCAGACTACATCTCCCATGATGCAATACAGTTACCCCACTTTTTGGGCCACTATGATGCATTCTGATGCATCATGGGAGATGTAGTCTGGCCAAGGAGCCCTGCCCTAGAGGATAATGGTTCTGAGGCACCCAGACTACAACTCCAGTGAGGCACTGTAGCAGCTCAAGTGGACACGTCCAGTGTCAAACTGACACAAAATTAAACATTTCAACATTTCAAAATCTAAATTTTAAAATCTAAAACTTTCTGTTGGATGAAAAATCTTAATATTTTGACATTCCAATTCAATTTAGGATAAAAACAAATGTCAAAACATCTGTGTTTGCCACAACACAACAATTTCAGTTTTCAACCAGCTCAGCTGGTCAGTTTGTTTTTGACTTAAGGGCCGCAGAGTACAAAGCCCATTAAAGGGAATGCATATTGTCCACATTTACTATGCAGCTGAGAAGTGCTATGTTAAGAAATTCCCTGAACACACCGGCTGATCTTCATAAATATAATTTAAACTCCAAGGGCTCAGTATTATTTCCTGGCACTTCTTGACCCCTGAACATATGGGTCCACTTAATATACGGAAAATGAGGATTTTATTATAGTTTTGTGTTAAAAAGGAGCTCCATATTCTTTTACACCTGGTCAGCCTGTCCCTAACCCCATATGTTTAGCTCTCATATATTGCTCTCTCCACCATAAGTTCTTGAACCAGATATATTTTTAGTTTTCCAGGAATCTAAATTGACTGATCCTGTGGTAACCATCAACTTTCCCCAGGAGGTGGTGTGTAAGCTTGAAAGCTTGTCTCTCTCATTAACAGAAGTTGGTCCAGTAAATGATATTACCTCATCCGCATTGTCTCTCCAACTTTCCAAGGAGTTAACTATCCCAAATCAAAACAATTCCTGTAAGGAATACTACGTTAACTGTATTCTTAAAGCTTGAAATGGGAGGAAGCCACTCTGCTTTAAAATTATTTGGACTTGTTTTCATCACACTCCTACATCTGGTCAACTTTCTGGGTCCTGCTACAGTATGGATGTGACTCTTGATCGGGATAGTGTGTCCTGCAAGAGATCATAATAAAACAACATGGTTTATTGGCAATTAACGAAAGCAGGATCAAGCCCTTGTACTTTAAATCAAGCCAAGATGAACTTCAGTTATAAAGTGCATTTGAAGAAAATGCTCTTCATGAACAATACCTTGCATTCATGTGGTAATTTTGTAACATAATTCATTGCAAAGGATGCCAATGCACTTTACAAACCTGGGGTAAAATTCTGGTCCCTTTTAAGTCAGTGGCAAAACTTGCATAGAATTCAGAGTAGCCAAGATTTCACCCTAGATTCTCTTTTTAAAAAATAGATACAGGAATCACTTTATCCATCACTGAAATACAAACACCTCCTGATGGAATGCAGCAGCTATTTGACAGTTCACAATAACATACACAACATTTTATCAAAGCAAATGAAGAAGAACATGGGAATTGTGCATCTAAACCCTTAGGTGGTGTTGAAACTCACTTATTTTTTTAATAACAGGTTTTTTAATTTGCAACATCTCATCTCTGGTATGTTTTGTAGTTTTGTTTCACACTCATTACTTCTTCCTGACACTGTTCTAGAAACAAAAGGAGTAAGTGTTTGAGAGCTTCCATTGTTAGGTACTGCTAGAAGCTAATGGTAGGATAAGCAAATGCAAAAAGAGGGTCCAATCCTTCCCTCCTTGGAGTTAATGGGAGTTTTGTCATTGACTTCAGTGGAAGCAGGATCAGGCCCACAGAGATAAAGATGTAAAAATTAAAGATGGGGAATAAAGCAGAGCATTTAAATAGTAGCCTAAAAAACTCTTCTGAAATTGTGACTTGGGGCCTGAGCTTGCAGTTGTCCCTCATGAATATAAGGACTGTGGAATTGGACCCATAATATTATTAATAGCTGGATGTGTAATTAATCATGGTGAAGTCTGTACATACCTAGCACTAAGGATCAGATCCTCAGCTTCCCTTGGAGTCAATGGGACTGCACTGATTCACACCAGGGAGAATCTGGTCCTTAGAGTATAAAGCATCTTTGTTTCTCTGTAGTGTGTATTTTTATATTCCTAGGTTGGAAAGATCATCCTCATTTATAGGATCATCCTCAGTCCTTAAGGTCAGTGGACTGACATACATTTTCTCTATACTGGTCTTCTTATCTGATCACCTAGCCCAGAGGTCTGTCTATCTGTCCACTCTTTTACACCACTCCTTTGCCTGTAATCCTTCTCTGTGTACATGTTTCTGTTCTATTATTTGGCTTTCTGTCATTGTCTATCCATTAAATATAAGACAAAGGAATATAAAATAATTAGGTTACCCTAATATATATATTCCAGCAGGCTATGTAGGGCTGCCACTGGCATTATGTGAATATCTTTCTGATTGGCACACTCTCTTGATTAACACTCCAGTCTTTCTCTTCATTGCAGCTCTCACATCCATATCTGTAACTGGCTATTGCTCAGACTCAAGCCAGCAGGAGAGATATTTATGGAGCTTACAAAAAGTAAGGAAATGATTAATGGCCATTTAATAACCCGCAAGCAAGCCTCTTAGCCTTGGATGTCTTCATTGTTTAACATAGTTGATATATTATATGTGCAAAAGAAAATGAAGTAATGGGAACAAGCCCAAACTAGACAGCTGATGTTTGGAAAGTCAAATGCATTTTGGTTTAGATGGAAGTCTGAAAAAGTAGCAGAATCGTGGGAAATATCCAAATATATGTATTAAATAAAGAGGGGGGTCTCCACTGGTTGTAGTTGTTCCAACTGATCCATATCATATGCTAAAATATACTCCTACATCATGCAGCACTTTTTATGGTTTGAAGCAAAACATTTTAAACACCCTCCTTTTCCCCCACCTTCCCGGCCAAGAACAATGGGCTAGATTCTCAGGTGGTGTAAATTCGCACAGCTCCATTAAGTCAATGGAGTTATGCAGATTTACATTAGCTAAAGATATGGCCCCGCAAAAAGTATCTGACTAAAACACAAACAATATTAGATAAAATAAATAAATAAATAAAATAAACAAATAAAAATCATCCTTCAAAAAGAAAAGAACAGTGGTGTAACTTGTAAACATCTGTTCCAGTAAAACGAGATGAATAAAATGATATAGGGATCAGAAATGTTTGTGTCCTATTGATATTGTCTTTTAAAATGGTATTTTGGTGGTTCCTTTCCTTGGCTTTTTCCTTTCCATCTCTATTTTCAGTGATCAGCAGAAAACGGAGAGTTCTTTGTTGAACTTGTACTTATGTAAAGTACAGATCATGAACTGGAATTTTCCAAACAATGAAGACAAGGTCTTGTGTTGGGTGCAGTAACTGAAAAGGCGCTTTGCTCCAGCACCCCAGTGATGGATGGCTGAAAAATTGTTTGTTAGAGACGGTAACTCCACCCTTAGGGATATAAGGTGGAACAATAGGAGGAAAGTTTGATGTTTGGCTCCATGCCAAACCAGCAATACCCACTGTAGTTAAGGCATGGCTTTAAAAAAAGAAAGGCCTGTTTACCAGGATAACTGATTTTGAAAACAGAAGCTTTAAGAAAGGAGTTTAAGGAATTTTGGATCAGATGTCAGTGTCTTGTGTAAATCAGGAGTAACTGTCAAAGGCACAGTATGACATCAGAATTGGGTCCTCAGTGGTTTGGTTTTTTTTAATACGGTCTTTGCTAGTAGAATACTGTGACCCTAGGTACCTGTATTCACACCCTACACATTACTGCAATAATATCTGTACGTAATATGCCCTGTGATCTATCATGTGAAAGCTAATAACATGCTGGTTATTAATATCATTGCAAAATGCAAATGTTTACCTTATATGTGAAGTTATGAATTCCCTCTGTATGATGTTACTAGAACATGTTTAAGACCAGACAGCCTAGCCTAGGTAAAGGTAATAAATAGGTCTGTCCTAGACAGAGGAATGTGGGTTTACCTCAAATTATATATTAGCAGAAAACAAAGCCATTAAGCTAAACCAGTGGGGGTTATCCTGAACCTGAACTTGAGAGACAGAGAATTAACATGGCTCCTGTGCCCCAGAGAGATACAGGAGACTGAATCCCCAGGAGGACTTCCTGACTGGTAAGGCAAAGACAATTCCTTTGGGAATATAAGAGACACAGAGAGACACTCCATCTTTATCCTTTACATTAAGGAGATAAAGAAACCAAGTGATTTGATCTCTGTGATGGGTCCCGGCCAGTGGACAGCTGGGGAGGAGACTGTGGGTGAGAGAAACCATCTTGAACAAAGATTGCATATTTCTAGATTAAGTTTTACTCTTCTTAAATGTGTATTTTCACTTTTATTTGCATGTACCCATTTCTATCTTTATCCTTTTTACTTGGTTTTACTTAACTACGTCTTTTGTTTAAAGAGTCTGTTTTACTTTTACTATAAACCAATTCAGTGCTGTGTTTGAAGGGAAGGATGTGTGAATGAACAGTAATGTAACACTTAATATCTTCTGTAAACAAACAGTGAGAGGTGCAGTGTATTGCAGAGAAACATCCCAGAAGAGCTCAGGGGCTGGAGATCAGTGATTGTTACCTTCAGAGAGACCCCTGAAGAATTTGCTGGTGGAGAAGACAGACTGGTGTGGTAGGGAGCTGGCACACAGTGTAATCACTAGCAAAGCTAACTCTCACTGAGGCAGAGAGGTAACACAGTGGCTCATGGCTCTGGTGTCCTCAGAAGCATGTGGCAAATACTTATTCTTAAAAATCAGATGTACTTTTCCCTTAATACTCATTCTAAAACACTGGAGACTGAATTTTTCCAATTCTCTAACTTTGAATAGATGCTGCTTTGCTCAGGCCCAATCTATTAGAACTGTCCAGGGAACTAAAGCATCAGGAAATTCCAGTAGCCCATACTGGATGGTATTATCAGTGGACTACAGGAATGTGGTAGAAGTCATACAGAATATCTGCATTTTAGTTAAGCATTTGATATATGACCTCATGAAATGCGCCTTGAAAACCTAAATCAAATTGGCTTAGGACTGTGGTCACATGGATTAGAGTAGTTGAAGAAAAGTGAAATAAGGCTAATGCTATATAGCAATATATAGAGCTGTGGGAAGGTGTATATAGAGCTATAGAGATTTGTATTAGGCCCTCTCTCGTATTTATTATTCATCTGGAAAAAGAGGGTAAACGGTACGTTAATTACATTCTCAGTTAATACCAAACTGGAAAGTTGTGAAAACAAAGGAATGATATAAAGTTACCTAACAGGTTAAAAATTATGGGCAAGAAGCAAGAAAGCATGATTAAATATGGAAGAATGAAAACTTAATACATCTGAGGAAGGGGAGAAAATGGCCTGAAGCAGAAATATTCACTAGGTAGGGGAGAGATTTGAAAAGCAGTAATGCTGAAAGTCACCAACATGTCATGGCTATCAACACATTAGATACGAGCTTGCAGTGCACAACTGGGCTGCTAATCCAGAAGCATGCCATGCCGCTGAGCTATTCCCTTTGTCTTTGACTGGTGAGTCCACACCCTTTATGCTGCCTTTGCCTTTACTGGTTCTGTGGATGAAGGGAAAGCAGTGGATGTATTGTTTCTTGACTTTAGCAAAGCTTTTGACACTGTCTCCCACAGTATTCTTGTCAGCAAGTTAAAGAAGTATGAGCTGGATGAATGCACTATAAGGTGGGTAGAAAGTTGGCTAGATTGTCGGGCTCAACGGGTAGTGATCAATGGCTCCATGTCTAGTTGGCAGCCGGTGTCAAGTGGAGTGCCCCAGGGGTCGGTCCTGGGGCCGGTTTTGTTCAATATCTTCATAAATGATCTGGAGGAGGGTGTGGATTGCACTCTCAGCAAATTTGTGGATGATACTAAACTAGGAGAAGTGGTAGATACGCTGGAGGGCAGGGATAGGATACAGAGGGACCTAGACAAATTGGAGGATTGGGCCAAAAGAAATCTGATGAGGTTCAATAAGGATAAGTGCAGGGTCCTGCACTTAGGACGGAAGAACCCAATGCACCGCTACAAACTAGGGACTGAAAGGCTAGGCAGCAGTTCTGCGGAAAAGGACCTAGGGGTGACAGTGGACGAGAAGCTGGATATGAGTCAACAGTGTGCCCTTGTTGCCAAGAAGGCCAATGGCATTTTGGGATGTATAAGTAGGGGCATAGCGAGCAGATCGAGGGACATGATCGTCCCCCTCTATTCGACATTGGTGAGGCCTCATCTGGAGTACTGTGTCCAGTTTTGGGCCCCACACTACAGGAAGGATGTGGATAAATTGGAGAGAGTCCAGCGAAGGGCAACAAAAATGATTAGGGGTCTGGAACACATGACTTATGAGGAGAGGCTGAGGGAACTGGGATTGTTTAGTCTGCAGAAGAGAAGAATGAGGGGGGATTTGATAGCTGCTTTCAGCTACCTGAGAGGTGGTTCCAGAGAGGATGGTTCTAGACTATTCTCAGTGGTAGAAGAGGACAGGACAAGGAGTAATGGTCTCAAGTTGCAGTGGGGGAGGTTTAGGTTGGATATTAGGAAAAACTTTTTCACTAGGAAGGTGGTGAAAGACTGGAATGCGTTACCTAGGGAGGTGGTAGAATCTCCTTCCTTAGAAGTTTTTAAGGTCAGGCTTGACAAAGCCCTGGCTGGGATGATTTAATTGGGGATTGGTCCTGCTTAGAGCAGGGGGTTGGACTTGATGACCTCCTGAGGTCCCTTCCAACCCTGATATTCTATGATTTTACCTCTGTGCAGCTCAGAAAAATGTTGGCAAATGTGGAGGGAATTCAGAGATGGGCAATAAATATGACTAAGAGGACTGGTATCAGAGGACTAATTATGAGAAAAGAATTCAGTGTGAATAGCTTGGCTGAAGAACTACTGAGAACACTCCCCAAGTATCTGAGGAACTTGGAAGTCAAGTCAAAAAGGGAGAGTGATTGTTTGAGAGAGTCTACCGAGATACAGCTATAAACAATGGGACAAAACTAAAGCACAGGAAAACTTTAGGCTGGGGTCATCACCCTACTCTAGAAGAGGGATGGACAATATTATCTGAAAGACCTTTCAATCTCTATTTAATATGGTCTAGATCACTCCCTTCCTATACTCCACTCCATGAAAGTACCTGTAGGAGGAGGCTCTGGGCAGAGGAATAATATTCAGGGATTTCTTCACAGAGTTTTGTTGCAAGAGTTAGCCCTGGCCATTCAGAACACAGAAAGCAGCTATTCCCCTAAAACTCATGAATGCTGCAGAACCCACTGAAGGCTCAGGTTATTTGTGCAGAAGCCCTTGGCTCCATCCCAATAACTTCTGGGCTACACTAAGAGACAAGACAGAGAGATGTGGGTTGAGTGGTGTTTGTTCAATGGGTTTCCAGTGGTGTATTTGAAAAAAGAGAAACCTCACTTCATGACATGCTACAGTGGGAAAGTAAAGCCCAGGTGGATTATATTTTGGTAAGATGAGAACATATGAAAATGGTGAAAGATGTAAAGGTTGTACCGAGTGAATATGAGAGAGCTACATAAGGTATTAATAGCTAAAATCTGACTGCAACCTGAGAAAACAGGAAAGAACATGAAATTGAGGAAGAAATTGCAGTGGTGGCTATGAAAGGGGGGAAAAAAGGAAGAGTTCGGCCAAAAAGTAAAGGAAGGCTTTCATGCTTTGCCAACAACAGTGAAGGCAATAGAGGAAGAATGGTGGAAGTTTAAAGAATGTTTTATTAAGGCAGTGGAGAAAATGTGGCAGACAGAATGGTAAGATGGGATGCTTTTGGAGAACAAGCTGCTGGTGGTAAAAGTCTGATGTACAAGAGAAGTTAAAAAGAAATAGAGAATTATTCAAAGAGTTTTAGAAAGCATGTCTTAATAATGAGACAATCAAAAATTCATACAAAGAGGCAAAAAAAAAAAAAAACCAAAAAAAAAAAAAAAGGCCCAGAAGACAGTTGCTAAGGCAAGAGTACAGGGTGAAGAGGAATTATACAGAAGGTTGAAGGAAGAGGATGGTAGGAAATTGGTTTTTGGGTTGGCAAAAGAAAGGAGCAATGAAACACAAGTTATGAAGAAAATCTTTGTGTGAAGGATGAGAACAGTGTGGTGACTAACCCTTAAGAGGTGGTGGAAGTATGGAAAAAATATTTTCAAGTGCTGTTAAATGGGAAGAGAGTTGTGGGTATAAGCACTGCCAGCAATTATGGGGAAGCCTCAAAAGGTATCAATCTCAGTAGAGGAGGCAGAATAAGCACCAAATAAGATGAAGAATAGTAAAGTAACTGGTGAAGATGAGATAACTGTTGGTATGATCAAGGCACTTGGAGATAGTGGGATAAAGTGGCTTCATAGATTACTGTGTATTTGCTGGGATCAAGCGAACATACAAGATGACTGGAGAGTGGGATTGAGTGTGCTTCTTTGGAAGGATAAGGGTGATGCAAATGATCCAAAACACCTATCAGAGCATCACCCAGTTAAATCAGCCTCTCAAAGTCCTTGAGAAAGTTTTGGAGGCAAGACTGAATTGCAAGATGAACAAAAATACAGGAGAGGAGCAACATGGCTTTGAGAAGAGGAGTACTATAGATGCAATAATTGTAATGAGACAGAAGTTTGAAAGAATGATAAATGGAGGGCATAATTGCCTTTTAGCATTTACTGATCTTGAGAAAGCATATAACTTGGTTGTGTGGGAGCTGGTGTTTGGAGTAGTGAGATGGATGGGAGGGGACTTCAAGAAGTGGAGATGATAGAGGATCTGTATTGAGGGTGAAGAGCTAAGATGATGACAATATATGGAATTTCAGAGAGTTTTGAGGTGACAGTGAGATTGAGACAAGGCAGTGTGTTGAGTCCACTTCTCTTCATCCTAGTTATGGAGTTAATTAGTAAGAGAACTAAGCCTGTGGAGACACAGAGAGAATTAAGGTATGCTGATGATCTGGGCCTTTTGGCTGACAGCAAAGAGGAACAGGTAAATATGGTATCAGAATGGGGTTCTGTGTTTAAAGACCATGGTTTGAAGGTAAAAACAAAGAAAACTGAAGTTATGCAAATAGGAAAGGTGGAAGAAGAGCTATTGATTGAAGTTTCAGGTGAGAAGCTGAAACAGAAGAAATAATTTGTGTACTTGGGAAGTATACTTAGTGCCATCAGAGAGAGATTTGGAGAAATGAAAAGAAGAACCCAGTGCTGCATGGGCAGCAGTGAAAATGGTGACAGGAGTACTGTGGGACTGGCAATTAAGTAACACACTGAAAGGAAAAATACATGCTGTATATGTTTGTCCCCACTTGCTCTGTGGTTTAGAAACAGTGGGTCTTAAGGTGATGGAAGAAAAGAAAATACAGGTATTAGAAAATAATATATTGAGGAGAATAACAGGCAAGCAGAGGGTAGACAGGGTGTGCATGGAAGAAATTAGGGGTGAGATGAAATTGGGGCTCTCTGTGATAAATAGGCAGGAAGAGTGCATGTTTGAGGTAGGTTGGACATGTGATAAGAATGGGAGAACAATGACCAGCAAAGAAAGCATGGGAGGAAAAAGGATAGCAAAAAAAGGCTGTGGAAGACTGAGGATACGATGGAACAACTCCGTCAATAGAAGTTTGAAGAGAAAAGGACTAGAACTCCAAGATCTATGAATCTGTAGTGAAGGATTGTGAATATCTCTGACCCCACGTAAATGGGAAAGGGTATCAAGAAAGAAAAAGAAAGAGGACAAAAATAGATGACATGGACTCTCAAACCAAGTAAAAAGCCAAGCAGAAAATTAGCATATCTGCACCCGGGCCATCACATTTAGTGTGACTGCAAATTGCAACCAAGCCAGTGCAAAATCTGTTGGCATTGTTTCATGAACTGTCCATAACAAGTTCCAGAAATTACTGAAACTTTCTCTCTCATATAAGACAGGAATTTTTGAAAATTACCCAACTTTTTTTTTATGTTGCTAATTTCATTTTGAGAGAAGGGGCAAATACTACCACCTTTTGTGCATAGTTATGTATCAGTTCTGCTAACAACATACAGGGATGAATTTAGAGTATGAGTTGGAATCAATATATGCTCTGCATTCAAAAGTGTATTGAGTCCAAACCAAACATTATTATTTTGTTTTGGGGGAAAAATATCTTGGTTAGCTACCCACGTGTAGATTCTATTTTTAGAATAATGATGGAAATGCCATGCCAACAGCATTCACTTCCAAAAACAAAGTCAAGTTCCTACTTCTCTCAAGTCTAAACTGGAAAACAGCAGTTCTCGACTCTATAAGAATCAGAGTTTAGCAAGGAATTAAGTCAGTTCATTAGAAAGATTGGTCTGGTTCATGATCTCATGTTTTATCCCAGTGGTGGAGTTTAATTTTGTCTAGAATAATTTTCAAGACATTTGTAATCAAGGTTGCTCCCCAATGCACATGGAATGGCAGAAGGTGAGTGAGAGGTATCTATAGGTATGGTAGAATAAGGCCCTCCATATACAGAGATTGCTGAATGATTAAAGTAGTAGGATAGCTCTGTTGTGAGTATGTATGTTGCACCCAATATCTAAGGACCTGCAAATTATCAATAGGCCAATCAAAGAACACACGCAAGAGTCTTTGTGGACATTGTGATCTCAGTTTTAAACAAGACTTTGCTTAATTTTAGTTAGAAGGAAAAACTGAAAGCTTGGTTGTGATTATTTAGATATCTCCCTCATGCACAACATACCCAGAATTGGGACGTTAGGGAATGTGGATGGCACTTTGTAAGTCAAATTTCAGGTATTTACTGATGACTATCTGTGGCAACATGCTATGTTTTCACATATAGGGCATAAAACTGTTTTAGTCATTCCCAAAGGCACTTTCTAAACCAGTAGATTGGGACTACAGTACAATATGTCTGAGACAGGTGAGATACATTTAATGTGTATCCCAGGTTTTGGCAGTTTTCAGAGATGCCACTCAAAAGACTAGTGTATTTATTCACAGCAGGCTTATTATCCCCTTCAGAAAAATCACAGCCACCCTTGTGCACATGCAATCCTTTACTTTATACATCCACCCACACTTTTTATCTGTGTGACTGTGCGTGTGTCTATATATGGAATACACTCTATATCACTATTACGTCCAAACAGTTAATTAAGGTTGCAAAACCAAGCACCCAACAGTTAGCATATGCCAGAAGTAAGGCTGTCCCTGCAACTTTAATCCAATTCCCTTGTGAGTGCGCATTATGATACAGTCTTTCATTACGTGATCAAATACTATTTTTCCACAAGACCCCTACCTCATTTAGTGAAGGGGTAGTTATTCACTCTTTCCCTTTATCCTCCTCATTTAACATGCGGCTCTAGACCTTATTTCCAGCACACCATTCAAACCCTTCACTGAATATAGAATTATTAATATTCTCATAGGTAGTTTTATGGTGCTCATCACAATAGTAACTGAGTGCTTCACAAACATGAATTAATCTATCTTCACAATACCCCTGTGAGGTAAAATGAAATTATTATTCTCATCCCCATTTTACAGATGAGGAACTGAGGCTCAGAGAAATTAAGGCTGAAATTGCCTAAAGTGACCACTAATTTTGGATCCGTAACTTTAAACATCCCATGCCTGATTTTCCAAAGTATTTAGCATTTTTATAGCGTATTATATGTTCAAAGAACAACTTCAATCAACGTCAGTTGCAGTGATAGTGCTCGGCACTCTTGCAAATCTGGTCCCAGGTATTTCAAGATCATGTTGGGAACCACAAAATGAACATACAACCTCTCATGGCTCAGCTCCTGCCCACTTCGCCACCTTGTTCTGCCCACCACCCTGTCCCTGACTTCTGCCCTCTTCCCACTTTGCCCCAACCACCCCTTACCCCTAGGCTTTTGCCCTCTTCTGCTCCTATCCAGCCCTCCCCCATAGTTCCTGCCCCTACAACCTCTGTTGCTATCCAGCCCTCACCTCTGGCTCTTGCCTCCTTCCCCGCTTCTATCTAGCCCTCACCCCCGTCTAACCAGCCTTCATCCCCCGACCCCCGCATCTATCCAGCCCTCCCATTTTGGATCCCATCTCTCCTGCCCTGCTACTATCCAGTCCTGTATGTCCCACTGAACTCTGGCCTCCCTGTCCTTCTGTTCCAATCCAATCCTCCTCATCTCCTGTGTCATAGAATCATAGATTCATAGAATATCAGGGTTGGAAGGGACCTCAGGAGGTCATCTAGTCCAACCCCCTGTTCAAAGCAGGACCAATCCCCAATCAAATCATCCCAGCCAGGGCTTTGTCAAGCCTGACCTTAAAAACTTCCAAGGAAGGAGATTCTACCACCTCCCTAGGTAACGCATTCCAGTGTCCCTCTCTTCCTATCCACCACCTCCACCCCTGGGCTTCTGTCCCCTTCCCCCTCTGTTTCTATTCACCTCATTCACTTCTGTGCCTACATAGGCTCCCACTGCCTTCCTCCCCACCCTCCACTCTGCTCCAGTCCTTGCCTAGCCCCCATAAGCACCTGCCTTTCATCCGTTTTTGCTCCTCCCCACTCTCTGGGTCCTGCAACCCACTCAGCTCCCACTTGGCACATCTCTCCCAGCCCTTCTTCCTCCTCATCCCTCTGCATTAATCAGGGTGCTTTTTCTTTTTCCTTGCAGCCTGAGCTCCACTGGAGGGGAGGCATTGAGTGCACAGGAGAGAGACTCTCACTACTCTCAGTGCCTGTAAACAGCCCAACAGCAGCTTCTGCTTATCAGAAAGAATAATTGCAGGGAAAACCCCACTCACCCCATGCAGCTGTGGGCCGGAGCATGCCGAGTGCAGATGAAATCTTTGGAGAATTTCTGCAAAGGTTGAACAAGTCTCTACTGAGCTTTGCAAACTGCTTTTATTCAGAAGTTTTTTACTTAGCCAAATTTTCATGGCAACAGCAAGTCATTAGCCTTGATACCAAAGTGACCTTCTGCCAAATTCCAAATCCAAAGAGTAGATGCTAGAGCGTCTCAATGAAATGATTGTAAGATTTTTTTTAACATGAGCTGAACAATGTATTTTTCCCTCAGCTTGTTCTCAGAATTGGCTGAACAATTTTAGCTTAATCATTCAACAAAAAACAAAACAAAATAAAAAATTCAGCATGAGGTGGACACCTGCCATGGGAAATATCAGCCCAGACAGATAAAGTTCAGCAAAGATATAAGCAACTGAAAACAGGCCCTTACAATGGGAAGTGTTGGGCAACTTTAGCAGTATTACAGACTCTGCCTATAATTAGTTCCATTTAAGCATTGCCATCCCTTGTTGTAACCATGAAAGGAAACTGTCTATTTTTGCTGGGAATATGCCAGGAATCTGAAATACAAGTTAGGGAGGTGAGAGGTTTGTATCATAACGTGCATTTACCTGTTTGTTACAAGTGGGACTCAGGGTTTGTCCGGGGGAGGGAGGGGGAACAGATGCAGTGAATTTTTAGTTTTATCCCAACTCCAAAAGTCACAATTTTCTGCATGGTGATCTGTATAAAATAAATACCTACAAGATTTCAATTTTGGGCTGCAATGCTCTATTTATTCTTTTCCCTTTGCTTCATTTCTTTGTTTAGCTGATCTGTCCCTCTAGATGAGTTATTGTTGCTCACATTAGTTATGTTGACACCTCCAGGGAGCAGGGAGAAGAAGGGCATGTTACAAAAGATAAAGAGTACTCACTTGAGGACTGATCCTGTGAGGTGCTGATTGCTTAAAACTCCCACACCCACAGGCTTCAAGAGTTGTTGGGTGTGCTCGCTATTTTGCATTGTTGGGCTCTTGGAGCAGACCTCCATCCTGTTTTCATAAAGGTACAGTGCCCCTATTGTAACTTTTAACTTCCTCCTGTTTTATTGCTTACATTTCATAAGAAACCAGGGGGGTGGGGGTAGGGGCTGGCAGTCACTCTTATATTAAGGTTGCCTAACACTTTCCTTTATACGTGATTCTTGCCACTAGATCCTGATAAGTCCCACCCAATATTTGTAAAGAGGTGGACAGCTCTTAACTACGGTTTTCATTAAAAATAGCAAAAAATAAAGTTTATTTTGGGGCTTGCGAGGTGCTGATTACCTACAATTTCCACCAAAGTCCAAATAGGGCCTGGGATTATTATTTTATTCACTATTTTCTGTAACTTTTGCTATTTTCACTTTGACTTTCCTGTGATGATTTTTTTTTTTGTCATGGCAAAGTCATAACCATAATTATAAGACAATTAGAAAGATTGAGCTTCATAGCCTGTAATAGAGAAGTGGACTGGTTGACTCATGGGAAGAGGGAACAGTGTGTTAGGCTGTGGAATTAAGGCATCTACAAGACAAAGAACTAGTGTGTAAGTGATCTAAAAAACAACCATCAGGAACTCCCACATACATTGCGGTAGGTACTTGCCATAAGCAATTTTTTAAGTTCCAGATGCACTGAAATAGGCATTAACTTTGCCATTTTTACTCTAAGGAAGATTTCAGTGTTATTTGGTACAGCTCCTGTTAGGATGCCATTTCCACATAAAGCAATTTAAATGGAAGTCGATGGAAACACCCAGGAGCGAATAATCACTATCTGTCATCTGTGAGCCCAATTTAAAAAAAGAAAGTGCAAGACAGTGATTCACTAACAGATACTGAAGCCAAGCTACTGAAGCTAGGGCTCTGTGGAAGCTACTCTCTGCCTTGGGCTCGACTTAGATAGATGCCAACTCTTCATGCTGGATCCTGGCCTGAAGGTAATGGTGGGACACAGCAATGGAATCAGAGCATATTGCATGTGCAAGGTAGGGGAGGAGTGGAACATAGACATCTTGGGGTGAATATCTTTCCGATAGCCAGAATTCCATTCTCTTGGTGTCACAAGATCCCCCAGAACCTGCAATTCCTCATGAGCCAAGAGAACAGTTAGCTTCCTAATCATGAGACACCATCACCCCAGCAGCATATGATCTTCAGCTAATATATACTCTCGTTCATACACTTCTTAAAAACAGCTGGATAAAACTACTTCACACAAAGCTGTCTTTTATCTGGAATGTGACATCCTCTAGGTTAGCGAGATCTCTCTGCCCTGCGCATCACACAGTATTGTGGTGACCTCATTACAATGTCAATGCAAAACTTTGTCAATGCAAATTAGCCTGTCACTGACAAAACAAAGGAAATTAAACATACAAAGCAAGGGAGCAGACAGAAAAGAGCCCAAGGAAGGACAAGGTTGACGCAGCAGGCTCCAGTTAGTGCCTGAGCATTGCAAAGCACCTAATGCCTCATTACGGTGGATACTGCAATATGACGTGATGTTGGGGAGGCTTTGCACTTGCCAATGTGGCTCTTGGATTCAGTAAGATATGCAAGGCCTTTGGCCGACTTCCATAACCCACATAGTCTCTCTGAGGGTGGATGCATCTGGCGATAGGGAGAATTGAGGGGGCTTGTCATTCAGGGAAATGTGGGAGCATTGTAACAATGGAGGAAGGTGGAATATGAGCACTTTCCAATTCCTTGTAGTTGTGAGATTTCATCTGTCAGAACAGACATCTGTTCAGCAACTTTAAGGAGGGTTGGACTCCTGCAGTTCATCCATCAAGGTATACAAGTATGGGATTAATTTTCCCCTGGCCTTGGAAACAGCACACTGTATGATTGAAACTAGATTTGTGTGACAGGAATGAAAGGGCCTGATTCTACTGTCACTTACATCTGTTTTACACTGGTATAACTTCATTAATTTCAGGGGCATTATTCCTGATTTACAGGGGTCTCAACATGGGCGGTGGATATAATAGGCCAAGGGAGGCTAAGCCTCCCCTAAACCAAGTCCAGGCCCCACCCACACTGGCCCTCTCCCCTAAGCCAGCAGCAGCTCAGCTCTGGCTGGAGGCCAGCAGGTGGCTGGGGCCAGTGGGCAGCCCGAGGATGTTTGGCCGGGGCTTTTCTGGCCACAGGGAGGGGAGGGAGCATGGCTGCAGGGCTAACTACCCCAAAGGGGCCTCACACGCCACCCATGGGTCTCAGTGAGAACAGGTTCAATGTGCTCACTGTGAGTGATGCATTCCAGGGTTCTTCAATGTGGGTGAAACCATCAGTAGGGCCCTACCAAATTCTGCTCTCCCATCATGAAATCCTTGGATGGACGATTTAGTTGGGGATTGGTCCTGCTTTGAGCAGGGGGTTGGACTAGATGACCTCCTGAGGTCCCTTCCAACCCTGATATTCTATGATTCTATGAAATCTGGTCTTTTGTGTGCTTCCACCCTATGCTCTACAGATTTCATGGGGAAGACCAGCAATTCTCAAATTGGGAGTCCTGACCCAAAAGGGAGTTGCGGGGGGTGGGGGGGGTGGCACAAGGTTATTGGGGGTGTGTGTGATGGTATTGCCCCCCTTACTTCTGTGCTGCCTTCAGAGCTGGGTGGCCAGAGAGCGGTGGCTGGAGAATGGTGGCTGCTGACTGAGGGCCCAGGCAGCAGCGCAGAGGTAAGTGTGGCAATGCCGTACCATGCCCCCCTTACTTCTGTGCTGCTGCTGGCAGCAGCGCTGCCTTCAGAACTGGGCTCCTGGCCGGCAGCCACCGCTTTCCAGCCGCCCAGCTCCGAAGGCAGCGCTGCCATCAGTAGCAGCACAGAAGTAAGGGCAGCAACCCCTGCCCTACAGTAACCTTGCTAACCCCCCCCCCCCCCCAACTCATTTTTAGGTCAGGACCCTTACAAATACAACACCGTGACATTTCAGATCTAAATAGCTGAAATGATTAAATTTATGATTTTTAAAATCCTATCACCTTGAAATTGACCAAAATGGATTTGGTAGGGCCCTACTCATCAGACAAGCCCCCTACTAAAGGCCTTGATTCAAGAAGGCACATAAGAACATAATGGTCATACTGGGTCAGACCAAAGGTCCATCCAGCCCAGTATCCTGTCTACTGACAGTGGCCAATGCCAGGTGCCCCAGAGGGAGTGAACCTAACAGGTAATGATCAAGTGAGCTCTCTCCTGCCATCCATCTCCACCCTCTGACAGACAGAGGCTAGGGACACCATTCCTTACCCATCCTGGCTAATAGCCATTAAGGGACTTAACCTCCATGAATTTATCCAGTTCTCTTTTAAACCCTGTTATAGTCCTAGCCTTCACAACCTCCTCAGGCAAGGAGTTCCACAGGTTGACTATGCGCTGAGTGAAGAACTTCCTTTTATTTGTTTTAAACCTGCTGCCTGTTAATTTCATTTGGTGGCCCTTAGTTCTTGTATTATGGGAAGAAATAAATAACTTTTCCTTATTCACTTTCTCCACACCACTCATCATTTTATATACCTCTATCATATCCCCCCTTTTCTAAGCTGAAAAGTCCTAGCCTCTTTAATCTCTCCTCATATGGGACCCATTCCAAACCCCTAATCATTTTAGTTTCCCTTCTCTGAACCTTTTCTAATGCCAGTAGATCTTTTTTGAGATAAGGGGACCACATCTGTATGCAGTATTCAAGATGTGGGCGTACCATGGATTTATATAAGGGCATGTACTGTACTTTACAGGTATGGTACTTTAAGCATGTACTTACATGCAGTATTCCCTCTAATTTTTCCCACGCATGTATGGAATGAATTTTGTTATGTGCAGCAATATGGAGGTGCGCATAACAAAATTCATGTGGCAGGGTTGGAGCCAAGGGGTTTGGAGGGTGGGAGGGGCCTCAGGGCTGGGGCAGAGAGTTGGTGTCTGTGGGGGGTGAGGGCTCTGGTGTAGGGCCGGAGATGAGGGCTCAGGGCTGGGGCAGAGGGTTGGGGCGGAGTGAGACTCCAGCTGGGGGTGCAGGCTCTGGGGTGGGGCTGGGGATGAGGGTTGCAGTGGGGAGGTGAGGGCTCTGGCTGGGGGTGCAGGCTCTGGGGTGGGGCCAGGGATGAGGGGTTTGGGGTGCAGGCTGCCCTGGGGCTATGGTGGGGAGAGAGGACTCTCCCCAGCTCTCTCTTCCTGCCGCAGCTCCAGGGCTGGGGCTGCGGGATAGGTGCCTCTTCCCCGTCTGCGGTAGGGCCAGGCCGGGCCTGGGTTGGGGCACCTCTTCCCTGTCCATGGCAGATCCAGGGCTCGGCTGGGTTGGAGCTGGAGGAGGGGCACCATTCCCCTGGCTGCGGCAGGTCCGGGGCTAGGGCTGGGGCCAGGGGAGGAGTGCTCTCCCCTGTCCACAGCAGGTCTGGACCAGGCTGAGTTGGGGCCGGGATGCCTCTCCCCGCCGTGGCAGGTGTGGGGCTGAGGGAGACACATCTCTCCCCGCCGCAGCCCTGAGCGCCAGCTGGCACTTAATAGGATGCTGCGTGGCTGCTCAGCTTAGAGGGAATTTAGCTTATGTCCCATTGACTTAAATAGCAAAATCCTGGCTCCACTGAAGTCAATGGGAACTTTCCTGTTGACTCCAGCGGGGCCAGGATTTCACCCTTTATAACTTGGTTTAACTGTGAAGTTTAGTAGGGCATCATTTGACTGACAATAATACATGACAAAAATATTTAAACTACGTGCATTTGAATTTATATTCGACATGGGCTTGAGGTGCAAAATCGAGATCCAGATTTTGATGCTTCACTGTCCTACGTGCTCTCCTCCCCCCAAATTTTGAGGTTTGTTTGTTTAGATCTAGTGTTTTGATTCAGACCCCTCTCAAATTTATCCTCCCTTCTCTCCTTTGATAGCATTATGATTTTACAAAGTCATAGGTGATCCTTTACAATAATAGTTTGTGCAATCCCATCATATGTTGTCTCCTGCTACAGCAGAATCAGAAATATTGTAACATGCATTGTACAAAAAAAGGAATACTGCTTTTTTGTGTGTGCACGGAAAGGTATTCGCCGTTGTTTTTGCTAACTTATACATTTCTTTGGGATTTACATTTTGTATCTTACCGCACAGATCTACCACACAGAACCCGCCACATAGTTAATGACAGTATGTACCATCATGGCTATATGATTAACTTCTTCTGTGTCATAAAATAGAACTGCTAGGACAGTCTATGCCATATTCATAGCTAAAATAGGCAACTACAATAATCCATTACTCTTTCCCTGTGATTTTTGTTCCTTTTTTTAGAAGCATATGTTTCAGCTTCATTATGTCTTTTCATTGATGGTGTCAAGGTTTAAAGAAACACTTTTTTCACATTTTGAATGAATCTGTTCCCTTGAGAGGTTTTTTATTAAGGTTGACCAGTGAGTTTTCCCCCCCAGTGGTTGACGTTATCACTAGATATTTGTTGTTCATTGTCTGTGGTATGTGTCAAACTATTATGCATGCTATTTATCCAAATGCCTTTTGGCAAATGAGGAGAACCTGGATCCACACTGCCACGGCTTTTGATTCTGCAAAAGAAGATCCCAGCTAGTGATATTTTGTAAAAAATCATCCTAATTTTTAGCTTATTTCTTTTTAAAGACAGATAGGTTCAAACCTGAAACATTTATGAGAACATCCCATTTGTATAAAATTGGAACCCAGATATGAACCATCTGTGGCACTGGTGGACCACATGCCAGATCTTGCCAAGGCTGCAGGCATCAGCTGAGCACTTACAAATTCACAGCTGGAAACTGGACCTGATCACCTGTATGTTAGTATTGTTCAAGATAGGTGTTAAACTTGTAAAGATGTTTTTAGTGTTTAGACTCTATAGCAGTGGTGGGCAACCTGCGGGCTGTGGATGAGACAGTTTGTTTACGTTGACCATCCTCAGGCATGGCTGCCCGCAGATCCCAGTGGCTGCGGTTTGCCATTCCCAGCCAATGGGAGCTGTGAGAAGTGGCGGCCAGCGTGTCCCTGGGACCCTTCATCAATCTGGTGTTTGAACTCTCACAGGACTGGAGCTAGGAAACAAAAGCAGATATCCCCAGGGTCAACATGGGTTAGCCCTAAAAGACATTCAGTGCTGACAGATTACTACAATTGTGTCAGCTTTTGGAACCCTAGACTGTTACTTTTTTGTGTATACATGTTGCCTGCTTTAACCTGTAAATAACTAGGAAAAAGAAATGAGTTAATAAATCCTTAGTTTCCTATAGGATTAGCTACAAGCATTGCCTTTGGCATGAGATCTTGTTCATGAAGACAATAAACTTAGGGGGCATCCTTTAGCCGCAAGCGTTGTTGTTGTTGTCCTGTTTTCCCCCATTTTTTTATTGGACTTGTTTCTGATGGGTGCATATGGGAAATTACTCAACTCCAAATAGAATGCTTCCACCTTCTCAGATTGTGCATCTGTAGAGCGTGGGGGCCTTCCTAATACTATCTACAGCTCAAGTAACTCAGAGTTTATAAGGCTTGCTTCTTATCTAAATGCTATTACTTCCAAACCTGTATTTTAGGAATTTCATTCCTTTTACTTTTTGTTTGTTGACTTTGCAAGGGGAAACACATCTTCTATCTAAATTGCAATAACTGTTGCTGTCTTTTATTATTTATATTGCAGTAGTGCCTAGGGACCCCAAATGAGATAGAGGCCCCATTGGTTAGGCACCATAAGTACACATAGTAAGAAACAGTCCCTGAATAGCCTGAAATCTGAATAGGCAAGACAGCCAAAGGGCGGAAAGGAAACCAGATTGCTTTCCTGGAGCAGGAGTCAGGATAGTGGTCAAGCTGGAAATAGAAACCAGGTCTTTCATGCCCTAGTCCCAGGCCCTATCCACTGGACTACATTGCTCCTCTTTAACTTTTGGATCTCAGCGATCTCTCAGCTGATATGCAAAAACTGTGTGCCAGTTTTGGTTTTGCATTCAAATACCCAAAGTGCCAGTCCAAAGTTCTGTGAAAGGCAGAGTCGCTTAGCACCCTCTGTTCTATGCCACAGTCATGAGCTGCAGATCCAGAGCTACTGTGGATCAAAGGACTTCATCATGCTGGCCAGAGTTAGTTGGTGAAGTCCTGAACATATCTGAAACCCTGTAAGGTGTGATCAGCATTACCATTAAATGAAGGGTTAAGTGTTGGAAGGCATATAAAATATATATAATAATAAGTGGTAGTTAGCGCTTCTTACTGGGCAAAACTATGGTAACTCAATTTGGGCAGAAAATGTGTGCATAATTCTAAAGTCTGTATTCCTCATGTACCTAGAACTCATTCTGACTTCCAAATAGGAATTTTGGGGGCAGAAATGAGGAATTTCCATAATTTGCAATATGGCTATAAACATAAGCATAGCTTCTGCATTTGGCTATTTTAATACACATTCCACGGCATTCTAGGAAAAAGAAAAAGCACGGTAGCAAGTCAGCTTTAGCCCTGGTTGTAAAGTGAATGCAACTCTCCATTAACTTTGGAGGAATCACACTACTTATACTAATGCTAAATTTCACCCATGGTACTGTTTGACTAGTTGGCCTCCACACTCCTATTTAGTGTCGGAACCAACTTATATGCTGGTTACTTCTTTTCTGTTCCAGGATCTCTCTCTCTAAGCAGTATGTTGACAGTAACAGTTCTTTTGTTTACCAGCTGATTTTTAAAAAGAATCACATTTTTTCGTATTTCTGAAATACATTACAGACAGCAATCAAAACACGGTAATAAGATACAGAATTCAGGCTCCCCCACCAGAAATATGTGGTCACTGAATTACTTTAAACAATTTCCTTGTCCTAACAGAGCACTTTATATTTTTAGTTAACAACAAGATAAAATTCTCTGGCTAGTTGCCTAAATGGTAGATGTCTGTCTGACACCTGAGAGCTAAATTGTGCAAGGGCTGGTAACTAAACTGTAGCACCCGAGGGGTGATGCTGGGAGTCATTGTGAATCACACACACCCCTCTCAGAGTGGTAGCCGTGTTAATCTGTATCAGCAAAAACAGTGAGGAGTCCTTGTGGCGCCTTAGAGACTAACATAAGCTTCATCAGATGCATGGAGTGGAACATAGAGTAGGGAGGTATAAATACACAGCTTATATGAAAAGATGGGAGTTGCCTTACCAAGTGGGGGGGTCAGTCCTAACGAGCCAATTCAATTAAGGTGGAAGTGGGCTATTCTCAACAGTTGACAAGAAGGGAGGAAAAATCACTTTTGTAGTGCTAATGAGTTCAATGTAATCTTGGTGGCTCATTTCAAACAGTTTGACAAGAAGTTAACAAGAACAGTAACCCAGGAACCAAACCCTGCAACAAACTCCAGTGCCAGCTCTGTCTGCATATCTAGTCAAGGGACACCATCATAAGACCTAACCACATCAGCTACACCATCAGGGGCTCATTCACCTGCACATCTACCAATGTGATATATACCATCATGTGCCAGCAATGCCCCTCTGCCATGTACATTGGCCAAACCAGACAGTCTCTACGCAAAAGAATAAATGGACACAAATCTGATATCAAGAATTATAACATTCAAAAAGTAGTAGGAGAGCACTTCTATCTCCCTGTACACTCAAAAACAGACTTAAAAGTGGACATTCATCAACAAAAGACTTTCAAAAACAGATTCCAATGAGAAACTGCAGAACTGGAATTAATTTGCAAACTGGACACCATCAAATTAGGCCTGAATAAAGACTGGGAGTGGAAGGGTCACTACAATAACTAACTTTTCCCCCTGCTCTTACTCACACCTTCTTGTCAACTGTTTGAAATGGGCCACCTAGATTACATTGAACTCATTAGCACTACAAAAGTAATTTTTCCTCCCTTCTTATCAACTGTTGAAAATAGCCCACTTCCACCTTAATTGAATTGGCTCATTAGCACTAACCCCAACTTGGTAAGGCAACTCCCATCTTTTCATATGCTGAGTATTTATATCTCTCTACTGTATTTTCCACTCCATGCATCTGATGAAGTGGGTTTTAGCCCACGAAAGCTTATGCCCAAATAAATGTGTTAGTCTCTAAGGTGCCACAAGGACTCCTCGCTGTTTTTACACACACCTCTGTGTCACTATCCCTCCCCTGGTTCTTCCTGTGAGGGTAGTTTACTGTTTGCCTATGTCAGCAGCTAATTACTGTTCCCCTCTATGCTTGCTTATTGAGTTGGAGGCAACACTCTGACTATATCCCAACCAATCCATGCCCCATCAGTTCTGGGGAGGGAGTAAGTGAGAGAATTGTTCCTATGCACCAAGGGCCTGATAGCCCATGTATATATGTAAAGGGAAGTCTTATTCTTTTGTTTGTAAGGAAAATCCAAGTCAGAATTTTAGCTCTATGATGCAGGTTAAGCAACTTGCCTGAGGTTACAGAACAAGTCAGTGGCAGAGTTAGGGTCACAAATCAGAACATCCTGGCTCCCAGTCCTGTGCTTAGCCCACCAGGCTATGTAGCCTCTTAACTGTGGTATTAAGAAGATCTTGCATTAGATCTGTAAAAATCATCCTAAGGTGTGGGCAGAATGGTTTGGAGACCTGAGCTGACCCTATTCTGAGGTTTGATAGAAAAGTCATATAACATTTTTCCTCATCCTCTGTTGGTTTTCCTGCATGAGTACTGCCATACCTAGAAAGAAACTATTCTCCCTACATGGCCCTTAAAGAAATGCTGGACTTCTCATGAGATTTCTGACCAAATTATGCAGAGCACTAGAGCTCCATCTAGCTCAGACTAGTACCTGTTCTGGTGCTTTTAAGTAAAGAAAAACACTGAGCTCAGCTAACTAGCAATGAGTGAGTTAAAACTTAGTAGCATATACTTTTTTTTTTTTAAAGGGTTTGTGGTACCTGATTAAAATTTATTTTGACAGCCAACGTTTTTTCCTCCTGTGACGCCAGCTTGCCGGGGCAGTGTTCCATTGGCAGAAGGTTCATTTACAGTGGCATGCAGGCAGCTGTGCTCTGAGCTTTATTTAGGTTATGTTGTGATTGATGACTTGAATGGGAGACGTGAAGAGTGAATTAGCAGCTTTAGTGAAAACACATGTGATTATCTTACCATTTACCTTTTTAGCAGAGAGCCCTTCTTTTTGTTACCTTGCTGCCATTCTTCCCTTGTTGTTTCTTGCTCTCCAGGCTGTTTGTCTTATTGTCCTCAGGCTTGCTGTCCCCCTCTGCCTTTCTTTCAGACCAGCTACCTGAAAGCGTGAGTGATTATTGCTCTTGCTGTATGTAGTGCTGCAATAATAGACATAGGGCCCAATTCCAGCCATGATATTCTCCACAGTGTCTAGTGCTGTAGCCTTGATTGACAGGTCATATCTGGAAGGAGAGAAGTTTTCCATGCCGCTGCTCCAAGAGGTGGTTGCATAAGCAGCATGAGACTATCCAAATCCTGCACCTTTCCAGGGCCAGAGCCTGAGACTGTGCATAGCCCACCTGCATAGTTGATAATCTGGCTGCTGGGGATGATGTCAGGGAGGTACTGAGCATTCTTAGTGTCTTTCCTGTGTCCCAAGGAGTGGCCACCCTAGCTGGCAGTCAGCCATAAAGAGGCTGTATGGCCCAAGGATGGCCCCATGGCTGGAGGCTCTCAAAAGAAGCTGATTGGTGGTTAGGATATGAATTTGGCACTTGGAAGGCCTTGGTTCAATTCTTTTTACTGCCACAGGCTTCCTCTGTGACCTTGGCCAAGTCACTTAGTCTTTCTGTGTCTTAGTTCCTTGTCTGTAAAAAGAGATAATAGTGCTTCCCTACCTAAGTACATGGGGCTTGCGTAGATAAATACACTGCAGATTTGTGAGGCATTCAGATACTGTGGTAATAGAGTGTCATAAGGACCTAGGGGGAAACTAAGGCTATTAGAATGAAAGTACTCTGCCTGAAATGGTGGGTGAGGAAGGAGCCTTTTAGTGATCCCACCACCCTAAAAAGTGCAATACATGTTTGTATAACAATGACTTCTCCTTGACCTATATTTGGCCCCGTGTTATTTATATTGGTCATGTTCCAAACCAGCAGCATGAAAAGACACTGACAAGAACACATCTTTGAAAGAGCAAATAATAAATCTTACTCCACAAGGCCATAAAATGTAATTTCTCTGACTATACACCAACCCTCTGCCCTGATGTCCCCACCCACCAGATTTCAAGACTAGCTTTTCACTAGTCAAGATTTGAAGTGAATTGCTGAAGCTGACCTTCTGCTAACCTGAGAATGAATTAAGGACTCCGCTCTTGTGTTCAACATTCTTTGCTTGTGAGCATTTAACTAATAGAGGGAAGTAAAAGTTGTGCTAAAAAAGCTCAGGATCTAAACAGCCCATCAGCCCCTATCTTCAGCTGAATTCTTGTGGTATTTTCCAATGCTGTTACTTGTTGCATCTGTCAATTCAACTGGACACTATCAAGTCCATTTGACATTGCTTAATGTTGGGTAAATTTTACTCACTATTCTTTCCTATTTCCTTAGAAAGTTGAAAACAGAGCCATATTGTCAGCTGGTGTAAACTGGTACATAGGTGCTGGAACTAGAGGTGCTGAGGATGCTGCCACATCCCCCGCTTCAAGTGATTTCCATCATAGCCATTGAACCAGATTTTAAACCCTGTATATCAGCACCCCCACTATAAAAATTGTTCCAGCACCCCTGAACTCGCATAGCTCCTGTGAATTGCACCAGCTACAGAGCTGGCTTTGTGTTTTTCCTTACCAATTGTATCCTTTCCTTTTGCTAAGGTTTGATCTCCCCCTTTCTCTATGCTTCTTATGGAGCAGAAACTAACATAACTCTGTTTTGTTCACGTCCTTGTTTGTACATCCATGGTGCAGTAGCCAGCCATACATACTATTGCTAAGCCTAAGCATTCAAAAATCCTAAATGAAAATTTTAAAATGGTTTTTCTTTACCTTCTGGTGTTTGAACCTTTGTTACTTTGGTCCAGTTTTACTTACTTTTGGTCCAGTTTTCAAACTTTTCTCTGCAACCATGAGGACTAGAAACTTACTTTTTAAAAAAATGAAAGCTGCTATCTCATGAATCCAGTAGCTGGGGCTTTAAAAAAGGCACCTCAAGACTCTCAATAAAATGGAGAGGGTTAGCAACACTATGTACACCACGTATATGCTGGTTTTGGTAGGACAACATTTCTAGTATAACCAGAAAAGTGTTTGCTTATTGCTTTTCATCAGGCCTCCTTTAAACACACTGCTTAGAACTCTGTATATAAATGCACCAGTTAGTCAAGCGGTGACATTGTGTGTATGGCAGGTCTACCTTGAAATCTTATGGATCTGATTCTGCTCTCACTCACACCAGTTTTAAATGGAAGTTGACCAAAGCAGTTTGTGATCCTGTGGACTTCAGTGGGTGCCCAGAGGCTGCAGTGCTGGATTAAAGAGTTCTGGGGCCCTGTGCACACTGGAAATGGCACCCCCCCACACACACACACCTGGTGCGAGGAGCGACAGGCTGCCCTGCTCAGGTGTGACATGTTTTGCCCCTGCTGGCTATTAACAGGTGACTATTCATTTAGTTTTATTTCTTTTGATTTCTAATTCTCAGCAACAGAACAGATGATTTTTTTTAACTAAGAGATTTTTGAAGATCTTTCTCAGGTTACCATCATTTGAAAATCAGCCACATTTTTTTTGATCAGCCTGAAGTGATTTGGTCTCTAGGTAAACAAAGATCTACAGGGAAAATAACGTCTGTGTGGAGAAAATGGCACACCCAAAGGAATGAGTCTCCTTTTAACAGCTACCTTAGTCTTGACTCCCGTTGAACCATTTGTGCTCCAATCATGGACCTTGTCTGTACATGTTGCCTAAGTGAGGCTGTCAAGAGACTAGACACTGTGTAGCTCTGAACAAAGAATGTGATGTTTGGCAGAGGCTTGTCCTGTGACCAGTTTTGATGATGACATCACTTGTATACACAAGATAAGGCTAGAGGCCGTGGTTTGATATATATGGGAATGAACTGATTTTCTATTTCTTTTTTTTATTGTCGCTTTCAGATAACAAAACAGTTGCATTCTCTTCAGTATTAATCCAGAAATAGATCCTGCAGTTTATTCAACCTGAGGCAAAACAAGAACACCACCAACTATTGAGTTATAAATCTTGCAAATATATGTTTTATTTAAAAAGTAGGCCAGATATTTTTAGGGGTTCTGGATGGAGCTGCCTTTTTCCCAGGCTTCATTACATCTATTCATTTTAGGAGGAAAAATATTTTATCCCCAAATTAGCTATGAACTTTCCTCCCCCAACATCAACTAAGGGAGTGTGTGTTGATTTTATAAGTGTGGCGTAAAAGATAAAAGAGAGTGCCTTTAGCCTTTGTCAAATTCAATAAGCAAATCTCCTACTGTGCCTGTTTTGAAAGTAAAATTATGTCTTTGCGTAATATAGAAATTAGGTAAAAATGTATGATTTGAAATTTAATGACACTAACAAACCAGTTATAATTATTATGACTTGTATTACAGTAGCTCCTGGAGCCCCCAACAAAGTCACAGCTTCATTGTGCAAGGTGCTGTACAATCATGTGGTATGAGACAGGCTCTGCCATAAAGAGCTTACCACCTAAATAGTCAGGACAGATAGAAGGCCGAAGTATTACTGTCCCATAGATAGAGAAATGAGGCACAGAGAGATGAAATAGCTTTCACAAGATCACATAGAAAGAAAGCCCAGGCCATGATCCTCACTTTCCTGAGCCTCAGTCCTGTGCCTTAACCACAGGGCTATCCCTCCTCTCTTAACTACCAATTTATTGCAAAATAAGTGTGTGTATGGGAGTGTTAGTTTCACTTGTGTTGCTCTCTGCTTCTTTTTCTTAAAAGCCCTCATTAACATGACTGAATAGGATGAGTCTTCCTCAGCCAGCCACCTGAATTACTGTACTTTAATTCCATGTATGACATTGTTTACAAAATTGTTAACATTGTAACATGTTAATTCTGCGTTAATTCAGACAGGCTGCCAGCCTACAAGAAGGCCCTGTATTTTGTTCTGTGTTGTGATTAGTAACCATTTAACTGTATTTATTCCCCTAAACATGCATGGCAGTCAGTTACCGATATTACAGCATGCTCATTTCCATCAAAATTTACCAAAAGAAAAGAAATCATGAGAATAAAACCAAGAGGCCAAATTATCCCTGTATAGGAAATACACTCTTAGGGCCGGATTGTTCAAAAGAGATCAGCACCCACTATTCAGAACTGCTGACTAACTCAATGGGAGCTGCTAGGTGCTGAGCACTTCTAGTATCTGATCCCTTCATTGAGGGGCCGAGATGGGAGTGATTGGGTGCTGAGCTGTTTTGAAAATCTGGCCTATGGAACCCAATAGCGTGAAGGAGCAAATGAGCCTGATCACGAGTGAGACTCTGAGCCCCAGAGTCTAATCAGGGCATAAAGCCATTGCCATTTTCTGCTATGTAAGATTCAGCAGAATGTGCTGTTTTATCATCTTTGGTCTTGTGGTTTAAATTATTTAGACTGACTGATCAGCTGCTGGTGATTAAAGACATGTTGTTTGTTATGAAAAGAACCAAATACATTCTACTGTATTCTATTCAGGTTCTTAAACTGCACCCTTCCTTGTGGTCTCTGAGCACTTTTAATATTTGGATTTAGTACAATATTTTTCTAAGGATTAACTTTCTAACTTGGAATTTCTCTGTAAAACTAGGTCTGTTTCAGGTTATGCATCACCCCCCTTCTTTCTGGCTGTTGCAGTCTTCTTCCAGAGAACATGCGTGCGTTGCTCCCAAGACTTTATGTGGTTTCTGGTTTGGAATGGAGCACCCGTAGCAGGTAGACCACTAGAACAAATAGATTTTTCCAACCAATCTTTAACTCCTCCTCTTTCCCCCCAAAGTAAAGACAATGTAATCAGATAACTGAGCACATCACTATACCATGATAAGGAGGATAAATGTCAACACTGTTTCCACTTTATGAGACGAAATGGGGATTTGTGCTGGGTTTCTCCTAATTGGCTCCATTTAACAAAGTGGCTCTGGCTAAAAAGCATCCATTCTGTTCTACTCACCCTGGTCCCCGTTACATACACTCACACTCAGATGTGTTGGTTAAGTATACACATGCATACTTAGTTAGGAATTCCATATTTGTAACCTAAACACAGATCTGGAAACTCTTTAGCTAAAAGCATTTTGACTTTGTCATTGAGACATTGTTACACTAACAGAGAGGAGTGAATCCTGAGCTGTGCCAAGCATTCCCTATCTGTCCGGATAGTGGGGAACCAAATTGGCCTCTAGAGTAACTTAGGCTTTGTCTACACTACCTCACTTTTAGCAACACGGCTGTGCCGCCACAGCTGTGCTGCTAAAAGGCCTGCAGTGTAGCTGCTGTCTGTTGGCAGGAGAAAGCTTTCCTGCCGACAAAAAACTCCCTCCCTCCCCTCACGAGTGGCAGCAGCTTTGCTGGCAGGAGAGTGCTCCTGCTGACAAAGCGCTGCTCACAACGGTGTTTTTCGTTGGTAAAACTTTTGTCATTCGGGGAGTGTGTGTGTGTGTGTGTGTGTGTGTGTGTTTTTTTTAACACCCCTGAACGACGACAGAAGGATTTCCAGCTTGGACAAAGCCTAAGAATCAGTTACACCAGCTGCAGCAGGTTCATTGGGACTGCAGCGTTGAATGAGGATGGGCTGGAAAGCCATGTGTTCTAACCATGCCCCCCCTCACATCTCATTTGTTCCTTCCTCCCACTGATGTACCCCTAGATGAAAGGAGGGAGTATGTGGCTTAGGGCTAATAGAACCAGGTCTGCTCCACTCAAGAAGTCCCCCACTGCAGGGGCGGTATAGTGGTTCTATGCAGTAGCTGCCAGAACTCTGTCAGAGAAACAGTATGTATGTACCTTGCCCTGGCGTGTTTGCATATATTTAGTAAACATGGTTGTTTGGCATCCAACTTTCTGTGTGGTTTCTTCATTGGAGTGAATGGCAAAACTCCCCTTGACTTCAATGGCACCAGGACTTGCCCATAGTCTATTGGTGGGATATAACAAAAGATGCTCCAGATTTAAATCCTTAGCAATTCTACTAGCTCCTGACTAATAATGATGCTGTATAACCAGGTTACAAGGCACCAGGACATTTGTTAACCTGCTAGTCTAGCAGCTTTCCAGATCCTTCCTTGCTCCCTCCAAGTGGAACACCATAAAGTAATTGTTCTTGGTTTTTTGACTTAAAGGGACACATTTAAAAACAAATTCTCTAACATTGTGTTTCCAATCACTCCGTGGTGTGAACGATTGCATTTAACATGTAGCTGCTTAACTGTTGTTCTTTTGGTAATTCAAGTTCACTATTAAAAATAACTGTGGTAGTAACAGCAGGCTTGGCTTTACAACAGTGTTACTCCATTTACACAAGCATTCCTCCATTCTTCTCCACAAGCTCCCTGTGTGCAACCCTCCCATTGCCCTCTATTTTGGGGACTCTCTGCAATTGCACACTCCCTCCATCGAACCAGAGGCTCTGTCTCCCCCATTCACCGTCCCCCATGCTAAGAACTTTGTGTGCACCCCTCCCACCCCATACCAAGATCTCTTTGTGTACCCCTTCTCACCCCCATGCCAAGAGCTCTTTATGGTCCCCATCTGCTCCCCCATGCTCCTTTGTGCACCCCTATTCCCCTGACCCTCCCCCATTCTTATTTCTTTTCTTTCTGTCTGTGAGATAAACAGAAGCACAGTGACATCACAGGTAAATCAGTCATCATCACTACGTCCCTCCAGCAACTCTCACCCTAACCCGATGTCTACTTTGGCTGTCTCTCCTCTTCACTCTCTCTGCCTGAAGTACCAAGTGGGCACTGTTTAGATTAACTAAAATAGTTTTGACTGGGCAAAGGTAAATGATCTTGCCTGAGCCAGGCATAATGTGGAGGGAGCCACAGTGAAAATCTGTAACCTCACCCCTGCTTAGCCTTGATCTGAAGCAGCTCTTGATCTGAAGCAGCCTCTGCTATTCCAGTATTGAACCCCCATATCCTCCGAACTCTGTCAAATCACCTCAGCCCTGACTCATAGTTTCATTTGCTGATTCATTTTAACCAATGGGATTGAAGTATGCAAATGACCTGGAGTGAGTGAGTGATGACTGGCTGATTTACTTCTGATGTCCCAATGTTGTCTGCAGCACCAAATGGGCACTGTGTGGAAATAAGTGTTTTTCAGTGTTCTGGTTTTCCAGCTGGCACCAAAATCTATCAGGTTCTTGCCCACTGATGCCTAGAATGTTCCTAGAAATGTTGCAATTGATTGGATGCATGACAGACTGACAAAACAGAGAAATGCCATTGAGTTGAGTGTTAGACCTTATTTTGCTCAGCCAATTAATATACATTAAAGAAAATGTATGTCTAAGTTTCACAATAGCGGGGTGAGGGGGGGAAAGGACTACAGTTCTTTTGGGGCAGACTAACCTTGTGCTAGTCTAGGAAAATACAGAACTGAAGCAATATTTCACCTCCCTAATCTTCCTTTTCCATCACACACCCACATATTGGCATATAACTAAGCACAATTAAAACTTATGAAATCAACACAGTAGCTGCATTGCAAGCCAGAATGCACTTAGGCTCAGATGTAGATCAAGCCTAAAACAAATGTTTAAAGTTGTTCCAACATAATCAGTAAAAGCTCTCTCTGTGTTTGTATTTATATGTTAAAAGCACAACTGTGTGTGTGTGTGTGTGTGTGTGTGTGAGTGAGATGGGTAGAAAAAGGTAGAGGCCATGTTTGGATCCAGATTAAGACTAGGAGGTGGTTCAAATTTAAATTTGACAGCACTGAGACCTTGTGAGCTGCTCTGGTGAACAGCTTGCTTGATCAACTCAGAATTCTGCCATCTTGGGTGGCAGTCACGTGAGATCACCTGTTTTTGTAAAAAGAAAAGGAGTACTTGTGGCACCTTAGCATAAGCTTTCGTGAGCTACAGCTCACTTCACTTTCCTGTGGAGTCTCAGCACGGCCAGTTTCATTGCTAGTTAAACCCCAGAAGTGTAGATACAGCATATAAATGGTTTGAATCCCCATTCCTCTGTGAACACACACAGTGTTAGTATGCAGAGATTATTATTCCAACACACTGACCTTTTGCCTCAACGTACCCCTGAGCTGATGCTTATTAAGGTTTTGAGCAAGATCTCCCTTCTCAGTTTTTATTGCTGTTTTGAGATTGTCCATCTTTTATTCACATTCTTCTTTTTTGTATGGCTGATGTAAATATAGAGCTATAACTCTAATTTTACATTTAGATGGTTAAGGCAGATAATTGCCTGGAGTAGCAGAGTGTATTGCTGTGATGACTCCTTCGTATTTGTGAATTGGGCACTGAATAGTTATGTGTTCCATGATCTGTTCTGGATTACCACAGTCATACAAAGGAGAGTCTTTAATTTTAATTGTGCAGCAAGTAGCCACATCTACCATGGTTTGCACTGATACGGTTTAGGGTTGCCCATGAGCTTCATGGGAGACCGAAGCCAGGGATCAACCGAAGCACTGGGTCTTTCACAAGGTGTTTTTTTGTGATTTCTTGTGAACTCCATTAGGCTTTCCAAACTTCATCAGGGTTGATGAACTTCATCAGGGTCCAATAGGGCTCACGTGACTTCAAGCGGTGGTGAAGGACATTGTTAAGGTCCTGGTACATGGAAAGATGTTCATTTTCCATGATTCTCTGGAGTTCCTGAAAGCGAATGGATGGGGGAGGCAAGTTGTTGGGGGTCAACTTGAGAGTTCCAGTGATCCAGTGCATTGCTGTGTTTAGTTGGACAGCAACAAGTCAAGTATGGCTACTTCTGGTCCTTACGGGTTTACAGTACTTAGCTACGGAGTACACAAGGGCCATCTCTGATGTCCGTAACACTGATGTTGATGCTCCCCAGCTTGTGCTTGCCAGTTTCTGGACTAGGTTGACTGTTGTCTTCATCTCAGCAGCTACCTTCTTCAGATGGTCGTGGATGGTTAGCGTGGGATCCAGCTTCCCTCCGAGATAGATGGGAGTGGGGTCATGTCGCAGTGTTGGTCACTTTCAGGGTGCGCTTAGAGTTCCTGTTATCAAGATGGAAGGCAGTCACTGTTGTTGTGAGAATTTGGCTTCAGCCTCCATTTCTGAAAATATTCCTCCCAGGTAGATTTGATGTTGCTGAAGGTGGCTGCTTGCGTTGCCAGGGCAAGGTCATCTGCATATGCAAGTTTTCACAATTTCGTTGGAGGCATGTTGCTCGTGTAAACATTGAAAAGCGTCAGCACTGAGCCTTGTGGCAGTCCACTGTTGAGGAACCGGGGCCAACTGACTTCGTTGCCTAAGTGGACATGTAGCCACCTATAGCTCAGCATCGCCCACAGCAGTTGTAGTGTTTTGCTGCAGTGTTTTATTCCCCTGAGGTGGAGCTAATAAGTCCCACTCTGTGTGGTGGGTAGCACAGGCAGGCAGAATAACTTTGCATCTCTTACAACCTGTCATCCTGACACACCGCACAACATTAAAAAAAAAAAAAAAAAGTTCAGAACCTTCCAAAAGGTTTAGTCCTGGATCTGAGTGAACAAGTAGGGGGTTGAGTGAGGAGGAGGATGCTTCTTTGTGCCAAACAAGTTTCTTCTTACCTGCCCATCAGTCTTTTACGGTAGGAAAAAGTGTGAAGTTTTAAACCAAAAGATGGAGCTACCAGAGCCAAAGAAGAAACATAACAGTATCTGTACAACACAGGGAGAAAACAGAACTCTGTTGCTAACAGAGATGGATGTGACCCAAAACTCTGGATCTGAACACCCTTAATGTTGCTCATGCCTTTAAGAAACAGGTTCCAGGCATTCCAGGGACGTTTAGATCTGATCTTTGTGCCTTGGCCACATCTCTCATCAACAGTGATGCTATGGTTTGGTCAAGCTGTACAAAAAGAGATAGTGAAGAACTCCGACCGCAAGATAACGTTGCCAGAAAAATACAATGGAGGGTGAGTCTGTTTCAGAGCACAACTTGCATAGCATTATGCACGCAGTTTTCAGATCTATAAGTAATACCATCTGTCTCTGACATCAGCAGAAAGGCAAGAAACAGGTCAGAGTCAGCTCCCAGCAAATATCACAACCACTGATTCTAAGAAACCTAAATCCAAGGATTAGAAGCTGGAACACATGTTGGGGTAGGAGTATGCTGGGAAATGGCTTTGAAACAAATAAAATTCAAAGGGGGATTTGGGGGTGGAAATAAGGAAATAAGTAGATAAATGCCAGTGAATGAAAAAGAAAAACATTCCCACCTAAGAGCAAAGTGGCTGTGGGGAAGAGAATGGGAGAATTAAGGCAGAGTAGTGGTGCTGTCAGGCTGGTGGAAAGACCATCTGCACCTCCTAGTGGTAAATAAAAGTCCTCTAAAATCTAAATCTAAAAGATCTGATGTGTAGAACATTTTTCACCATAACATAAAAGGTCTGGTCAAAACTACTTGTAATGAATCTGTGGTCCATGAATGTCTGGGACCTGTGTCTGAATGAAAAATATATATGATGAAAAAGCAAACTACTTAAAATTCAAGGTTTTTCACAGTTAATTAGGCTCAAAAATGAGTTCATTAGTCCCACACATTTTTCAAAGAAAGGGACGCATTTTCCAATGAGAATGGGCAAGTTTTTGAGCAAAACCAGGGTTGTCCCTGAACAAAATTAACTGCAAGCAGTACCCTTTACCCTTGTTTTAAGCAAAGATGGCTTTTGCACGGAAACCATGCAAAAATTCATATTTTCAATTTTTTAAATTACCAATATAATGGGTGAGGGAACATAATAGTGCATGGCAAATTAGTGAAAATGTGCATGTGATATGCCATGCCACAGAAGTTGTGAAATATAGTTACTGTTGTGACTCTCTCCCCGCATCAATGCACTATAGCTTAGGGCTTGTCTACATTATCTGCTGGATCGAGGGGCAGTGATTGATCCAGTGGGGGTCGGTTTATCGCATCTAGTCTAGACTTGATAAATCAACTGCTGAGCGCTCTCCCGTTGACTCTGGTACTCCACCAGAGCGAGAGGCGTAGGCGGAGTCACACGGGGGAGCATCAGCCGTCAACTTACCTCATGTAGCTGAAGTTGTGTAACTTAGATCGATTTCCCTCCCCCCAGCCCAAGTGTAGACCAGGCCTTAGTCTGTAGTAGCAGAAGAGAGGGAGGAAATGGCTGGTTAGATGAAAAAGAAAGATTAGAACTGAAGGATTGGTCACTATTGAGGGTGCTAGGCTGGGTCTCAGGAGACCAGGCCTCAGTTCTATCCTCAGCTATAGACTTTCTGTGTGACCCTGGGCAAGAGCCTCAAGAGGAGAACTGCACTTCCATACTACACAGGGACCATTGTGAGGTGCTCATATGGTGTGGGAGTGGGGGCCATATAAATACCAAAAAGAAAAGGAGTACTTGTGGCACCTCAGAGACTAACAAATTTATTTGAGCATAAGCTTTCATGAGCTACAGCTCACTTCATCGGATGCATTCAGTGGAAAATACAGTGGGGAGATTTATATACACAGAGAACATGAAACACTGTAAGGAGAGTGATCACTTACGATGAGCTAATACGAACTGCTGGAAATGGCCCACCTTGATTATCACTACAAAAGGTTTTCTTCCCCCGCCCCCTCTTCTGCTGGTATTAGCTCATCATAAGTGATCACTCTCCTTACAGTGTGTATGGTAACACCCATTGTTTCATGTTCTCTGTGTATATAAATCTCCCCACTGTATTTTCCACTGCATGCATCCGATGAAGTGAGCTGTAGCTCACGAAAGCTTATGCTCAAATAAATGTGTTAGTCTCTAAGGTGCCACAAGTACTCCTTTTCTTTTTGCGAATACAGACTAACTCGGCTGCTACTCTGAAACCTGTCATAAATACCAAAGAAACCAAAAATTCTATATAGGGGGGATTATATAAAAGGGAGGTGACTCTCTTTCTCTATATCTTCCCTCTGCCAAGGTCAGTTTAACACCTTCACCAAGTGAAAGACATGACTCTGAGCTAGACAATCAGGGGCAAAATGAACAACGGGTTCTTGAGGCATTATAATTGTGATAGCTGGATTTTGACAGCTCATGGTCAGCCATTGATACCTTTGTTGAATACTGTAAAAAAAAGCAGCTTCAAGGCAGTAGTCCACGTTCAGCCCTCACATACATGTCTACCGCTCCCATAGAAGCTGGCTGGAGTGTTTCACGGATCTGAGAGCGAGGCTCAAAAGAGTGCATTTAAATATAATCACATAAAGACAGGGCAGAATAAAGGGATCCAGTCACTAGTAGTGACTTTCCAAAGCAGGTAGTGGCAAATCTCAGATAATATCCAACATGCTGTTGCAGCGTGAAGAACAGATGATTAGGTAGATTTCCTCCCAAACTCATTCCCATAGCTTTGGTTCAGTTAGGCCTGCTCTACGCTTGAGTTTTGCTGGCGTAGCTATGTCAGCCAGGGGGGTGATTTTTCCCTCCCCCTGACTGACAGGCTATGCCAGCAAATGCTGTTGTGTATGTGCAGCTGTACCCGCAAAAGAGTCCTTTTGCAGCTATAGCTTACTATGTTCAGGGAACTGCTTTAAGCTATATTGTGAAAATAATACTTTTGCCAGTATAAAGTGTGTCTCTGCTAGGGGAATTGGACAGTATAGCAATACCAGCCTATCCTTTCTAATGTAGGCAAGGCCTTAAGGTCACTGATAATAGAACCGGATGAGATGGCTGATTCACACTTGCTATGTTTTGCATGTTACCTGATCCTGCATGGCAGATGCTGTTAAGAATGAAAGCACATACCTTCTGGAAGAGGCTCAGTAAAGGCCTCCTTAAAGCACTCACTAAAGGCCTCCTTAATTCTTGAGAACTGCAAGAGCAACACAATCCACCCATGCTCTAATCAAAGCAGGAAATACCAGTTCAATGCAAGCCTTGCGTTACTCATGCTGAAAAGGCTGGTAGAGCAGCAAAAACTTTGTATGATTACATAAAATAGGGACAAATGCACTAGGGCCCATATCCTCACAGGTATTTAGGCCACCATACAATTTGACATAGTTCATCATGATTTGCAGTTTCTGTTCATGACAAGCCCATGACTGCAATAGCAGGAGTAGTGGTTTGCAGATCAGAACTGAGGTACATTGGTAAAACTATGCATAGGAGTTTGTATACAGACTGCATACACCCTGACTGGCAGAAGGCTTCCACTTTTTTTGAGCATCAAATTAAATCAAAAACATATATACACATGCATAGATATAGAAAATAGGTATATGCTTTTTACTCTGTCCATTCAAATTGTATGTAAATCAAAGCTCACCTAAACTCAAGCCCTCCTAATTTATGCTAGAACATGCCCTGCTATGATAAAATGGAGTGCATCTTTGATGAGCTGTGCCAAGAATGTGTTTTTCAAATTGTGCATAAAATTGTGCGCGCAGGGGGTGGGGTGCGTGTACGTACATGCAACCAAATCAGACAAAGAACCTTAAATTACCCAAAACCAAGTTGTTTTAAAAATGCAAGGTGACCAAAACAGGAATTCCTTCATGACTGAAATTCTTGAATGAATATACCAATATTACTGCAGTGCAAATACTCTGTGCATGTCTTACATGACCGCTATGGTGAAGGGTCTCTGAGTGTATCAGTGGCTCATTTGTTTAGGATAGCCATTGTTTCGAAAGCTTCAGTTTTTGTTTATTTTTCATTATACCATAACAATATATTAAATTTCTATAGCCCCTTTCACTCTGCAGCATCCTAACAAGCTTTATGAATTATACAGTAATTCCCCTTAAGAAGTCAATGCTTGCTATATATTGTATTTGTTTGGACAGCTATTTTGTATGCTCAGTAGAGGGGAATACAGGGAGTATCTCAGGTAACCAGGGGTGCTATTTGGTATATATTTAGTTTGCATATGTAATATTAGCTGACTCATTTTATCCACCACTGCAGAGCTGCCACCTCTAAAAGGGAAAGTGGCAGCTTGTTTTTAGTTTTTCTGTCCTTTTAACCACAAATTCCATTTGTGATTTGCACTGGACAATATAGCTTACACAATGTGAGTTTAAACACTTTTCTCACCAGCATCAATCCTAAAATTTATTAAATCAACCACAAATGCTTAGGCTGATTGTAAAAGTTTGCGAGATGTGAAACAAAATTGAGAACAAAACAACAAGAGTGCTCTATTTAAAACATTACAAGACAACTTTATTATGAGTCATAATTAATTTCCCAATATCACTTTTGAATTCATCTGCAGATTTCATCTTTTATATCAGCAACAATACTACTAGAAAAAGGAAAACATTTTTTCCTAACATTAGAATCATTGTAAATAAACATCAGTTTTAAAGATCATCGGCTGTTTAAGAGATCACAATAATTAAGTAAAGAGGAAGATAAATACTTAAATTAAAGCTGAAGGACAAATATTGGACAAGTGGTCACCACTGCAAAGTCAACATTTGCCTACACTTCACACACTTTCAATCTGATATTCTGCATTATTTCTATAGAAACTATAAGTGAGGAACTCCTATAGTTAAGGTTGCCTGACATATTCCATTGTCCTACCCTGTGTTTAGTTACTTATAATTTTGCCAGACTTTAGCTATTTGGACTGCAATTTTCCATGCTGGGTGTTTGCCTGGGGCTAAACTTTTTTTAAAAAAAAATTCTGCTAAAAAGTTTCAGTAATTTCCAAGAATTAGTTAGGATGTTGTTTTGCCCATGTTAAAAATATTCTTCCAACTGAGAAGCTCTAGCATCTTCATGCTTTGGAGAAGGCACTTGAAATTTGTCAGGGAGGTCATCCTGGTTCCAAGCATGTGCCTGCTGTTGTCCAAGTTATAAGCCTGTGAAAAATCTGAGTTTGCATGTGCTTAATAGAGATGTGTTAGATTTGAGAGAGAAATTCTCTGAAGATTCCATCTGCATGGTAGAGGACTGTGTTGTGAATCTAAGGATTCCAGCACTAGTGATGACCAATATGAGGAGTCAGCATGATTCCACATGATGGAATTTGCTTTTTCTGTTTCCTTTTTAAAAGAAACAGGAAATGACTTCCCCCAAACTGTGTTACAAGAACATCATCATTGCACTCAGAAGTTAGGACAGGTCAGAATTAAGGTTGCCTTTGCAATTGTAATTTACCCCCCTTGGGGTAAGCATTCTTGTTACAGACTTTAATTACAATATCACATACTATTTATTCCACAGGGTCCCTATTTTATTCAATGCAGCACAGGATGGATGGTGCTCAGGGAATGGACCAAGGTTGTGTCGTGAAGGAGGCTATTGTGTAGAAACCATAAGTGGTTCCACTCACTGCTGTAGCACCCCATGGCATCAGAAGGGGGCATGGCAGGTATCTACATCTTTAGTGCCCCATGCTGACCTCTTTCTTGGCCCCATGGTGGCCTGCTGTCTACTTCTTCCATGGCTCAGCCCCCTAGTCAGGGCACTTCTTTCCAGTTCTGTCTCCTTCCAGGGTAACAAAAAGAATCCACACCAACCTCCAAACAGAAAATCCTTCTTCCCATCTTGGTCTTTGCTGAAGGTCTCTGCTCCTCACCCTTACTTCTGGGGACTGCAGACCTCTTCTTTGCTCCTTTGGCTGAGCGCTACCTCTCATGGCCACTTCCCTGAAGACTCATCTCCTAGCAGGATTCTTCACTGTCTCCCCTCCTCCAGGACTCTGGCAACTTCTCTCAGGGTATCTCTATAGTGCCATTAAACACCCACTGCTGGCCTGCATGAGCTGACTTGACCGCCTGGGGTTCAGGCTTGGGAGCTGTTTAACCGTGGTGCAGACATTCAGGTTTGGGCTGCAGCCCAAGCTCCGGGACTCTCCTACCTCACAGGGTCCTAGAACCTGGGCTCTAGCCCAAGCCCAATCATCTAGACTGCAATTAAACAGCCCCTCACCTGAGCCCCATGAACGTGAGTCAGCTAGCACAGGCCAGCCACGAGTGTTTAATTTCAGTGTAGATATACTGTCAGGAACCTTCCTACAGGCTCTGCCCCTTGGTGTCCCACTTGTGCCTGACCAGCTCCCTATGGCTCTTTCTAGCCTGCTTTCACCAGGCCTTTCCCAGAAAGCAAGAACTCCCCTTGCTCCTCTCTCCTAGGTCTCCCTCTTCACTGAGTTTTCTTTTCTGCCAATGTAGTCTTCTCTGACCCCCTTTCACAGCTGGGATCACTAATTGTAATTAAGTCACTGGATCAGGGACAGCTTGGGGGGGTTAAGTGGTACATCACAGGCTGGGCTGAGCCCAACTCCCCTTAAAGGGCCAGCCAGTCTGTGACAGACCCCTACCTAGTTTGTTGCAGAAGTTGGAGTATGAATTGAATCAGGCAGGGAAGTGCAGGAAGTGCAAGGACTGTCTAATGGTTAAGGCAGTTGAGTCATCCTGGAGAAATAAACTTTAACCTTGCCTCTGCCACAGAACTCCTATGTGATGCTGGGCAAGTCATGTAAACCAGAGTTTTCAGAGGTGGTCAATAATTGTGTGCCCCTCATTTTCTGGGCACCCACCTTGAGACCCTGAGATCTGACTTACAGAAGTATTGAGTGTTCCCCACTGCACTGAAGTCAATAGGATCTGTGCTCGGAACATTTGAAGTGCAGTGTAACATTAAGCACTGTGAAAAATCAGGCCCTAAATATCTCAAATTGGGCACATAAAATGTTGGTAATTTTGGCCTTAATCTCTATACCTCAGTCCCTCATGTGTAAAATGGAGATGATGCTACTTCACATGTGGGGTGTTGTGAACATAAATTCATTAACGTTTGTAAATCACTGAGATACTATAGTGAGAGCATCACAGAAGTGGCCCAGAGGAACTTAGTAATTCTGTATTCAGTGCATAGTTTGGATGGTGTGCAGTAAATAAGGCCTGGGGCCACATATTGAATGATGAGGATGAAAAAGTAATATTGAATAGTTGCCCATTCAGAGCACTGACCATCCTGTGCACTGAATGAGGCAGAGGTCCTGGGGAAAAATAGTATGTGATCATGTGATTAAAGATTCTGTCATAATTTAATGAGACAAATTAAGATTGCGGAGGAAAACTTAATTCTCACATTTCCTAATTTTTGAGTGCTTGATTTTACAGCCTTAATGTTTTTCTAATGTAATTTTTTGGGATGTAAGTGAATGTAGAATGGGAAATAATTGCATTAACTCATATGGTACAATGTGGTAACTGCGTGCAAAAGTTGAATTTTTAGGATTTACTTATACTGCCATTACAATGAACAAGGTGGGTGAGGTAGTAGCTTTTATTGCACCAGCTTCTGTTGGTTAAAGAGACAAGCTTTTGACCTACATAGAGTTCTTCAGGTCTGGGAAAGGTACTCTGAGTGTCCGGGCTAAATAGAAGACAGAATAGATTGGTTAGCATAAATAGTTACCATATATTCTAAGAGACCATTCAAGGTGAAGTGGCCCATTAACACCTCTGCAGACGCAGGACAAAAAAGGGGGGTTAATGCTTATTGTAATTAACCATAATTCCAGTGTCTCTATTCAGACCATGACTTATACCCTGAGGCCAACAGGGCTACAACAACACTGCAAACAACAATTAAAATGAACAGTCTGAACTGATAATGTGAACATTAACCCTGCTGTACACAGAGAACAGCATCTCAAACAACCCTGTGAAGACCATCCATAGGGAAAATTTCATTGTGAGGAGCCTTCAGCCAAAATCAATAGCTGTGTTTAAAGCTGGTCATCAGATCTATCAGTTATCAATAATGGCTACATATGTTTAGGATCATGTTAATTTCCCAACCAGCTGGAATGATTTCCCATGACACCTTACAAGCCAATCATGTTTATAATGAACCACTTAGACTGTGGCTCATTTTGTATGGTCACTTTTGAGTTATCATTAGGCACTGGTGTATTTGTGTAAATAACTTACAGAGTCTGGAATGACAGACAGGATCATTTCTATAATTGCTAACTGATCTGTACAACAGCATCACACAGACATATGAGCGAATGCATTTGGGCCTAATCCTCTCTCTTAACTCTGCCATTAGTTATCAGTTTGCCTAAGGATCTCAGGGTTTGGTCCTAAAAGAACTGTTGAAACAGTTGTGAGATGTACAGGTAAGTAGACATAAGAAAGAGTAAGACAACCTGATCTGCTGGACTGTGGATCTTTGTGTGCAGAGGCAAGTATGCCTTAGTTCTGCCTTCCCCTTCCCTTTGAATCAGGTACTGAGCAATGGGCTAGCCAGCACAGCTGAACTGGTGTGGCAATCATTTGCTGCTGGTGTGGGCCAGTAACAGATGACCGCCACTTGAGCTGAGCAGAGAAAGATAATTCCATTTTGTGGAGGATTTCAATATTTCAAAATTTGGTTTCATTCCAATTTAGAATGAAAACCAAAAGTTTTGAAATTTTCTGTGAGGGGAAGGGAACCTCCAAGCTGTGGACCCTGGAAGTCCTGGAATCCCCACTCCCAGGAGTCTACCTGGTGAGTTGCTTGGAGCCTGGACAGCCAAAGAACGGGAGACTGGAAGCCTGAACTCCCCAGCAGCGTGTTTGAACTCATTCCTAAACTCCTAATAACAGACTCGAGTCCCACAGGGAACTTTCACTCAAACTAGCATGAGATTTCCCTTGTTTTCTCTCTTTCATGGGTTCAAGCTAGCAAAAATCTGAGGCTTTACAACAGAAATCTGAGATTTCTATAGCTCAACAGAATAAATGTTATATTGTAAACTGCCTCCTTATTCATTCTGCTAGATCTCTTCCACCTCACTCACTTTTTCCACTTGATGGAGCAGGGGGTTGTGTGGGGTGGTAAGATTAAAGCTTCCAAGAGGACTTCGAATTGTAGAACTAGACCTTCCGCAGGTGTACATCTGGGTAGCTATTACAAATAAAGTGTGACAGGCTATACCAGCTGAAGGTTTGGATTGTAAAGCTGAAAAACTGAGGCGAGATGATCAGTTGCAGAGCCTGTTTCAGCCCCTGTAGATTCAGAAAAGGTGCTTGTGACATAAGGCAATTTCCTGTAATATCCTTGATAAACCGTACTGAATTAAATTAAATTTTATTGAATTAAAGTTAAAACCTTCGGGCATCCATTGTATTAAAATGCAAATGTTTGTGTGTTATTGTATGTAACTTGTCTAGGAGACTGACTAATGTAAACCTTGGTGAAATGTTAGGAACTTCAATTAACTTTTTGAGACAATAGGTGTGAAATGGGTTTCCTGGGAGGTACTTGGGAGGTCTTTTGAAACTACACCCTGGGGAGAAAAACTACTGATTACCTGCTCCTGGAGACTTCAGCTCCAAGACCCTTGAAATGTATGGAGGAGGGAATAAACTTTTCATGAGCGTGCTGGTTCTGAGCTGAGGCGTTTATGAATTTGTGACCACAGAAGAGACCCCTTTGTGGGGTTTGAAGGACTAATCACCTGCTAGAGCCCTTGTTGGAGTTGGGGTGATCTCTGAAAAAACTAATTAGCATGTGCATAGGTTCTTTTCTTGTTTTTAGTGTTTTCTCTATCATGCTTTTACCCTAAGGATGACTTACTTTTAGAAAGAACTGTATGGTAACTTAGAACTATGGGCAATTACACTGTTACCAGTCTCTGAAGAGAAAGCAAGCAGGGATGTTTGTCTTTTGTTGGGAATACCAAAGTGAAGGCAAAGAATTGTTCACCTTTGTCAGGAGGCAGAGACATGCATCTCCACTCAAGAGAGGCCATGGCCAGAGGAACCAGAAGCTTGGGAGTGGATGCCCTTGGTGGACTACTAAGGGGAAGTACAGGTACAGTTGCCCTGAACTGTTATACTGCTCAACAGGTGAGATAGAAAGGTTTATCCTTCCAGACTCCACGTTCTGCTCTGGTTTATGCATCATGTAATCTCAGCGGCTTCAAGTCATGCAGAATTATTCCTGGGGAATTTTAGTAGTAGACAGTTACCAAACTGGAGGCACTCAATAAAGCTACTATTTCTTTATCTTAATACAGAATCTTAGTTTATACAAAACAGTCTCAGAATAGCAGAGGAGACATAAGGAGACCCCCAACTATAATTTCCATTGAGAAGAACCCAGAGTAGAGCTGGGTAAATAATAGATTTTTTTGATTCGTTGAAAAAAATATGTATCTTCATTTCAGGCTGAACCAAAAATGAAAATTTTCAACATTTTCAGAAAACTAACAAGTCAAAAAAATTGTTTTGGCCTGAAATGTTTTGTTTGATTTTGAGTATTTTTAAAGTTTTTGAATTTTTAAAAATAAAATTAAAGAAACCCTTTATACAAAAGTTATTTTGAGCTGAAAATCAAAATATTTTGTTTAGCAAATGTCAAAATGAAACATTTTGATTTTTTTTCAGAATTTTTTGCAGTCCCCTCCCCCCCCATGAACACTAACAAAATTGACACAAATTTGTATGAGGTTTCAATGTTGCTGAATCTCCATTTTTCTCCATAAAATAGTTTTGATTGAAAAATGTAACCCTGCTGTATCTATAATGTAGCTGATTCTCTGGGGTGGGCTCGAGTTAGTGAGATGTTCACTAATGTACTTACCGAATTTCTGCTTAGTCAGTTATCCCACTGCAATCTAATGCCTGAGTTTCAAGTTTCAATGAGGAACTGTCATGTTGCTTGATAACAAAAGAAGGGATGAGGGAAGTGAAAAACCACACACAGTTGTTGCCATCTAGTTTGTATTAGGTGCATATTGATGATCTAGGATCAGGCATTGATAAGAAAGACATAAAGGAACTTTCCCAGATCCCCAAGGAAAACCCAACCAAACCCATCAGGGGAAAGTGGATGCTGAAAAATTGTGAAACAAAATGAAAACTCAGAATGCCTGAAGGAGTGTTTGGTTTTTTTTGTTTTTTGTTTTTTTGTTTTTTTTTAAGAAGAAAAGGGCAAATTATAGATACTTAGTTTGTTGTGTTACAGAACTTACCTTCAGAACAGTTTTTTGTCAGTTTAGGGCCATTGTGCTAAACTGCATCTCTGAGAAGTCATGCATACCTGAGGTTCTTTGTCTTTACCTACGGGTCTCTGACAGTGGCTGCCCATGTGGGCATGGACTCCACTGATGTGATGTGTTTATTTGTTCTTTCTCACCTCACTAATTCCTATTTATGTTCAGAAGTTGAGCCGTTACTCCTAGCCATCAGTTGTTCACTGTGTAAAGACACAGTTATTGCTCGGTACATTTAGATTCTGCAGTGATAGCATCTCCATTCTCTTGAAAGGGTAAGGGCCAATTCAACTGGTGTAAAAGTGGAGTAACTCTGCTGAAGTCAATGGTGTTACTTTGCATGTACCCTGATGTAACAGAGAACAGCATTTGGCATAGAGAGCTTTAATTTAAACCATGGAATGTCTCTAGCTTCAGTGCTACGCTTTTAACCAATGCCCTAAAATGGAATTTCCAGTTGTCTTTGTGTTGAAATTGTCCAGCACATGTCATTTCATTTTGTGTTTGCCCTTTTTTTTTATTTGTTTAAAAATATGTTTTAGACAGCGATTTGCCTTCTGACGAATTACTTTAAAACCAACGTTTTAAACCTTGAGCTGTTTGATGTGGTCTTTGAAAATGAAGCTGAGCTCTTCAGTAATGTGGCTGACAAAACTGATAAAATCCAGCTTTAATTAAATGATGTGGCACAGGATTGTGTTTCTGGGTGTGCATTTCTGGGAGGGAGAGGACATTGAAGTGGAGAATATTAAAGGATAGTCAGCCCTTTAATCTCTCAACTAACCAAGGGAACATCTTACCAGATTTGCTACATTCTGACCTACGACATTATTAAAATTTCATATGGTCAAACCTAATAGATTTTTCTCTGTCAGTGAATTCATAAAAACTGAATTTACCAATATGGCTAGCCAGCAAAATTATTGCATCTGTATTGTAATTTTTAACTTTTGTAGAGCAATTTCTGTGGTATTGCTTCTGAACTCAAATACACAGCACGCTTATTTTAACCTTCAGCTCTGAAAATCTGAGTCTCTTGCATGTCTCTTTCCAGGCAGGTTCTGGCATCTCTTCAGCTCTACACCACTTTGGTAGCACAAAGCAGCTATAGAGATTGCTTAACTGACAATATAAGATATTCTCTTGTGTAAGGGGAAGCCCAGAGAAGAGCAGAGTTGCACCCCCGTAAATACTCCTCTTGGCCCCAAGGCTAGGGAAAAAAAGATGTAGCTGAATGGTGCCCTAGCAGTTTCTGGCTGCCAGAGTAGTCCCTTGGGCCATGGGCAGCCTGGAGTAAGGTAGAACAGTCTCTGGGCTCTTCTAATTTACAGGCACTGGACCCATCCCTGGCTGCCCAGAATTTGGCAATCACAGATGTGGACTGTAGCCAACCTAGCTTGGAATCTAAGCTATTTGTGGCTTTGGGGCACACCTACTTATCTGGTTTTATGAGTTTCCTTCCAAAATAATTGATCAAACTTTAAAATAGCTTGTCGTTTTCATCCTAGCAAGGTGTCCCAAGGTATAAAATCTTGAATTTAATGCAAAACTTTAACATTACAAAAAGACTAAAGATCACTAAGAAAGCACTTCGAAGTTACAAATGGTTTTCTAATCATTTATATTTAGCATTCATATATGTAGAAGACACCTCTATCTTAGATGAAAGGACTGGGAAGGACTTCCAAGAGTGATGATTTGGGTGATGAAATATTATTGCATTAAATTATTCCTCTTTATTTTATTTGGTCCTATTTTCTCCTTTACTTTTCAAATTCACACCTCAGTAATTGAGCTGCAGCTAATCCATTTGCTGAGACTTTTCATGGATAACTAGAACTGAACCCAGGCCTCACAGCGGGCACTGTAATGCTGGAACCTATGCCCCTGAGATGAGATGGAAAATGGCAGTCCTGAACACTTCTTTCCACTTTTACTCCAAAGCAGGGTTGGTACTTCAGTATTCTGACCAGTATATTCTGTGTATCAAAATTCTCCCCTTACTTTATTGGTAGTAGTCTTTACTTTCTGTTCTTAAACTGTTGCTCAGTATCACTAGCACTGCTAAAAATGATGTCCATCAGAGAGAGCTGAATTTTGGTGTTGTGTGAAGTGATCTGTCTATGCATATGCAGCTTGCAGTTCTGTAAATCAAGATTAAAAACAACAAGCACAAGGGTAGACCTTGTGAAAGACCAGGGTAAACCAGGCACACTGGATGCAGCTTCAGTTGAAGTCAATGGGATTTGGGTCAGCCTTGCCCTATAGATATAGGAGTGCCGAATTCCCAGTACAATGCTTGGCCTGGCCCTGGAATGAATAGTATGTCATCTTTGTCATGCATTCAGTCTCATCCACCCACAGGAATGAGAGCCCTAGTATCTTGCACCTTATCTGATCTATTTTTCCCTCATGTGTCATTGTGTCAGTTGTCAGCTCTACTAGTCTGGCTCATATTTTGGCTGCACTCTTGACCCTTAGTTTGTTGTGGGGATTTGCCAGTGCCTGAAAGCAGGGTGGCTGTGATAGACTTTTGAGTGTTTGGAAACCAAAACTCAGAGTAAACCTCAAGGTGTGAATTCCATCCAGCTCCTAACTGAAGGAAAAATTCACCTGCAAGTTGTTTTTGACTCAAAGTTCCTTATACTGTGTGCAGTTAAAAACATGTTTTACATTAATGCTTAACTAGTAAAGATGTGAACACAGGATATTCAAAATAAATATATCTCATTGTATAAATCAAATGAGTCTGCTCCTACTGTTTTAATTTAGCCTTTAAAATTAATAATATCCTAGGAAATTTATTCAAACACTTTAGCATTATTTGTGTGTATATTTAGCTTCATGGAGATCATTAATGCCATGTGTCTTAGAAGTCAAACAGAAGGCCTAGGGAAAACTGCCATTCCAATAACGTATAGTCTACCCTGCAACTCACAATAAACTATAAGGGGTTTAAATCAGATATTTCAGTCAGAATGAACAAAATAATTATAGCAGTCACTAGTTCCTAGTTCACATCTCAGCAACCCTGACTCTGCCATGGGGCCAGGAGCCCAGCTTCTTGTTTCACTACATTTAGGCTTTGTCTACGCTACCTACCTTTTGGCAATGCAGCTGTGCCACAACAGCCATGCCACCAAAGGCGCACAGTGTAGCTACTGTTTGTCGGAGAGAGCTCTCCTGCTGACAAAAAACTTCCATCCCTGACAGCAGCAGCTTTGTCGGCAGGCGAGCGCTCCTACGGACAAAGCGCTGTTCACATCTGTGTTTTACGTCATAAAACTTTTGTCATTCGGGGGTGTGTGTTGTGTTTTTTTTTTTTTTTTAACACCCCTGAACAACAAAAGTTTTGTTGACAAAGTTCCAGTGTAGACAAAGCCTTAGTTGTAGTCCTGTATTGAGTTATTTTCCTTTATATAAGTACGTTGCCCCATGCTGAGTCTGTACTGGATGGAAAAGTAATACTATGAAAAGTGCACGTTTGATGCTACTTCTAACTAACATTTAGCCATACTGTGTTCAGGTACATTGTTCAGGCACTTCTGTATATTTTGTTGTCATACAATGTCATTTAACATATGATGTACTGCTGTAAATTATGTCTTTATCTGATATTGTGTGACTATATCCTGTGGTAATGATGTACTAGAAGGAGGGTAGCTTGGTGTGTGTGTGTGTATGTGTGTATCTATCTATCTATCTATCTATCTATCTATCTATCTATCTATCTATACACACACATAAATGCTTTGCTGAGACAGGGTCTAGTTAAGCCTCCCTATGTGTAAGGTATAGTAAATAATATTATCTTCAATTTATAGATAGGGAAACTGAGGCACAAAGCAGTCAAATGACTTTGTCAAGGTCACAGAGCAAGGTCTTTCTGTGGCCTTGCTCTTATTGAGCCTGGGTCCTGTATGACCATCACTGATATACATAACATTATTACTATTTATTAGCTTCCATATTTTAGGGTGTCATCATCATGTATTGGAAAGAGTCACTTAGATGCAAAAGGATGAAAACCTCAGAAAACATAACAGCTTGAAAACCATATGAAATACAGTCTTTGGGGAAAAAAATCAAGCACCCTCCCTGAAATTAGCAATTAAATCTAAGTTAAAACATGTATTTAAATGCCTCTACCAATCCACCCCTACAATACATTGTAACTGTGCCAGTAAGGTGGCAGTGCTTTAGAAAAGATGAAATAAACATGTTGTGGCAGATACAATTATCTTAACACAGAAGAACACATTGCTATTGTCCAGGTCATATAATATAGGTCCTAACCAAGTTGCAGAGAAATGGGAAGAAGGAACAAGTTATTACATTTAAGTTAATAGAAATTCTTCATTATTACAACAGCTGCCAGTTTAGTTAAAACTAAATACAGCCAACGAGAAATTATAATACATTTTAATAATGTTTAATTTAACTTAATTGTGTTTGGCGCGCACACACATGTGCGTGCGCGCACACACACACATATATATAATTGAATTTAATAAAAGAATTTTAATAATGTAATTAGCATTTGATAGAGAACATATATAATTATTCACAACCCACACAAAATGTAACAAACATTATTAAAACCTTATGTACATGCCATTTTATGTCTGAAAAGATGAACAACAACAGAATTTTGCACCTTGGTTGCAACGATATATTGTGTGTGTAGACGCATGTATATACATAATGATTGCATATTCAGTGTACACAAATCCCTTTGCAGACCCTAATATTTATACTGAGTACAGTTATTCAAAATCCCAGAGCCTAACACCATCACAATTTTGGATCCAGATGTAGGCCCCAATTGTAAAGGCACAAGGGTCTCCACTTTCAGATGCTAATATGCTGTATATCTAGTTGATTGTGTATCAAGTGAGAAGATGCCAGTGAATTAGAGGATATGCTTGTATTTCTCCGAACAATATCCTTTCCCCTCCAAACCAGGGCTAGGTACTGCTGTGAATGCTTCTGATTAGATCAATCCACTTAGTCCATAATGAGTTGATATTATTGAATACACACACAATTCACTATCAATTGGCATAGTTATCAGTCAGTGGAGTGGAAGAAGGCATAAAACTAGCAAACTAAGCACAGAACAAGGCACATACTGAGTTCTCTGTGCTGAGAATATGGGCCCAGTTTTGTGCTTACTGACTTCCAAATTAGGTTGGAATTTGCAAACTGCCACTCTTCGTTTTACAGAGCAAGATTCAGACTAATGCAGACTTAGAATATTGTGTTTCAGTCTCTTGACCTTTCAGGAAATGCAAAAAACATTCAAACCACTTAATCAATATTCCTACAAAAAGAGAATAAATAATTCTCTAACATGCTTTGACACATTGCTTTAATTGAAGGGAAAAGACAGAAAGCTAAAATATAGACTGAGTCTAACAGTTTTGCTTTCTCATCAGATGAAGGACTAAAAGATGGTAGTGTTTGCTGAGCCCCTTAAGCTTGACTAGTGAAGTAAGTTTACACTACACAACATACCAGGCAGAAAAGTCTGTAAAAAACAGAGAGGATGAATACTCTTACAGAATTCTGTCATTTGATGCCAGCATGATTTCCCACTGTGATCCTGAAAACAAAGAGTCAGGGAACATTTGATGGTGGAATGTCTCAACAAGCGATCATGAAATATTTTTTTTTTCTCTAAGTCAAAAGCTCATTCTATTCACACAGCCCTAGGTGATTAGCTGAAAAGATGTTTTGACTACAAGTTAGTCCTCATCAGTGTATGTTTTTCTGGTTGATGATCCTGGAGACAGGCTTCAAGGAAAGCTATGAGAGATAGAGAGTTTGTCATTCCCTAAGTTTCCCGGATGGCTAGGGATGGGAGGGGTTTATATTGCTCTGCCTTAAGGTGTTCTTAAACTAGGATCTTGGCCTATATGTGCCTAGGGTGACCAGATGTCCCGATTTTATAGGGACAGTCCCAATATTTGGGGCTTTGGCTTATATAGGTGCCTATTACCCCCCACCCCCATCCCGATTTTTCACCCTTGCTATCTGGTCACCCTATATGTGCCTAGGTATGAAAATTTGTGTTTAGTCACTAGGATTTTGTGGCCAGTCTCTGTTTTCTTTGTCCCACCCAAGTCATGCAATGGGAACAGAACAGGGCCAGAGAATCCAAATCTGTCCTGTGTTCCATTGGGTGCTGGGGGCAGAAGTAGAAAGGAAGGATACTCATGGGAAGTGTGGACATCATGCCCACCAGTGCTCAATATCCTTGAGAAGCTGTGCCTGGCTAATTACGTGCTGTGTCCTGGACCCCAGCTCTACAGTGTGTTTGCTTCAGTTGGTGGTACATATTTTGGAAATCTCATGTAGGACTAGAGAGGTTATTTTACATTTTATCTGGCACTGGTGCAACCACTGTGTCTAGTTTTGATGCCCACAGTTCAATAGGGTTGTCAATAAACTGGAGAGGGTTCAGAGAAGAGCCACAAGAATGATTAAAGGATTAGAAAACCTGCCTTATAGTAATAGATTCAGGGAGCTCTATCTATTGACCTTAACAAAGAGAAGGTTAAGGGGTGACCTGATTACAATCTGTAAGTATCTACATGGGGAATAAATATTTAATAATGGGCTCTTCAATCTAGTCGAGACAGTCATAACATGATCCAATAGCTGGAAATTGAAGCTAGACAAGTTTAGACAGGAACTAAGGGATACGTTTTTCATGCTGAGAGTAATTAACCACTGGAACAATTTACCAAGGGTTGTGGTGGATTCCCCATCACTGGCAATTTTTAAATCAAGACTGAATGGGTTTTTTTCTAAAAGATCTGCTGTAGGAATTATTTTCGGGGAAGTTCTATGGCCTGTGTTTTATAGGAGGCAGACTAGGTGATCACAATGGCCCCTTTTGGCTTTGCAGCTCTGAATTTTAGAACATGGTGCCTACTGTTCTATTTTGGAGCAGCACAAGATGCATTCTACCATGTATTCCCTGCAGCTTGCCCTGAGTCATCCTGACCTATGCCGGAAGGATGGGTTTGGGGACTACAGTGACACCAGTGCCACTCCACTCCTCCATGTACCCACATTAACTGAGGGCAGGAGGCTGGCCATGTGACTTTGAAAGTTCTGAAAAGTCTTGCTTTTGGAGTCTTGCTCTATAAAGACAGTACAGAATCTTATGCCATACCTCCTCTCCCCATATAGTCTAAGCTTGTCCCAAAGGACACTCAGATACCATAGTGATGAGCGTGATAAAAGTTCATGTATGGATGGATAAAACAAAACAAATAGGTTGATGCATGATCATTGTACCTACACATTATTTTCAGGAGATGCAAAGTCTTCTGAGGGCCAGATTGCCAAACCCGCTGAAGCAATGTAAAGCTATATACAGTAAAAGCTTTTTTATCCAGCATGTTGGGAGAATGGGGGGGGGCGGGGGGTGTGTGCCGGTAAGTCAAAAATTCCAGTTAATGAAGTGTTACATAGGCACTCACTCCGTGGGTGCTCTGGGGCTGAGCATCCACCGGCAGCCCCTCTATTAGCTCCCCCACCCACCCCTCCCAGTGCCTCCCACCTGCTGGCAGGCTCTGCAGATCAGCACCCTCCCCCCCCCAACCTCCTGCCTGATGCGATCAGCTGTTTCATGGGATTCAGGAGGCTCTGAGGGGGAGGGGCGAGGAGCGAAGACGCAGCACACTCGGGGGCGGGAAGAGGTGGGGGCGGTGGAGTCGGGGTGGGAAGATGCGAGGTGGGGTGGGGACTTGGAGGAAGGGGTGGAGTGGGAGCGGGGCCTCAGGCAGAGCTCGGGGTTGAGCACCCCCCAGCACTTTGGAAAGTCGGCACCTGTGAAGAGTTATACTTACCAATGGAGGGAGGGAGTTTGGGTGTGGGAGGGGGCTCAGGGCTGGGGGATGAGGCATGGGAGAGGTTGCAGGGTGTGGTCTCTGGGAGGGCATTTGGGTGTGGGAGAGGGCTCGGGGTTGGGGCATGGGAAGGGTTTTGGTGTGCCAGATCTGGACAGCGTTCACCTTGGGCAGCTCCCTGCAAGCGGCGACATGTCCCTGCTTCCCCCAGGCGAAGCCAGGGCTTGGGGTGGGGTGGGGGCAGCTCACAGAGCCCCCAGGGCAGTTCCTCCACCTAGGAGCAGCTGGGACATGTCGCCACTTCCAGGGAGTCATGCGGAACCAGGTAGGGAGCCTGCCAGTCCTGCACCAACCAGACTCTTAATGGATATCAGAAATGCTGTTTTCTAGAAGTTTCTGGTTGGTAATGTGCTGGATAACACTGCTTTGTAGTTTATTTCACCTTCCCTGTCTTGTGCTTAACTGCAGAAGTTAAATTTTGTGCCAGGCTGCCTGAGGTTCACATATTCACATATCAATTATGGCTATAAAACTATATTCCTTTTACTTATGCAATGGGTGCATATAGCTAGATTTATTTATAGCTGTTCTTTCCCTCCCCCCCTCGCCCCCCAAAACTTTATGGCCTTAAAGAACCAATATCATTTTGGGAACTGAAAGATTTTTAAAAAGCCCTTGGACCTTGGAGGTGACAGGGCACAGTGCACCACTGCTACACCAGTTCTCATTTGGCATGTGACCCCAAAGAGACCATAGCTACTTAGTGTAAATTAGAACAGCCTCTCCTAAGCTGCTCTAACACAAAGATGGGACAGGAATGATGCTTGTGCACCATGAATGTCAGGGAGGTGTAGCTTGCTCCCAGATGTCTCCCCCTCTCTATCCTGTGCCACGTGTATCCTGGTGCAGGAGAGAATTTAGACTAAAGAGAGATTTACCACTGATTTCAAAGGAAGCAGGAGCAGACCCAATGGCTTCATGAAATAATTGTTAAAATGAACTAAATGCTATTAGCTGTTCCCAGCAAAGAAGGCATAGAAATGCCTACAACTATATAATTTGCCTTTCCTAGCTGAAAAAAATAAACTCTCTAGCTTCTGCTTTCCATAAACTATTTTAAATTGAACTTCCATTTTTCTGATCCAGTGCAACAGTTTCCTGCATGTCTTGGTTTTGCTAAAGTAAGAAAAAACTCATCAGAATATTTGGATTACATAATCTTTCAAATGAGAGTTCAGAAACAATATGTGCTTGAAAGCTGACATGTAATCATCTTGAGGAAGATGAAGGAAAATGTTGCTTTTCTTCCTAGGGCACCTTCAGCAATTTACTTAACTACATGCCCGACTGTAAACAAGTGAGTAATGCTGCTGATTTCCATGAGACTACTCATGTATTTACAGTTAGATATGTGCTTAAATGCCTTGCTGAATTGGGGCCCTAATTCCTCAGGTAGGAATTTCAAGGTGTGTGTGTGCACAGCTGTAATATAGTGCAACAATATTCCTTTGTGGTGTAATTAAGCTGATACTGAACTGCAATAGTAACTGCAATATCGAAATGAATGCCCTCAAGTGGTGAAGAGGGAATTGAATTGACCCTGCTTATTATCAATAATTATTCCAAAATCACATCCACAGCATAGATCAGTTGTTTAGTTTGTTAATAATCTCACCTAAAATACTATTATGTGACATTAGCCAGGACCGTTGTCTCCATTCTTACATTTTATCACAAGCCCTAATGCACAGCTGAGATCAGACTCGCAGTCTAAAACGTAGGAAATAGTAACTATCAATCACATGAGAGCTCTCAAGAACTACCCAGAACTCTCATGAACAACCTTCCATCTCCAAAGGTCATCTAATTGTTGGATGAATTTTTATTCAGGGCAATTTTTATGAGCAGCAGCACCATGCTGTGGCCAGATGAGAGAATCACAGGCATATTTTTCCTGACTGATAAGCATAGTGCAGTATCCTCCGTATCAGCTTTCTAATTTAAAAACGTCATGGAGAATTCAGCACACATCAGATAGAAGCTTCCTTTCAGCATAAGAAGATTTGGTTATATAATAAAGGGTCATTATAAGGGGCAAAAATTGTTCTGAATTTAGAAAAAGAGGGTGATTTTTGCAAGCGCTATTGTAGACATAGTGCTGATGGGATGATGTGCTAGGCTGTGGAACTGGGTAACTCCCCTTGCTTAATTTTGGTTGCTGTTAGCCACCTAGATATGAGGGTGATGGGTACTGCATAAATGTAATCCGTTCCAATCCAAACAAGTCCTTGAGCCAAATTCTACACCAACTGTGTCACTGTGCAACCCCATTGATTTCAGTGGGTTTTCATGGAGTGAGAGGGCTTGATGTTGCAAGCTGTTGAGAACCCCAGGAGGCAGTGAGTAACCCTTAACTCCCATTGAAACATTGTGCCCAAAGTGAGGGCAGAATTTGACCCATGGACTCTTTCATTGTCCATTGTGTGCTGGATTCTGGATCTGAATTATAATGACATGTATCAATGCTCCTCTCAATGGTACTGTATTGTATTCAGAGGGTGATCAACAGGCCATGAATTAATTAGAATGGGGACAACAGACTATGAGGATGTAAACACAGCTGCTCATTTCTGGCTTATGGGATATGAATGTGATCAGTGACTGAACACATTGACAGGCCAATGTACTGCTTTGTTGGGTTTTTTTGCATTCTTAATTTGACTTGACAGCAAATCATCTGGCGCATTATTCATCAATATAATCTGATTGCCTGGAAGCTGGAAATCAAGTCCAAGGACTGATTCCTGCCCAGCATGTTTTCGCTCTGAGGGGCCAGAGTTGAAACATCTGGAAGTCTTGTACAAGAGTCTTTAAAAACGAAACACAAGAGCACATTTTTCCAGCCCAGGATGCAACAGTGCCAGCCAACGTTCTAAGAACGTTCGCCTCTGTGAGCATTGACATTAATGTACCTAACTCACCCAAGTGCCCTCTGGCAGTCCCAGCTCGCTTTCTCACTAGCTTAATGGCTTCATCACAGCACATGTTCTATCTTTCATGGAGATACAGTGGCCTCACTTAAACTCTTCCTAATTCTCTTAGATAAGCAAATAACACTGCTTCGGCATTTGCGGCACTAGCATCATTCCCTACTAAGTCTTATATCTAAAGTATATAGGCAAATACTGTCTTATATCTAAAGTATATACTGTAAATACTGAGGTAAAACCATTTTTCTAAGGAAAAATCTTTTAAAGACTTTAAAGTTTTTTTTTTTAAAAGGGGAATCCCCACTGAGTGGCTGTACTATGGGAATGGCGTTACACCCATGATCACTCATCAGCAACTGATACTATAATGTCACCTCTGGAAATATGGCTTCTATACAAGAGTGCTTTCTGGACTCACATTATTCAGTGTTGTGTCACAGGGTGGGAGTGTGATTTGGGGGTTAGTGCAGGTGACTAGGCACCAGAGGGCTGAGTTCTATTTTAAACTCTGCCACTGACATTCTGTGTGTATCTGGTGCAAATTACTTGGGTCCAGACTTCAGTGGGAGGTAGGTGCCTAAATACCTTTGAGTATCTGAGCCTAAACACCTCCAAATCCCACTGACTGCCACAATATAACTGTCTGTATTATATGCATAATACTTAAATGTGCCACCCTCATTAAGGTATTGTGAGGTTTAATTTTGAAATCTGACGGTGACTGATATTGTTGAAGTACAAAGTGCTAGTATCAGAGGAATTGTTTTGATGTAAGTTCGGACGTCAAACTGCTTCACTTATCTGATTGTTCCAGAACATTGCTTTCACTCTTCAGTCACTGTCCTCAGCCCAGGTATCAAGACAGTGACCTTTTAGATGTACACTTAGAAATTTTAATCATTCTCTTCAAAGACTATGCGTCCAGTGCACTAAATAGTAAAATATAACAGCAAATCATCCTATTAAATAAACAGAACAGTTTAAGCTAAAGAAGAACAAACAAAAGTTGGGAAAGATACCAAAAGTTGCTCAGATCTAGTGAACAGCAATGCAGTTTTTGGAGAAAATGAATGATTGCAACTTTCTTCAATAATGCATATATACAGAATAATATTATGAACTATGAAGTACAATGATTTAGTAACAGAAGAATTTCTCAAGCAAAGGCTGATTTTTCTCTTCTTGCCAGGTTTGTTTCCAGTAGCTATTTACCCCATCAATTTAAATGATTACTGACAGTTAGGAAGTTTTTTCCTAATGTCCAACCAAAACTGCCTTTGCTGCAATTTTTAAGCTCATTGCTTCTTGTCCTATGCCCAGTGGCTGAGGAGAACAATTTTTCTCCCTCCTCCTTGTAATAACCTTTTATGTACTTGAAAACTGTTATCATGTCCCTCTCAGTCTTCTCTTCTCCAGACTAAACAAATCCATTTTTTCTCAATCTTCCCTCTTAGGTCATGTTTTCTAGACCTTTAATAATTTTTGTTGCTCTTCTCTGGCCTTTCTCCAACTTGTCTACATCCTTCCTGAAATGTGGCACCCACCACTGGACACAATACTTCAGTTGAGGCCTAATCAGCGCGGAGCAGAGCAGAAGAATTACTTCTCGTGTCTTGCTTACAACACTCCTGCTAATACATCACAGAATGAGGTTTGCTTTTTTTGCAATGGTGTCCATCGACTCATATTTACTGTGTGATCCACTATGACCCCCCAGATCCCTTTCCACAGTACTCCTTCCTAGACAGTCATTTCCCATTTTCTATGTGTGCAACTGACTGTTCCTTCCTAAGTGGAGGGATTTGCATTTGTCCTTATTGAATTTCATCCTATTTACTTTAGAACATTTCTCCAGTTTAGCCAGACCTTTATCTAAATCATTGACGAAGATATTGAACAGAACTGGACCCAGAACTGATCCCTGTAGGACCACACTCATTATGCCCTTCCAGTTTGACTGTGAGCCATTGATAACTACTCTCTCGGAACAGTTTTCCAACCAATCATGCACCCACCATATAGGAGCTCCATTTAGGTTGTATTTCCCTAGTTAGTTTATGAGAAGGCCATGTGAGACAATATCAAAAGCCTTATTAAAGTCAAGTTATATACCACATCTACCTCTTCGCCCCTATCTACAAGGTTTTGTTACCCTATCAAAGAAAGCTATTTGGTTGGTTTGGCATGATTTGTTCTCGACAAATCCATGCTGATGGTTATTTATCAATTTATTGTTTTCTAGATGTTTGCAAATTGATTGCTTAATTATTTTCTCCATTATCTTTCGGGGTACTGAAGTTACGGTGACTTGTCTGTAATTCCCCAGGTTGTCCTTATGTTTATGGGTTATAACTGTATGTGAAATACTAACTTTTTTACACCTAAGTTAAATCAGGTTGTTCATTCTACGCAATTCAAATAATGTTAAGGACATTAAAAGGTAATTTCTGTTGCCCTTTCAGCTCAAAACTCATATTCTCAAACTTCAGTGGTCAACATTTTGTGTGTGCGCGTTGTGTGCGTCTTAGCTTAAGAGACAAAAAGATGAGTTTGTGTTGATACAGTTTCACTTATACGAAAACGTACATACCTGCAGGGATAACCATATTTAACAAGGAAAATGACATCAAATATTGTTAATCACTCAAAACAAAGTACCACAATTAATTTGTTCAAACAGAAGATCAGTAACCTCCTGTGAAGCACTGGGCTCAAGTGCTATTAGACTGAATCTAGGTGGACTGGGTTAAAAAGTACAAGATTATTGCCATATCCAGGTCCCAGTAAGCACTGTCTGAAATTATGCCTGCACTGCAGATATAAAACTGAACCATGTAAATCTTGGGATATCCAGTGATTGTATTTTTCTTTCCACTGGTATGGCTCATTTGCGCTGCTGCCTCTGTCTCTTCCTACTTACTTCAAGCACATATAGTCTAGAAGTCTGAGCACAGGACTGTGTGCTATATACACCTGAATTTTAATCCTAACCCTGATTTTTGTAACCTCCCTGTATCTCTGTTTTTCTAACTATACAAAGGATGTAATGATGATTATCTACCTGACAGGGGTATTGTGAAGATCAGTCAGTTAATGATTGCACAACACCATGCAAGTGGTAATTGTTTTGAAGCTGCAGTAAAGTGTGCTACTACTCCTTGTTTGGTGGGACCTTTTGCCTTGTTTATTATTATTATTTAACACTCAAAAAGCTCCGTCTCCTGCAATGAAAGTCTGTCTTCCTGTCCTAGCTAGTGATGATAAGGCAAAAGAGCTACTTGCTAAACATGCCTGAAAACACAAGAGGGCGCATAGGTGAGAAAGTCATGGGAATTAATGATGGCTAGATGGTGGGAATGTTACATTTGTGAATCAGTTTAAAGAATCTGATGTACTCCAACTGACTATGTGTTTGCTGCAACCAAAATACAACTCCTCCATTATATTATTATGAGTAAAACATCATTAAAAAGTTTACAGAGAGGACACACATGTAACACTTTCATTTATTAGGATATCTAGTCCTCTCCATTTTGCATGGGTTGTTTTTTAAACTATGGTATATTTATCACTCAGATAAAAAAATGGACTTTGCTTCAGCTCCTTTTGCTTTGGTTGTCCACAAATATCCTAGCAAATGTGCTCGCTGGCAGGGATGTTCACTGAAATAGGTTAATTTGAAGCAAATATTAGAGAATACGTGTGCTCAGACAATTTCAAACTCGTGCTGGAAAGCTGATTTCCAAGAGTTATGCTGACTGGGTGAGGAATCAGAATCCCATCACATCTCACCAATGCGGCTTCAGTGACTTGCCCACACAAGGAAATCTGTGGTGGACCGCACATTGAACCCTGGCTTCCTGAGCCTCGGTTCAGTGGCTCAGCATAAGATCAGCCACCTCTCATTTTACATTTTACAAGACATTTTTGATTAAAAAATTAGAATGATGTAAAATGGATTAAAAACTGGCTGACTGATAGTTCTCAAAATGTAACTGTAAACAGAGAATCATCACTGACTGGGTCTGTTTCCAATAAGGTCCCACAGGGACCGGTTCTTGACCCTACACTATTTAACATCTTTATTAATGACCTGGAAGAAAACCATCACTGATCACTGAAGTTTCCAGATAACACAAAAATCGGGGAAGTGGTAGATAATGAAGGGTCACAGATTCAGAGTGATCTAGATCGCTTTGAAAACTGGACACAAGCAAACAATACGCATTTTAACTTTTAAATCAAATAAAAGGCTACAAGATTTAATGCAATCTTGGGATACATAAACAGGGGAATCTCGAGTAGGAGTAGTGAGGCTATTTTACCTCTGTGTTTGGCATTGGTTAGACCACTGCTGGAATACTGTGTTCAGTTCTGGTGCCTACAAGAAGGTTGCTAAATTGGAGAGGGTTCAGAGAAGAGCCACAAGAATGATTAAAAGTTTAGAAAACATGCCTTGTAGTGACAGACTCAGGGAGCTCAATCTATTTAGCTTAACGAAGAGAAGGTTAAGGTGACGATAAGTCGATAAGTACTTACCCTTGGAAAAAATATTTAATAATGGGTTCTCCAGTCTAGCATAGAAAGGTATAACACAATCCAATGGCTGGAAGTTAGAGCTAGACAAATTCATCTGGAAATAAGGTGTAATTTTAATGCTGAACGTAGTTAATCATTGGAACAATTTACCAACGGTCATGGTGGATCACCGTCAATTTTAAAATCAAGATTGGATGTTTTTCTAAAAGAGATCATCTAGGAATTATTTTGGGGGAAGTTCTATGTCCTGTGCTATACAGGAGGTCAGACTAGATGATCACAACGGTCCCTTCTGGTCTTAGAATCTATGAACTCATGCTACTTAGATGTATAACATTTTTCAAGACAGCTCTTTTTTCCCTCCAGGAAGAGCAGAGCAGAGCAGAATGTGTTTATGAGCAAGAATGGTCATGCATGGCAGCAGGAACTCTGAGGTCATTCTTTCCCTGTCCTAAACAAGAGACTGACTGGTGCCAAAATTGCTTGCTGGAGAACATAGAATACCATGCTCCTCAACCACATCAAAGGTGACTGGAACCATTGCTTTGCTCAAAACACCACCATAGATTTATTGGTGGCATCTTTCATGGACTAAATGAAAATGCATGAAGACAATAGGTCAGCTTTTGAGGACCATAGATGCTTCATCATGTCCTGTCAAAGCAGACCTGGTAATGAAAGCAAAATTGGCAGCATGTTTGCTAAGATGGTATTTTTTAGATAAATACAAAAGATCAGCTACCTAAACAAAATCCTAAACAGGATTTGGCAACTGTTTTGTCTTGTGTGTTATTTCATCTGCCAAAGAGAACTGGGCTATTGATCATGCCAAATGGACTGTCTTCATATGTATCCATGGTCTGTGCTAAAATTAAAAGGTAAGAGAAGACCGTAACAGCACATAATATTTTACATGTATATAATGCCTTTTGTCCAAGAATCAAAAAACACTTGACTCCTCAAAGCATTGTTTAATAGATGCGGAAGATGAGCTTGAGAGGTCAAGTGACATACCCAAGGTCATGTAGGGTGTCAGTGACAAAGTCACAAATATGCCTGCCTGTCCTGTATTCTAACCACTGAGCTGTAGTCTCTTTATTAGACTACTCTTCTGTCATAGGCTGACTGGGCCTTTAAGGGGAATTGGTCCACTGTCCTGTGTGATTGCTCCAGGAGGGGCATGGTAGGGAATTCTGGGCTGAGAAAGGGGTTAATGAGTTAACGGGCAAGTGGGGGCTCTATTACTGTCACTTAGGTGCACCTGGACAGGGTGTGCCAGGCTCAGGGAGGACGTAAAGGAAGGTGTTCAGGGCAGGTAGGAGGGAGACTGTAGGTGAGAGAGAGGTATCAGGAACCAGGAAGAAGTTGCAGTAAGGAGGGTTAGTGTTTTGTTTCCCCAGCAGGAGGGGAGACTTGAGGGAGGCAGCCGTGGGAGTTATTGTTCTGAAATAGGTGGCAAACTTGAGGGGGAAGTGAAAGAGGGTTGGAAAGCTCAGGCCCATGAGGGCAAGGAGTTGTATCTTTGTTTGGTTAGGAGGTGGTTTGTCAAGGAGTTTTGCCAAGGGAAATGCTGTGCATCACTGCTTTGGGCAGTGATCTAACTTAAATATTATTTGACCCCCATTACATAGTGTCTGAGTACCCCATCATCTCTATCCCCACAACATCCCTTTGAGGTAGCAGGTAAAGTACTATCCCCATTTCACAAATGAAGGACAGGAAGGTTTAGCCAAACTGGTGGGAAAGCAGAGAATTGAACGCTGGTTTTCTGAGACCCAGGCAAGCACCCTAACCAGTGACTCATCTTTCCACTAGCCCAGAGTCATTGATGATATGCCTTATGAATATTGAGCACTAGGATGTATTTGGACCTCCACTTCCATGTGTATGAAATGTCTGTAACAGTGCAATGTACAGGCTTTAGTTTCTTAAAGGACAACTTTATTGTTAATGTTAGGCCCCTTTTTAAAGGGAATTTTCTGCAGGCTGAGTCCCTTCCGCCCCAAACTGATGCAGATTTCTCAACATGATACAGCTGAGAGGTCCCCATAAGGGCCCACTTCAAATGCTCTAACCCTACTTTAGAGGGGCAGTTCCTATTTCCTTGATTATAAATAGCAAAGATACAAACAATAAATATTCAAAAAACATTCCAAGTTGCTATTAAACATAAGAAATATAAACCCACTTCTGTCCCAGGGTGAGCAAATCTATGCAAGTTACCATATAAGTGATTGTAGCTTAGTGAAACTGATGACTTACTTAAACCAAAGGTGGTGCATATTTTAAGCTTAAACTCAGTGAGGAGGCCAAATTGTTTCCAGACTCAGATGGATAACTTTGCCATTAATGCAACTCGTGCGATCAAAGCAGAATGAGTAGTTTAGCAGCCATTTCTTTGCTCTGCAGTGGACAATGTGCCTTTTATTGTGTTATCTGGTTTTGGTTATTTTGTGTAATCAGTAGCACAACAACCACAGCGCTCTCAAAATACCAGAATTTCATATTATATAAAGCAGGGCAATGGAGCTGCCTGAAAAACAGATATCCTGCAATAAGCCACTAGATGGAAGCCCTGTCCCATCATGCACAGTTCATAACCAAGGGACACAGAAGCCAGTCAAGCCTATTTTGCTGGGTAAGAAACATTCTTTGTGGACTATGGGTCTCATCCAAAACCCATTCAGGTTAATAGGAGTCTTCATTGGCACCACTGGGTTTTGGATTAGATCTTGTATTGAGAAACTCTGTGGGCACTGATTTTGTTTTGATTTCTAATTTGAAAGATAATTGCTGGCTTCAGCTTCAAATTTCTGCATGTCTGTTAAATCCCTCAATTATTAGTGAAGCAAAGCACCTTCGATTCTAGAGGAAGTCCTTCAGATGAAGCATAATTTAGAGGATATTTTTCAGCATACAAAATGAAAATTAAACTCCTTTAAAATGTTTGTGGCACAGTTGCCAACTTTCATGCGGTAAAAAAGCACCCCAACTTTCACAATAAGATAAAAATCAAGCTAATTCCATTTTAAAACAAGGCCAGAACAAGCCAATCCCTAAGACCCCCCAACACTCTATGTGACTAGATCCTCTTGGTGTGCAGTCTGGGACTGTGGTGGGCCCACTGTGCACCCCTGACTCTCTCCCCCGCTTTGCCCCTGCTTGCCAGGAGCTGATCGAAAAAAAAAGAAGAAGCAACAAGCTACAAGCCCAACAAGCTACAAGCCAAAAACTAGCCAACAAGCAACTCACAAGCCAATTAAGCCAAAACCAAGCCCAATTTCTGTTTTTTCCCCCCATGGGTTTGGCATGTCTGGTTTGTGTTTGTTTTTTCTTGTGAGTTGCTCAGGAACTCCTACTATTTCTATTACAGCCAATACTAGTGGGCCCACCCGAGACTGGATCTCCATTGTGCTCAGTGCTGCATGTAGACAGGAAGAGACAGTTCCAGTCCCTAAAATGGAGCTACCGTCAGTGTCACTCTTCCCAGCATTCCAGTCCATTGGCATGTTTTTGTACCAAAATGGTTCTATGAAGAGCCAGGTATGTCAATCTGCTTAATACCCAGGAGTGTTACAATTAAATTAGTCCATTTTTGTTTACTATCAGCTCTCCTTTAATGCAATAAGGAAGTCTAAAGGCAACATGCTTCTATTTCTGCCAATTGTCTTGAATTTCCTGGTCGTCATTAATTACCCCAGAGTGATGCCTGGCATGTTCTGGAATTACGTTATTCTTCTTGGGCCCAGTCCTGCAACAGTGAGAGAAGCCTGAGCAACTGGGCTTTGGTCACATGCAAAAGGGTTAAAGCTCAGCAGGGCTCTGGGTAGGAATCCTTTGTCCCAGCTGGTGCTTTAATGCCAGTGCTCCTGGGTAGATGGATTATCACCATTACTGCTGGTTCTTGGGAGCAGCAACAGAGACACCTACAGACATGAGGGTTCAGCATGTGACTCCATGTTCTCGAAATGGTGTCCTCTGCTCAGCATGACCTTGCACGCACAGTCTGTGAGAGATCACATGGACAGAGGCATTCCAGTAGTACTACAGCACAAAACTATATATTTAAATAATAAACTAACCTAATAGAATAATAACAACATGAAACTTATGTATAAAAAGGAAAGTGGTCCATGAAATGTAGTGAGATGCAGCTCAGGGTCTCAGCATCTTTTAGGTGCATATCTAGATCCCAAATGAAGAAGAGGGCTTTGTACAGTTTGCTAGTAATTTGCCCACTGCTTCAACTTGTATGCAGTTTCAGCTACACAAATACAACTGTGAAACTGAGGCACAAAATCACTTGCAAAACAATACAGCAGAAACATGCTCTGCTTGAACCTCTGCTGGTCTCATTAACTTCCACAGACTGTAACAGTGACATCTTGTAGCATAAGTTGCTAAAACCAGAACATATAGAGCCAGACTCTGAAATCAGTGGAATTATCCCAGATGTGTGTTGGTATAATTAAGAGTAGAATTTGGCCCACAAACTACTAAGCAATAAACAGTGGTTACTACTAAAGGCAAATTTAATTTTGCATCTAATTTCTGCAGGCTCTGGGGAAATCATTAAACAACTGAGTCAGCTCTGGCACTTTGTTAGTCACGTGGAATTAACTTCCATGTGAATGGGTTAAATAGCCTCATCTAGGTTGAAGCTGAGCTCAGCACAGCTGTTGGCATGGGGGATGCAAAGGCTGATCTTATGCCAGTGAAATTAAATTAAATGGGGCAATTTCTGCCCTCAGTTACACCTGTGCAATCATCAGTGAGGTCAACTGGTTGCAGACTTTGATCTAATTTAGTATGAATAATGAGGGCCATATGCTCAGACCTCACTTAGGGTTCTGACTTTTTTTATATAAAGAATGCATTGATATCATACAAGATTTAGCCTGCCTCGGGACTGAATGTTTTCAAAATATTATAACATGTATGTCTGCAATATATGCCAATTTATTCTTGTCCCACTATACAGCATGATTTATAAAACAGAGAATTACTTAGCTGGTTATTAATCAGATGAGTTTGGTGGAATCAATGTAATCCCTAGTGGATATTTTTGACATACAACCAACATTATCGCTAATACAATTGGCACTCTGTTCAGGTTTAAACTGAGACAGCGGGTGTGCTGGAAATTAGGATTCAATCTCATCGCGAACTTCTTTAGAAGAATATTTGTCTGATCAGTCTATAAACTAATGTTCATTTGTATTAAGTTATACAACTGGTCTTTTAATCTCTAGCTGAAGTACAGCCTACCTGCTAATCACTGGTGCAGTAATACTGTGTCACATTCTTGGTACTGATAATTCCCAGACATTTGGATAATAAAGTGCCCCATACCTACATCTGTCCTGATTTGTGCTTGCTATCTCCATGAGAATATAGAATGTCAACAAAGCTGGCATGTTACATATGTACAATAAACCTCCTTTCTTGTTCACAGCTTTCTGAGGTTCCTAGTTAGATAATGTTTAACTGCCAGTAAGCACCGAATGGAGAAAAGCTTTACCTATTGTTGAAGGCAAGTTCTTTACTGACCTCTGCATCCTTAAGGATATGTCTAGCCTTGAGAGCTATTCATGCAAACAGACTAAATCATGTTTTTTCTGTCCCATTAGTAGTGATAGGAGATTGACAATGGACAAATGTGAGCTCCATGTCCTATAAAGGTAGCAGCCAGTCAGGCAGCGGCACAGACAGCTGCAGCGGCACAGGAGCCAGCAAACAGAGCTGTAAACAGGGGAGTTTGAGTGGGAGTTTGAAAGTTTGAGAGGGGAGTTTGAAAGGGGAGTTTGTCTTGTGGTGCTTGTGTGGGGTTTGGTTTTGCTGTGGGTGGTGGTGTTTTGGTGTGGTTTGTGTTTCCCAGATTAACAGGATTTAGGTGGGAAGGCTATGACAGATACAGAGGTGGCAGTGGGAGAGACCCATGTAGCAGATGACACAATGAAGATGACTGGATGTGGAAGCTGTGGTATGTACATGATCCTGGAGGGGGCACCTGGTAAGAGTTTTGTCTGCATGAAGTGCCGTCTGATAGAGCTGATGGAGGAAAAGATCCGAGGTTTGGAGATGCAGGTGGAAAGTCTGGTAGAGTTTAGGAAGGGGTTTGAGCAGATTATGGAGCAAAGACATGAGGTATCTGAAGGGAAAAGCTCAGACTTGCAGATGGAAGCAGGACTAGGGAATTCTGAGGGGAGACTGGGTGAGGAAAGTGGTCAGTGGAAGCATGTGACTAAAAGAACTAGGCAGAGGAAAAGACGGGCTAGTGAAGGAGAAATAGAGCTTAAGAATAGGTTTGCAGAGTTGGAAAATGAAGAAGGGGCTCAGCAGGTAGTCACTGAAGGTGACAGGGCAAGGAAGAAGAGAAGAGCGGTTAGTCCTATAGGAAAAGGGGAAGAGTTAATGGAGATTACACCAAATATGAGCCCCAGGAGGATACAGAATGGGTTAAAAAGGATTACAAGGGAGAATGGGAATGGAAAGAACTTGCAGCCAGAGGGAACAGGGGATAGACTGGAGAATAGCACCGTCACTAGGAAAAGGCAGGTCTATGTGATTGGGGACTCTTTACTGAGAAGAATAGATAGGCCTGTAACCAGAGCTGATCCAGAAAATAGGAGGGTGTCCTGTCTTCCAGGTGCTAAGATACGGGATGTAGACCTGAGGTTGAAAAGGATTCTAAAGGGAGCGGGAAAGAATCCCTTAATTATCCTTCATGTGGGAACAAATGATACGGCTAGATTCTCGCTGGAAAGTATTAAGGGAGACTATGCTAGGCTGGGGAGGACGCTTAAGGAAATTGAGGCTCAGGTGATCATAGAATCATAGAATCATAGAATATCAGGGTTGGAAGGGACCCCAGAAGGTCATCTAGTCCAACCCCCTGCTCGAAGCAGGACCAAGTCCCAGTTAAATCATCCCAGCCAGGGCTTTGTCAAGCCTGACCTTAAAAACCTCTAAGGAAGGAGATTCTACCACCTCCCTAGGTAACGCATTCCAGTGTTTCACCACCCTCTTAGTGAAAAAGTTTTTCCTAATATCCAATCTAAACCTCCCCCATTGCAACTTGAGACCATTACTCCTCGTTCTGTCATCTGCTACCATTGAGAACAGTCTAGAGCCATCCTCTTTGGAACCCCCTTTCAGGTAGTTGAAAGCAGCTATCAAATCCCCCCTCATTCTTCTCTTCTGCAGACTAAACAATCCCAGCTCCCTCAGCCTCTCCTCATAAGTCATGTGCTCTAGACCCCTAATCATTTTTGTTGCCCTTCGCTGGACTCTCTCCAATTTATCCACATCCTTCTTGTAGTGTGGGGCCCAAAACTGGACACAGTACTCCAGATGAGGCCTCACCAGTGTCGAATAGAGGGGAACGATCACGTCCCTCGATCTGCTCGCTATGCCCCTACTTATACATCCCAAAATGCCATTGGCCTTCTTGGCAACAAGGGCACACTGCTGACTCATATCCAGCTTCTCGTCCACTGTCACCCCTAGGTCCTTTTCCGCAGAACTGCTGCCTAGCCATTCGGTCCCTAGTCTGTAGCGGTGCATTGGATTCTTCCATCCTAAGTGCAGGACCCTGCACTTATCCTTATTGAACCTCATCAGATTTCTTTTGGCCCAAACCTCCAATTTGTCTAGGTCCTTCTGTATCCTATCCCTCCCCTCCAGCGTATCTACCACTCCTCCCAGTTTAGTATCATCCGCAAATTTGCTGAGAGTGCAATCCACACCATCCTCCAGATCATTTATGAAGATATTGAACAAAACCGGCCCCAGGACCGACCCCTGGGGCACTCCACTTGACACCGGCTGCCAACTAGACATGGAGCCATTGATCACTACCCGTTGAGCCCGACAATCTAGCCAGCTTTCTACCCACCTTATAGTGCATTCATCCAGCCCATACTTCCTTAACTTGCTGACAAGAATACTGTGGGAGACCGTGTCAAAAGCTTTGCTAAAGTCAAGAAACAATACATCCACTGCTTTCCCTTCATCCACAGAACCAGTAATCTCATCATAAAAGGCGATTAGATTAGTCAGGCATGACCTTTCCTTGGTGAATCCATGCTGACTGTTCCTGATCACTTTCCTCTCATGTAAGTGCTTCAGGATTGATTCTTTGAGGACCTGCTCCATGATTTTTCCAGGGACTGAGGTGAGGCTGACTGGCCTGTAGTTCCCAGGATCCTCCTTCTTCCCTTTTTTAAAGATTGGCACTACATTAGCCTTTTTCCAGTCATCCGGGACTTCCCCCGTTCGCCACGAGTTTTCAAAGATAATGGCCAAGGGCTCTGCAATCACAGCAGCCAATTCCTTCAGCACTCTCGGATGCAACTCGTCCGGCCCCATGGACTTGTGCACGTCCAGCTTTTCTAAATAGTCCCTAACCACCTCTATCTCCACAGAGGGCTGGCCATCTCTTCCCCATTTTGTGATGCCCAGCGCAGCAGTCTGGGAGCTGACCTTGTTAGTGAAAACAGAGGCAAAAAAAGCATTGAGTACATTAGCTTTTTCCACATCCTCTGTCACTAGGTTGCCTCCCTCATTCAGTAAGGGGCCCACACTTTCCTTGGCTTTCTTCTTGTTGCCAACATACCTGAAGAAACCCTTCTTGTTACTCTTGACATCTCTTGCTAGCTGCAGCTCCAGGTGCGATTTGGCCCTCCTGATATCTTTCCTACATGCCCGAGCAATATTTTTATACTCTTCCCTGGTCATATGTCCAACCTTCCACTTCTTGTAAGCTTCTTTTTTATGTTTAAGATCCGCTAGGATTTCACCATTAAGCCAAGCTGGTCGCCTGCCATATTTACTATTTTTTCGACTCATCGGGATGGTTTGTCCCTGTAACCTCAACAGGGATTCCTTGAAATACAGCCAGCTCTCCTGGACTCCCTTCCCCTTCATGTTAGTCCCCCAGGGGATCCTGGCCATCTGTTCCCTGAGGGAGTCGAAGTCTGCTTTCCTGAAGTCCAGGGTCCGTATCCTGCTGCTTACCTTTCTTCCCTGCGTCAGGATCCTGAACTCAACCAACTCATGGTCACTGCCTCCCAGATTCCCATCCACTTTTGCTTCCCCCACTAATTCTACCCGGTTTGTGAGCAGCAGGTCAAGAAAAGCGCCCCCCCTAGTTGGCTCCCCTAGTACTTGCACGAGGAAATTGTCCCCTACGCTTTCCAAAAACTTCCTGGATTGTCTATGCACCGCTGTATTGCTCTCCCAGCAGATATCAGGGAAATTAAAGTCACCCATGAGAATCAGGGCATGCGATCTAGTAGCTTCCGTGAGTTGCCGGAAGAAAGCCTCATCCACCTGGTCCGGTGGTCTATAGCAGACTCCCACCACTACATCACTCTTGTTGCACACACTTCTAAACTTAATCCAGAGACACTCAGGTTTTTCCACAGTTTCGTACCGGAGCTCTGAGCAGTCATACTGCTCCCTTACATACAGTGCTACTCCCCCACCTTTTCTGCCCTGCCTGTCCTTCCTGAACAGTTTATAACTGATCTTTAGTGGGATTCTGCCTGTTCCTAGAGAAGGGCAACAAAGGTGTGACAAGATTATGACTATCAATAGATGGCTTAGGCAGTGGTGCTATAAGGAGGGCTTTGGGATGTATGGCCACTGGGAGGCATTCATGGATAGAGGACAGTTCTCTCGGGATGGACTTCATCTGAGTAGGGAAGGAAATAGACTTCTAGGATGGAGGCTGGCACAACTGATTAAGAGAGCTTTAAACTAGGAATTTGGGGGAGATGGTTGGGAGATGTCCAGGTAATCTCCACGCCAGAATTTAGCATTGAGAGGAAAGAAAATGAAGTAAGAGTGGATACAGCTGTAGGTAGGAGGAAGGGCAGTGTAGATACAAGTCTAATAGGTTATACTGGTAGTAAAATAACCGTGCCTAATAGGGTACAGAATGTGAGTGAGGCCAAACAGCAAAAATTAAGATGTTTGTACACTAATGCGAGGAGCCTAGGTAACAAAATGGAGGAACTAGAGTTACTGGTGCAGGAAGTGAAACCAGATATTATAGGTATAACAGAGACCTGGTGGAATAGTAGTCGTGACTGAGCTACAGGTATTGAAGGGTATGTGCTGTTTAGGAAAGACCGAAATAAAGGTAAAGGTGGTGGAGTAGCACTATATATCAATGATGAGATAGAATGTAAAGAAATAAGAAGCGATGAAATGGATATGACTGAGTCTGTCTGGGCAAAAATTAAATTGGGGAAGAAAACTATTAGAGCCTCCCCTGGGATAGTGCTTGGGGTGTGCTATAGACCGCCGGGATCTAATTTGGATACGGATAGAGCCCTTTTTAATGTTTTTAATAAAGTAAATACTAATGGAAACTGTGTGATCATGGGAGACTTTAACTTCCCAGATATAGACTGGAGGACGAGTGCTAGTAATAATAATAGGGCTCAGATTTTCCTAGATGCGATAGCTGATGGATTCCTTCAGCAAGTAGTTGCTGAACCGACTAGAGGGGATGCCATTTTAGATTTTGTCTTGGTGAGTAATGAGGACCTCATAGAGGAAATGGTTGTAGGGGATAATCTTGGCTCAAGTGATCATGAGCTAATTCAGTTCAAACTGAATGGAAGGATTAACAAAAATAAATCTGCAACTAGGGTTTTTGATTTCAAAAGGGCTGACTTTCAAAAATTAAGGAAATTAGTTAGGGAAGTGGATTGGACTGAAGAATTTATGGGTCTAAAGGTAGAGGAGGCCTGGGATTATTTTAAATTAAAGCTGCAGAAGCTATCGGAAGCCTGCATCCCAAGAAAGGGGAAAAAATTCATAGGCAGGAGTTGTAGACCAAGCTGGATGAGCAAGCATCTTAGAGAGGTAATTAAGAAAAAGCAGAAAGCATATAGGGAGTGGAAGAAGGGAGGGATCAGTAAGGAAAGCTACCTTATTGAGGTCAGAATATGTAGGGATAAAGTGAGACAGGCTAAAAGTCAAGTAGAGTTGGACCTTGCAAAGGGAATTAAAACCAATAGTAAAAGGTTCTATAGACATATAAATAGGAAGAAAACAAAGAAAGAAGAAGTGGGACCGCTAAAAACTGAGGATGGAGTGGAGGTCAAGGATAATCTAGGCATGGCCCAATATCTAAACAAATACTTTGCCTCAGTCTTTAATAAGACTAAAGAGGATCTTAGGGATAATGGTAGCATGATAAACGGGAATGAGGATATGGAGGTAGACATCACCATATCTGAGGTAGAAGGGAAACTCAAACAGCTTAATGGGACTAAATCGGGGGGCCCAGATAATCTTCATCCAAGAATATTAAAAGAATTGGCACAAGAAATTGCAAGCCCATTAGCAAGAATTTTTAATGAATCTGTAAACTCAGGGGTTGTACCGTATGATTGGAGAATTGCTAACATAGTTCCTATTTTTAAGAAAGGGAAAAAAAGTGATCCAAGTAATTATAGGCCTGTTAGTTTGACATCTGTAGTATGCAAGGTCTTGGAAAAAATTTTGAAGGAGAAGGTAGTTAAGGACATTGAAGTCAGTGGTAAATGGGACAAAATACAACATGGTTTTACAAAAGGTAGATCGTGCCAAACCAACCTGATCTCCTTCTTTGAGAAAGTAACAGATTTTTTAGACAAAGGAAACGCAGTGGATCTAATTTACTTAGATTTTAGTAAGGCGTTTGATACTGTGCCACATGGGGAATTATTAGTTAAATTGGATAAGATGGGCATCAATAGGAAAATTGAAAGGTGGATAGGGAATTGGTTAAAGGGGAGACTACAACGGGTCCTACTGAAAGGTGAACTGTCAAGTTGGAGGGAGGTTACCAGTGGAGTTCCTCAAGGATCAGTTTTGGGACCAATCTTATTTAATCTTTTTATTACTGACCTGGGCACAAAAAGTGGGAGTGTGCTAATAAAGTTTGCAGATGATACAAAGCTGGGAGGTATTGCTAATTTAGAGAAGGACAGGGATACCCTACAGGAGGATCTGGATGACATTGTAAACTGGAGTAATAGGAATAGGATGAAATTTAATAGTGAGAAGTGTAAGGTCATGCATTTAGGGATTAATAACAAGAATTTTAGTTATAAGCTAGGGACGCATCAACTAGAAGTAACGGAGGAAGAAAAGGACCTTGGAGTATTGGTTGATCATAGGATGACTATGAGCTGCCAATGTGATATGGCTGTGAAAAAAGCTAATGTCGTCTTGGGATGCATCAGGAGAGGTATTTCCAGTAGGGATAAGGAGGTTTTAGTACCGTTATATAAGGCACTGGTGAGACCTCACCTGGAATACTGTGTGCAGTTCTGGTCTCCCATGTTTAAGAAGGATGAATTCAAACTGGAACAGGTACAGAGAAGGGCTACTAGGATGATCCGAGGAATGGAAAACTTGTCTTATGAAAGGAGACTCAAGGAGCTTGGCTTGTTTAGCCTAACTAAAAGAAGGTTGAGGGGAGATATGATTGCTCTCTATAAATATATCAGAGGGATAAATACCAGAGAGGGAGAAGAATTATTTAAACTCAGTACCAATGTGGACACAAGAACAAATGGATATAAACTGGCCACTAGGAAATTTAGATTAGAAATTAGACGAAGGTTTCTAACCATCAGAGGAGTGAAGTTTTGGAATAGCCTTCCGAGGGAAGTAGTGGGGGCAAAAGATCTATCTTGCTTTAAGATTAAACTCAATAAGTTTATGGAGGAGATGGTATGATGGGATAACATGGTTTTGGTAATTAAATATTCATGGTAAATAGGCCCAATGGCCTGTGATGGGTTTTTAGATGGGGTAAGATCCAAGTTACCCGGGAAAGAATTTTCTGTAGTATCTGGCTGATGAATCTTGCCCATATGCTCAGGGTTTAGCTGATCGCCATATTTGGGGTCGGGAAGGAATTTTCCTCCAGGGCAGATTGGAAGGCCCTGGAGGTTTTTCGCCTTCCTCTGTAGCATGGGGCACGGGTCACTTGCTGGAGGATTCTCTGCTCCTTGAGGTCTTTAAACTACAATTTGAGGACTTCTATAGCACAGATATAGGTGTGAGGTTTTTTTGTAGGAGTGGTGGGTGAAATTCTGTGGCCTGCGTTGTGCAGGAGGTCAGACTAGATGATCATAATGGTCCCTTCTGACCTAAATATCTATGAATCTATAAATAACCACAGCTTAAAGATTGTCTGCTCCTGCAGCTTGCTCATCACAGTGCAAAGAACAGCAATGCAACTGAATAGAAAAAGAACCTGGTAAAGCCAGGCAGAAAAGGAAACATGATTGATGTACTACTGCAATAATTTCACCGCACAGCCATTTCACTATGATGGTTTGGGAAAGTAGGTGGGGTCAGGGAATATAATGAATGATGGGACTCTCACCATGCTAGGCATATTGGCCCAGAGCCACAAAAGTACTTGAAACCCAAGAACTCAGTGAGGAGAGCAGGGCGAGGGCCTGGGTTACCCATAGAGCTAGCTTTAACATTTATTTTATTCAGCAATAATGCAAGGAACCTACAGGCCTGTATCCTGTAAGACATTGGCTTCAGCAGTTAGCACAAGGCTTGAGGCCTATGAACTTTGGCATAGATAAATGGCCCAACAGTCATCCCTGAGTTTTGGGGAACTGGGGATAGAGTGTTTAAGGGAGAAGTTTGTACGCAATGATACCAGGCAACCACAGGAATATGAGCTAACACCAACTTTTGGATATTTTAGGATAGGAACATCTGCAGGTATCTGACCAGCAGAGTGCCATGGTAACCAACTGACATAATGATAATAAGTTGAGATCATTAATATACTAACCTATAGGAGAAGGACACTCAATATTAGTAGTGTGAGGAAATACAAATAAGGAAAAATCTCTAGTGTATGTGCATTAGGCATCATGTCATCAGCATAACATATTGTAAAAGTTGTATCCCAGCCTGTGTGCTGGAGGAGAGAGAGAGATGTAGCTCTTGGGAAGTGTCAGGATGATGGCCACTGGTGAAGTAGAGGAAGGTGATAGTGATGAGGAAGATCATGGCTAACATTTCAGGTTGTTCTGCAAGAGATGGTGGGAGTACATGGATGTTCAGATATATGTTCAGTATTCTCTCTCTCTCTCTATCTTTCTGGGTTAGAGTGTTAACTTTGCTAAATGTATTAATAAAACTATTACAGATGCAGAAGAGTTCCTAAAGTGTGAGTGTTGTAATTGTGCACATTGGGGTTCCCACATGAACAATCATTTTAATAATACTTGGCCTGAACTTGGTACCTGTCAAACCTCAGAGTGATGACAGGGAATTCTTAAGTAATCAGTAGAACTAATACAAAATCCATAGTTTAGGCAACAAGCCACACCCCTCTCATTGGCATCTTCCACTGACTAGCTCCTGGCCTAACATACTAGCTTTTGTGGATCTCATTCTCAGATGCATCTCTCTCCCCATTCACTGTATAGGGACCCTTGGTGCCTAATGTAGGTTCTTTGGATCCCATTGTTGTTCCAGTGATTTTTTTTTTCTAGGTGCCTAAAAGTTAGGTGTTGCAATGTGTAAGTCCCTGTGTGGATCAGACCACTTCTTCTGCAATTTCAGTAGAGAAGCCAAGAGCAGGAATGTGCATGGATATTGTGACTTTCCTCCAACCCACAGTGGTTCCTATGGAGCAAGGTAAAGGTGCAATTTGAAGGGAGCAATACTGTGTCACTTTCACATCACATATATCTTGTATACCAAGGAGCTGAAGACAGTGAACTATGTACTTAATGGAGCCCACCATTTTCAGTAGATATTTGGTGGAGAGCACAGTCCTGTTGTTACCCAGACTGGCTGCTTGCAGATTTGGCCAGTGTTCTTTCGGTGTTGTAGCCAACCCCCTGTATTAAGCAACACTTCAACAGCATGACGCTGAACTCCATGCATCACTTTTCAATGGAACCTTTTGCAGATATGGGCTTTTGCACTGATTTCCATTTAAAGACAGTTAGAGGGGCTATAGCACACTTTTCTCCTTGTAAACAACAACCTTGTTTGTCTTTTAACAAAAGCAGAGGACTCCAGAAATAGAGTGTGATGCATGCTATAAAATTAGGGCTGTCAATTAATTGCAGTTAACTCATGCGACTAACTAAAAAAAAGTAATTACAATTAATCATACTTATAACAATGGAATACCACTTGAAATTTATTAAATATTTTTGGATGTTTTTCTACATTTTCAATACTGATTTCAATTACAACACAGAATACAAAGTGCACAGTGCTCACTTTATATTATTATTTTTGATTACAAATATATGCACTGTAAAAAAGATAAACAAAAGAAATAGTATTTTTCAATTCATCTTGTACAAGTACTGAAGTGTAATCGCTTTATCATGAAAGTGTAACTTACAAATGCAGATTTTTTTTGGTTACATAACTGCACTCAAAGACAAAACACTGTAAAACTTTAGAGACTACAAGTCCACTCAGTCCTACTACTTCTTCTGCAAATCGCGAAGACAAACAAGTTTGACAGGAGATACTGCTGCCTGCTTCTTATTTACAATGTCACCTGAAAGTGAAAACAGGCATTTGCATGGCACTTTTCTAGCTGGCGTTGCAAGGTATTTACAGCCAGATATGCTAAACATTTGTATGCCCCTTCATGCTTCGGCCACCATTCCAGAGGACATGCTTCCATGCTGATGATGCTCGTTAAAAAAATGAGTTAATTACATTTGTGACTGAACTCCTTTGGGGGAGAATTGTATGTTTCCTGCTCTGTTTTACCTGCATTCTGCATATATTTCACGTAATAGCAGTCTCGGATGATGACCCAGCACATGTTTGTTTTAAGAACACTTTCACAGCAGATGTGACAAAATGCAAAGAAGGTACCGATGTGAGATTTCTAAAAATAGCTACAGCACTCGACCCAAGGTTTAAGAATCTGAAGTGCCATCCAACATCTGAGAGGGATGAAGTGTGGAGCATGCTTTTAGCAGTCTTAAAAGAGCAACACTCTGGTGCGGAAACTACAGAACCCAAACCACCAAAAAAGAAAATCAACCTCCTGCTGGTGGCATCTGGCTCAGATGATGAAAATGAACATGCATCAGTCCACACTGCTTTGGATCGTTATCAAGCAGACCCCATCATCAGCATGGAAGCATGTCCTCTGGAATGGTGGTTGAAGCATGAAGGGACATATGAATCTTTAGCTCATCTGGCAAGTAAATATCTTGCAATGCTAGCTACAACAGTGCCATGCAAATGCCTGTTCTCACTTTCAGGTGACATTGTAAACAAGAAGCAGGTAGTATTAGTTCCTGCAAATGGTAACCAACCTTGTTTGTCTGAGTGACTGGCTGACCAAGAAGTAGGACTGAGTGGACTTGTAGTCTTTAAAGTTTTACATTGTTTTGTTTTTGAATGCAGTTTTTTTTGTACATAATTCTACATTTGTAAGTTCAACTTTCATGATAAAGCGATTGCACTACAGTAAGTGTCTGAGGTGAACTGAAAAATAATTTTTTTTTGTTTTTTACAGTGCAAATATTTGTAATCAAAAATAAATATAAAGTGAGCACTATACACTGTAATTGAAATTAATATATTTGAAAATGTAGTAAACATCCAAAAAGTGACCCCCCTCAGGAAGGGCATGTATTGAAATGCTCAAGCCACCTGCTTTCCTCCAGCAATCATGAAAATGCCAGCTGGAAACTAGTATTGAAACTGATTACAGTACATAAAAACGATGACTTGGGATGGGACCAAAACATTTATCATTGCTCATTTACAAAATCATACGCCGAGAAGCCAACAGGGCTTTATTTGCATGGAATAAAACCAAACACATTCTATACTCAGTGTGGCCTCTCGCTCAGATCCCCAGTCCTGCAAACACTTACTACAGGGCATTCGACTTACTACCGTGACTAGTTCCAAAGAAGTTAAGGAGACCATAGGAAGCAGTATAGGTGGTAGTGTTTGCAGGGGTGGGAGCCCAAGTCAAGTAATGTGCATATACCACTACGGCAGCCAGACCTCCTGTGTGCAAGAGCTTTGGTCCTACCATGCAGATTGTGGGGTGGGGGAAAACAAAGGTGGCCCTAAGCAACCGTTAGGATTCCTAGGCATGACTGGGCCCTAAAATCAACCCTTTGTAATTCAGAGTAAGCTGAGAGTTGCCCTAAGTTGTGCCAGCTAGAATGGGCAGGGGTGGTGGGGGAAAGGGGACAACTGTATACAGTGGTAGAGTGGCAGCCAGCAATGGCTGGCGGAGTCCAGCACCCCTGCTGGGCGGAGGGCATAAGGTTGCCAGGTGTCTGGTTTCCAACTGGAATGCCCGGTTGAAAAGGGACCGTGGGCGCCAAGTCCAGTCGGTGGCGCAGCGGGGGCCCGGGGCTAAGGCAGGCTCCCTGCCTGCCCTGGCTCCACATGGCTCCTGGAAGTGGCCGCCAGGTCCCTGAGGCCTCTAGATTCATGGGTGGCCAGGCAGGCTCTGTGAGCTGCCCCCTCCCTGAGGGCCAGGTCAGCAGTTCCCATTGGCCGGCCAGTGGGAACTGTGGTAAGTGCCGCTGGGACCCTGACCCCCCTCTGCCCTGCACCCCAAACCCCTTTCCCAGCCCGGAGTCCCCTCCCACACCTAGACTCCCTCTTGGCACCTGAGCATTGGCCTGCTAAACCCAGGGTTGTGAGTTCAATCCTTGAGGGGGGCCATTTAGGGATCTGGGGCAACTATGGGGGATTGGTCCTGCTTTGAGCAGGGGGTTGGACTAGATGACTTCCTGAGGTCCCTTCCAACCCTGATATTCTGTGATTCTGTGACCCCCCCCAATCCCCTGTCCCAGCCCACTCCTGCACCCCAAACCCCTCATTCCCAGCCCTGAGCCCTCTCCCACACCCTGAAACCCTCACTGATGGCCCCTCTACCCCCTTCCACCCCCCCCCCCAACTCCTACCTGAGCCCCTGCCCACACCCCACATGGCTCGGTCCCAGCCCGGAGCCCCGTTCTGCACCGCAAACTCCTCATCCTCAACCCCAAGCCCTGAGCTCCGCTCCCATGCTGAACCCATCAGGCCCAGCCCAGAGCCCCCTTCCGCACCCTGAACCCCCCCCCTCGCTAGACACACCCCGGAACTTGCACCCTCACCCACTCTTGCATCCCAACCCCCTCCCACATGCCGCACTGCACCCCCACAGCCCCCTCATCCCCAACACCACTCTGAGCCCCCCCAACACTCCAAACCCCTTGTGCCCAGCCCAGAGCCCCCTCCCACACCCTGAACCTCCTCATTGCTGGCCCCCACCCCAGGTGCTCACACTCCCCCCCCCGCACCCCAAACCCCCCATCCCCATCATGAGCCCACACCCTCAGCCCCACCTTCTGCACCCCATCCCTGAGTCCCTTCCCACACTCCAAATCCCTTGGCCCCAGCCCGCTCCTGCACCCCAAACCCCTCATTCCCAGAGCCCTCTGGCCCACACACCAACCCCCTGCCTCGGCCTAGTGAAAATGAGGTGTGAGCAAATGTGGGGGTGAGCGAGCGAGGAAATTGAGTGAGTGGGGGGGCAGGACTTTGGGAAGTTGGGGGGGTATGGAGCAGGTCAAGGGTGTTAAGTTTTCTGCTATTAGAAACTCGGCAACCCCATCTTGCTGGCCCTGGTCCCTATTGAGGCATGGGGCCATACAAGTGCAGCTGTGCCCCTCTCCCTAACAGATATGTGGCATCCTGCCAGGTGGTAGGGGGTACTATTTAACTGTATAAGTTGATGGGGGGGGCACAATGTAAAGGTTTGGCTGAATCACCCCTCTCCCCATAGCGCAGGGATCCCCTCCTTATGCTCGCCTGGCCTCAAAGGTCACTTGCCTGGCTCAGCTCTGGCCAGCTGCTGCGCAAGGAGATGGGGCTGGGTGGTTTCCAGATGTGGCTTCCAAGCCCCCTCCCCCGACTCCACCCTCTGGGCTGGGGCCTCCTACACATTGGCCAACCCATGTCCCTTGTTAATTCGCCCCCAGGTCCCTGTGCAAGACTCAAACAAACACAAGGGCAGGCATGCAGCCCCATGGGCCAGCGGTGATCCCACAGAGGGCCCAGCCCTGCAAGCATGGGACAGGACCAAAATTTGCACCTCCCTCCCTGCCACCCACAGCTACATTGGCCTGGCTGGAGCCCCCCGGCCCAATATAGAAGTCAAATTATGCCTGTGCCATCTTATAGAGCAGTGTCCTAGGGGACCAATCAGTTGGCCAAGGATTCCTGAAGACCTCACTGTGAGCTCTGGCCCTACGTCTCTGATTGGTGGCATGCCCCAACATCCCCTTAGAGGGGGGGCACTGGCTGCCTGCTTATGGCAGCTAGAGTAACCCTGTGCACTGCTCTAGTAAAGAGTACTTTTGGAGAAAGAACACCAGTCAATTGTTGAAACCACGAAACCAAACAACCATGTGTGACTGAAAAGGGCTATCAGTCAGCAACCCTGGTGTTGTAGTCCCAGTTTGACAACAGACTGAGTCATTTAACCCCCCATGCCTCACTTTCCCCATTTGTAAAGCTGTGATAATACACCTCTACCCTGATATAATGCGGGCCTCGGGAGCCAAAATCTCTTACCGCGTTTTAGGTCAAACTATGTTATATCCGGGGGTGGGGGGGGTCAGTGACGTGGCAGGGGGTGAAGTAATGCGGCACCGAGGGAGGTTTCTGATGGAGCAGTGGGGAGGGCTGGCAGGCTAGCAGTGGAAGGGTCAGTGGGGGGCTGTGTATGTGCTCAGTGGTGGGCCAGTGGGAGACCCGGGCAGTCCCGGTGGAGCACTGAGGAGCGAGTGGGGGATGGGAAGTCAGTATCTCCTGGTGGCTGTGTGAGCACGGGAAGGGGAAGGACAGACACTTGTGGCACGGGGGTAAGCTCTGGGTGCCAGGGGCGCTGCAGGAGGCGTGCTGGGACCAGCAGGGCGAGGAGTGTCTGGAGGGGAGACATAGGGGCAGCTAGCGGGACGAGAAGTTCCACAGCTCTGGAGACGGTCCTGGTGGGGAGCTGGAGGGCTCCCCAGAGGTGCAGCGCAGGCCCCCTTGGTGTAGTGGTGCAGCGAAAGCCTGAGGGGACTGATGGGAGTTGGGACCCATACAGCATGGATCACTTACTATCCTTACTAGCAGGGGAAGCAGGTGGGGCAGGGAGATGCTGACTCTCAAGCCCCCCTTCCTATAATCCCATTGGAGCTATATGATGCAGGGAGCCCCACAAACCAGCTTGAAACCAAAAGCTTCCCTAGACCTTGTGCCAGGATGCTGCTCAATGTGAAGGAACATTCAGAAGACCCCGAACTCAAAGAGGTTTCCCTTGGCACCAGTGTCTCCGATAACGGCTGTCAGGGCGCTGCTAAACACGAGGCCAGAATACAGGCTGCAGAGGGGGTCCCTAATCTCACTTGCACCATCACTGTGCCCCCGCCCCCCCGTTAGTGAGCAAAGCCTCCCTGGACTCAGGGTTCCCTCCCCACTGCCTCATGAGGTCCCTAAAATAGGCCCTTGTAGCTTCCCTCTTATGTAGAGCAGGGTAAGGCAACTCCAGAGAATTTCAATCTTTCTGCTTTCCCAGGCATTTTCCTTCACTGTCTCCTTCTCTTGCCTGGCTTCCCTTTGTTCTCTCTCTTCCTCTTCCTTTCCTGCTCTTCTCTCGTCACTTTAATTTTTGCACTGCTCGCCTCCCCGCTAGTCTCCTCACCGTCTGTCCAGTGCGCCTCTCCCCATCCGCCGCTCTCCTGCTCGCCATCTTCCCACCCGCCTGCCTCCCCATTCACCTCCTCGCCCCACTTGCCCATCCGCCTCCCACCCTTAACCCGGCCTGCCCACCCTGCCTCCTTTAACACTTTACCGCATTATATCTGAATTTGTGTTATATCAGGTCACGTTATATCAGGGTAGAGGTGTCACATGGATTAATTAGATCTTGTTTGTGCTCTAGTAGAGCAGTGTAAGTATTATGGACTTTGTCTTGCGCAGAATTATACCTCTACATACTACTGTGGCAACAGACCTTTATGGCTAGGCTGTGTCAACTGCATGCAGCTCATTGTAAAGCGTGCTTTAACTCAACTGCAGCCAGTGGGAACACCACAAAGCATTCAGAATACCTCCTGGAGCTCCCCAGTGTGCAGTGGGAGTGTGTACACTGCTATACTCATTCTCAGAGTGTAGCATACAGCCGCCCCCACCCATGGCTGGCCATGGTACCGCCTACTTCCCAACGCCACTGGGAACCGGTGTCCAGACCCTCACATAGGTAGGTGCCTAACTTCTATTGATTTCTGCTGATTCGATAATATGATCCTCCCTAGCCTAATTCAGATTGTTACCCTGCCTTTTTTGAAACAAAACACTCTGCCACATGCTTTGCTAATAAAGAAATGCACTAAATATAGCTGCATGCACACATACCTATGCGAAATGAATGCCATCTCTGTCCCTGAGTTTGCAGATTCATGAATAATCTTATGTTTGTAACAGGCACACAGATCATCAGTGAAAAGTGTCCTTGGAATCGGCAGAAAAGGAGCAGGGAGTTAAAGCACTAAAATCAGCTTTTCTTACCATGGAAATCAAGACTCTGACAACCAACATTCAAAGGCTTCACGTGTACAGCACATTTCATGACTCTGAATATAAAACTAGTCACTAGCACACAGGACATGCCTTTCATAAATGGAACGTGCCAACTAAGCAGCACAGCGCATTTAATGTTTTGGGGTAACATGAATATTACATGAATACAAATGTACACAAAGCAGTGACATACGAACCAGAGAGGTAGTCTGTTTTTATTTACCTTCCACTTTACATTTGGTCTCAGAGTAGCAGCCGTGTTAGTCTGTATTCGCAAAAAGAAAAGGAGTACTTGTGGCACCTTAGAGACTAACCAATTTATTTGAGCATAAGCTTTTGTGAGCTACAGCTCATTTCATCGGATGCATCTCTAAAGTGCCACAAGTACTCCTTTTCTTTTTACATTTGGTGTCACAGATGTATGCAAAACGTACACACAAGCAAATCCACAGCTTACAACTGCCAAAGGACTGAATTCATGCTGTCTGTACTCCTGATCCTGCACCACTGGGAGTTTTGCCATTTACCTCTCTGGACACTAGCTCAGATTTTATGGTCCTACCTGCTAAAGGCCACATTCAGCGTGACAGGAGGACATGGGACACTTCTCTCCATGCACAGTCTATTTCTCTCATGCCCAGGAGATAGGTTCCACTGTGTTGAAGCACAGTGGCACAAGCATAGTCTTCTAGATAGGTGGGGTGCAGTCACCGGTACATGCTAACCAAACTGCACACACTAGGCAGCAAACAAGTGCATGTTACTGCAGATAACCCAGGCTCACCTGGATGAATACTGCACCTGCATTGCTGTAGAAGAGGATGCACTGCTCAGTGCAACCACCTGAGTCAGAATTTAGCTTCTGTAGCTGATTGGTAACTATAGAGGTAAGACAAATTTGGCTGCACTGGGCATATATACAACCAATCAAATTGCTATCTTTGGAAAAATATCTCTTGGCCACCATTCTCCAGCATATGAGCAAAATCCAATGTCCAAAGCAACTTTTAATAATACATAAGCATATGACTGAAATGACTCTCGGAAAAGTAATGCACAAAATGACTCTCCCCTGTAAGCATTTGTATAAAGCCAGGTGTCTTGCTTTACAGTTTAATTCACTTTAACACCACTATGTGGCAAATGATATATAAGAAAACTAATGTACAATTAAAACACAGTGCTGTGGGGTTTTGGTTTTGATAGAGATGTACAAACAGACTGCCTGCATATTTTTTGAAGGAAATGTTGAGGGATCAGACAGCTACTAAAAGCTAGGTTTTGTGACATACCACGAGCTTATGCTGTCACTTCAGACTATAATGTGATGCCCAAACTCTGAGATGTCAAAGTTCACTCTTTAGTGTTCTAAAGAACTCGCTCAGTTTCTCACATTCTCATATCAGGAGTGTGAAAATAACCTGTTTCTGTAATCCTGAGTTGTTGGGGGTGGGGGGAGAAACTAACAGACAAAATATGTTGCTGGTTAGCAGAACATATTTTTTAAACCTCCCTTTTCCAAATTGAAATCTGAATAAAGGAAATTCATTTCTGTGAAGGATAGTACCCAAGCAACCTGACAGTACTTTGCTGTTGTACACCATCGTGTGTCCCATATTCTGGACCCTACAGTGAATCTGCAGTACAGATGGGGAGGGTATTTTATCATGCAAGAAGGGTGCATGAGAGGAAGTTTGTCCTTGTGGGCTGGGTTCTAGGAGATCTGGGTTAAATTCCCAGCTCTGCCACAGACTGACTTTGTGATGCTGGGCAAGCCACTGAGGTGGAAGGCTCCTTAGTTCAACATTTAGGCACATTAGAACTGTTGAGCCATCAGTCTAGGCTTGTCTGGCTGCCTATGAAATTTCTTTGTGGGTCAGGAATATATACACCCAGGGAGCGGAAGGTGGCACTGGAGTCCTCCAGGATATGCAAAGACTCACCTGTCTGTTGGTTAAACAGATGAACGTCATTGAAGGGCAGATCCTCCACGGTTTCTGAACCTCCCTGGGAAACCCTGAAGCATGAACCCCTGATTCCCTGCACATTGCAATGGCTGTAGCCATCACCCCTGAAGATGTCTCAAATGCATCTACCACTGATGGAAGAGTGGTCCTGGCAACAATCTTGCCTTCCTCTATAAAAGCCTGGAAACAAGCTCTGTCCTGCTGCGGAAACTTGTCAGCAAAGTCCACAGATTCTGAATAGTTCAGAAAATCGTACTTAGCCATCAGTGCTTGGTAATTGGCTATCCTGAACTGAAGGCTAGAAAAAGAAAAGACCTTCCTTTCCAATAAGTCAAGATGTTTGCCTCCCTTATCAGTTAGAGTAGATCATGGGTGTTGCTGCTTAGATTTCTCCATGGACCACTAAAGAGTTTGGGGCAACATGAGAGAACAGAAATTCCACCCCTTTGCTGGGACATGGTAATATTTCTTTGCCCTCTTAGGAGTAGGGGCACAAGTAACTGGGGTATGCCAGAGCACTCTAGCTTACTCCAGTATGGCTTTGTTAACAGGGAGTGCTATCTGACTGGAACCAGAGGATAGCAGGATGCTGAGGATCCTGAACTTCCTTAAGAGGAATCTGCAGCTCCTCTGCAATTCTGCAAAGTAGTTCTTGGAACTGCTTATAGTGATCAGAAGGATGGAGACATCAGAGCCACCACCTCATCTGGGGATGAAGATGATAATCTTGTTGGTTCTAGTGGAACTGCTGGGTCCAGCATGTCTTCCTACTCCTCCTCAACTGGATTAGGAGGCAGCTCTGATTGCCCTCTCGGACAGGTGGATGAGATGGTTCCCCAGCACACGGCAGCATGGTATGGGTCAAATGGCTCCCAATAAGGCCAATAAAATGAATTGGATGAGGGTGGCAGAGGTCCCCATGGCATGGGGTACCAACAGCTGTGAGGCAGGTGAAGAGGTGGAGGTTGATCCCAAGCTGGTCCAGGCCTCCTGTCTGGGGAGGCATGTTTTGGAGGAGGAATTAATGGTTCATTGGGTAGTTCAGAATCTTTCGAGGAAGAGAAAGCCTCGGTCAGAGTTATGAGGTGAGCTAGGGCACATGTGTGGACCAACGAATTCTGATTTCATAATTCTCCGGCTCCAGGCGCTTGGAACACATGTGTACCCACTGTGGAATACACAGACGGATCAGCACTCGAAGATGAATACACAATATTGATCAAGCCTTTGCTGAGAATGCTTTAAAGGGAACTGGCGATACAATCTGTTCCATGCCTTTCATGGTATGTATCGATGCAATCCATGATGAAGCTTGCAAAGAATTGGTGTTACTAGTGTAGTATTTAATGGAGAAAAGAACTGGTATTGGAGAGATTTCTAGATTTAAATGAGTATAATATAGGGACCAATGTATCTGTATTTGAGAAGACAGATGTTAGGAGTAGATGTTGAAGATACAGTAACTAGAGTATACGGTCACTTTTCAAGAAGCTCTAAAAGAAAAGAAATACTGAAAGAATTTGATGATTTTTGCAGTGTAGAAAGCAGAAAATTTTTGAACCATGTGCTAAGTCGATGGCTAAGTTTGCAGCACTGTTTAACCAGACTACTTCAGCAATATCCAGCTTTGAAGGCATATTTTTTTCCCCCAAGGTAATAAAGATCCTGGTGCAAAATCTCAAACTAATTTTTGAAAATCTACAGACTGAACTGTACTTCCTGTTTTTGCGCATTATGCAGCTGTTTCAAAAGATCTTTGGAAGATACATAAAGCCATCCTGTCTCAAAGAAACAAAAGAATTGTCAAAGGTAGATTTCTTAAATCCAGAAAACTAAGTGGAGGATAACAAATTGTTGGATTTTGTGCCTCACCATTCCTGAAATCTGAAGAAATGCAATGCAGTGCTCAATGTGACACTATCAGCAAAAGTTTTTACTCTGATGTGAAGTGAATGAAAGTGAAGCTAGGAAAGCTCTTCTGGAAAATCTCCCAGAGAAGAAAGACATTTTACAGTCTTTGTGTTAGATTTCAGGAAGAGAAGCAGACATGAGTTTTCTATTCTAGTGAAGACACTGACGACCTTTCCAGTAATTCCCACAGAAGAAATGGAGAGCCTCAATAATGAATTTGGTACCTCCCAGTTAACAAGGAAGTTTGAATTTGAAACAGAATCAATGCTAGTGATTTTTTTTGTGATGGGTGAACTAAAAAGTCCAGTGTCAGGGACACCACAGTTTCCACTGCTTTCCAAAGCTATCTGAGTTTTGTCTCATAGCAGTGCTGGGTGTGAAAGGATTTTCAGCATATGTGTAAAAATTTGCACCCATCAGAGAAGTGAAATCAAAACTAAGACACTAAGGGGTGTACTTGCCAACAGAATGAATTTGTTTTGCAAACAGTACTGTTACCAGCTCTACCTGAGCAACGAGAGGGTGAAGAAAGCAAGAGTGCTATGTTCACAGTACTTCAACAAGATCATTAGTAAGTTAAAATACATGTTTTTATGGTATTATTTAGCAAAGTAATATAAGGGAACTTATATAGTGTGTCTAGTCAGATAGGCGTTATTAGCAAATTAAACACCACCACAAATTTCCCTGAAATTATTTTGGAAACGTTGGTCACTATGGATATCTGAGACAGAAGGGGGAACTGAACCAGAGCCTCCCATGTTCCGGGTGACTACCAGTGTTGGTGGAAGGGGGCTCCTCCTCTGTTTTTCTTGGGAAAGGACTGACCTGGCTTAGGCAATGAATTCCAGGAAAGGCTTCATGGCTGTGACTCCCAAGTGGAGGAATTCCCTTAGGCCTGGAGTTAGGCACCTACCACCTACTGAAGAGTGGGGTTTAGGCCACACCTCTCTCGTTGGCATTTTCTACTGGCTATCTTAGGCAGCTCCTATCTCAATCTGCTGCCTTTTGTGAATCCTATCTTTAGGCAACTAATTCTCTCCTTCTATTGTATAGGGAGCCTAGGTGCCTAGCTCAGGGCTGTGAATTCCACTCAGTGGCAAGGTGCCTAAAAGTTAGGCTTTGCAATGCTGAGCCTAGTCCCCCATGTGACTCTCATGCTGAATCTCTCAATGCCTCAGTTCCTAGCTGTAAAATGGGGCCAAAAACACCTTTCGTCTGTACAGACTGAAAGCTCTTCAGGACAGGGAGAGTCTTCTACTAAGTATATGCTAAGCACCACAATAGGGGTCTGATCTCTGGACTTTAGGTAGTATTGTAATACTACTACGGATAAGGAGGGGTATGAGTCCATCTCCTCTCTTATAGCTGTATGGACTCTTTAGAGCTAACTGGAATAAAAAGTACTAAAAACACCCAAAAAAACTTGTAGTGTGAACTTAAGCAGGAGTGGCTCTGAACCATACACAAAGAGCAGATCTGTTGAGTAAGAAGATGCTATTTTTGAATAGTCACTTTTCAGAATAGAATTGCTTGTTAACCTCACTGGAGATTCTAAAGCTATTGTTGGTTTTTTGGGGGTGGGGTAAAGAAAATGAGTCATTATATATAAAATGGTTTTATCTCTCTGAAAATAGATATAAAATTCTCAGAAAGCTGCTGTCCATTACAAACACTTAATGGGTGACACGTGAAAGGCTTTTCTTGATGCCTCACCCGGAGAGACTGATTTCTGAGAAGGGAAGGCCTATTTGTGATGTATTGGTATCTAACCAGTTTCAAACTAGTATAGCAAGTTGTAATACCACTTACAATGACAGCAGAATAAAGACATACTACGAGAGATATTGTTTTCAACAAAGCATACTTTCGAAAAATATGGTCAGTCTTTCAAAGGTTACATTAGCGAAGGTGTAAAATGTATGCTTGGTGTTGGAAATCCAATACATTTGTATTTTTTAAAACAAAGATGAACCGTCCGAGGCATTGCTAATTGCTAAACCAGAAGAAAGTTTAATTGCTATTCTGAATGATCTTCCTCAGGAGTCGGAGTCTTGACATTACCACATCCCAGTCTGCATAAGCACCTTCAAGATGACGGGATATTTCTGCTCCTGATTGGTAGCTCCGGCGACCATGCAGTAAACGCCAGTTGTCAAATGTTACTATGTCTCCTATGAAGATATTAAACAATGTACTTCACAACTTTGTCATGTTTTCCATCATTTCAAATATATAACATATTGACGTGATTTAAATGCATTTGTCTGAGTGTCTCTTAAAACCCGCAGCCCCAAAAAACCCATTCCCCACAACTGAGAAATGTAAACATTCTGAGAAAGCACAACATTCCATCACTTACATTTGTCAGTGCCTGGGGTAACTGAGCACCTCATAATCATCAATATACTGATGCTCAACATCCCAGTGGCATTGAGGCGCGCTATTATCACCATGTTACAGATGGGGAACTGAGACACAGAGGGTCTAAGTAACTTGCCCACAGTCACCCAGCAAGTCTATGGCTGGGAATTGAATTCAGGTCTCTCAAGTCTCAGGCTAGAGCCCTAGCCACTGTATCTTCTGCAAACTGCAACTCCCTCCCACATCACTAGGGTTATAGGGGCTGCAGGAGTACCACAATCCTATGGCTGAAATAACCACTTTGCATGGATCCAACCAGCACAGAGAAAGGGGTTTGACATGAAATAAAATGACCTCACCAATGGTGGCAATGCAGCAAAGCCTCTACTCCCCCACCCCACTCTTCTCTGTCACCTGAATGGGGGGAAATGTACAGGGTACCCAATTCATCGTTGTAGAGGATAACTACAGTGCAGAATGGAGCTAGGAGGCTCTCACTCCTCAGTCAGGGACCATTCACATTTGGCCAAGTTCTGAGCTTTTGAAAAACTGCAGTTTGCACCCCAGATGCCAACTTTCATGCGGTAATAAGCACCCCGACTTTCACAATAAGCCAAAAATCAAGCTAATCCCATTTCAAAACAAGGCCAAAACAAGCCAATCCCTAAGTCCCCCAACACTCTATGTGACTAGATTCCTTCGGTGTGCAGTCTGGGACTGTGGTGGTACCACAGTGCACCCGACTCTCTCTCCCCCTTATCCTTGCTTGCCGGGAGCCGATCAAAAAACAGAAGCAACAAGCTACAACAAGCAACAGGCTACAAGCCAAACAAGCAACAAGCCAAAAACTAGCCAACAAGCAACTCACAAGCCAATTAGGACAAAAACTAGCCCAAGTTTTTTTCAGGGGTTTGGCACGTCTGGTTTGCACATGCTCAGAAGCAGCTTCTTAGAGTCTGGGAGCTAAATTCTTCAAAGGTTCTGCTGGCACTGAATACACAGCTCCATGTGTGACTGCACTGCGCATGTGCTATCCCCAAAGAACAACTCAGCATGCTCTATCTCTGGGAGTTGAGGCTAAGCAGGACCTTCCCAGCGATTGTGGCTCTGGGCTGCTGTGGTGCCAGGCACCAGAACTGAGAGCAATGGACTTTCTGTCCTGTAGACTCAATGCTCTTGCTGATGGTGCCCGACAGTGAGAAGGGGGAAGCAGCCTGATTAAAAGGCAGAGGTGAGGAATGGTGGGGGTGTGCGTGTGTTTGGGTGTGGGGAACATGAAGAGAGGGGAATGAAAGAGCCAAAGGGTGGGGAGAAGCAGACAGGGAAGCAGTAGCCAACAGGAGCTGGGGGAAGGGGCAGCAGAGGGAGTTAGGGAGGAGAGGTGCAGGTGTCTGGGTGGCATACAGGTGTGATTCAGGGGGAACAAAGGTAGGAGCCTGGGTCTGAATAGGATTAGAGGGAATGGAGGCAGGAACTGGGGGAAGGGGCTAGAGAGGGAGAGCCAGATTTGGTGGGGGATGGGGCAAAAGGGTCAATAAGCACCTAGCGCATACTATCTTCGGGCTTTTGCACTGCTGCCCACCATTGCAACATCTGAGCACCTTCCATGCAAAATCCCCTCCAGAATGCGGATCTGAACCCAGGAGTCCTGAGACTCTACATTCCTCTGCTGTCAGCAAATATGTACGAAACCTACTTGCAAAGTGTGTCTTATCTCCCTCTATGCCCAATCCACGTACTCTGCCTGCTTCTGCTATCAATAACTCTGTTAGCTCAAGTGGCAGAGGTCTGAGAGGATCTAAAGTTTCCAAACCTGCTTGATGACCCAGGCGGGTGTCAATATGATGCTACATGATGGAATTTCTGTGTTTTCAGATTTTTTTTTTAACATGAGGAAATGACATCCAAAAAGACCACATTAAAAGAACATTACTAAGGTTGCAAAGTCGAGCACTAAAAAGTTAGGAAATGTCAGAATTAAGTTTGCCCATACAGCCTTAATTCAGCCCCCTTGTGCGTATGGCTTCTGATACATACTACTTTTTTCCCCAAAGGCACTCCTGCCTCATTCAGTGCTTTGGGAATTAATCAGGTTTATATAGTCAAGGAGGGTGTTATCTCTAGGACTACTGCCGCACATTGGAAGGTATGTAGTGAATAAGGCAGGAAACTGGAGGAAGAGAAACAAAACTGCCTGTTCTCAAAAGGATAAAGCAGATGTTAATTCCTTTGAAGTTTACACCGCTGTTGTGGAGTCAGGAGTCTGGCTGATTCCATAGGTGTGGTGGGAGAGAAGGACCTAGATGGGAAATGTTAGACAAAGGATTAGGAATCTGTTAAATAGAGCAGACTGAGGAAGAGAGGTAGGATCTGCAGTGAAAGAGATTGTAACCAGTTTCCTAGACTCTGGGTAACCAGGTAGGGCGATGTGAGGGGAGGGCGGCTGCATGAGAGATTGTGCAGAGGAGGAGGAACTGTGAAGGACTGCATGGAGGATGAGAAAGACGGACCATGAGGGATCATGCAGAAGAAGTGGAAGGACCACGGGGTATCACATGCCAGGGGAGGAGGAGGAGACGTGACCATGTGGATCATGTGGAGCAGGAAGAGGGACCACAAGGGACCATGCCAAGGCGGAGCAAGGGGAGCAAGTACAACAAGGGATCGTGCAGAGGAAGGACAACAAAAGATCACGAGGATGATGCTCAGGGGCCAACAAGGAATCACTGAAGGAAGAGGGACCACAAAGGTTTGCTCAGAGAAGCAGGAGGAGGAGGAAGCCGCATGAAGTATCATGCAAGGATGAAGAACTGTTGGGAAGAAACAAATGCAGGTGCCTTAAACAATGAGTGATGAGTGAAAAAACAACTAGGTTGAGGAAAGAGACAGCTCCACAGATAAGAGTCGCCCACAGCAACCTCCCAGGAGATGTGTGAATCTTTATTCCCTCTGGTGCAGTGAGCTAGGGCAGAGCCTTATTCCCTGTTACAGCTAGCACAGGGGAGGGGCTAATAAAGTTCTCGTGTGTGGGGCTGTCTCTAGCCGGGGGAGCAACCTTGGGAAAGTGGCTGAAATAGATAGCACTCATGGCTCCCCCCCGACCTCGATCAAGGCTCCACATATGATAATCTGGACAAAAGGTTTTAGTGGGTGAACTCACTTCACATACACAGAGCCAGAGGCTCTGTGCAGGTGATGAGCATGGGTGCTAGCAAGTAAAATCCACCCACAACCCAGAGGCAAGGTGTGGGTCTGCAGTGCACACCCCTGGCAGCTATTACTGCAGCCTATGGGCTGGAAAAGCATGTGCTCCAGCACCTCCGCCCTGCTTGTGTGGGGCAACAGTGCCACTGGAGACATGTAACAATGGATCCCCTGGCCCATCTACATTGCTGCCCTTTGCAGCACACAGGACAGCGGATGCCTTCATGTGTAGCCCTGCTACACAACCCTACTGCGACATATTAGTATGGCATGTCTTTGCCCAAGCACTGTGCACCAGGGTAATTTTCAGCCAACAGGCTCAGAACAGCCTGTATTTTTTGTGTGTAATATATCTAACTACATTATAAAAACATTAAGGTTACAAAGTCAAGTGTTTAAGAGTTAAGAAATGCCAGAATGTAGCTAACCTATGCAGCCTTAATTCAGTCCTCTTGTGTGTATGGATTATGATACAGGTTACGTCTATACTTGGAACTATGGGTGTGATTCTCAACTCATGTAGCCATACTTGCACTAGCCCTCATTGCATTTGTGTGCTAAAAATAGTACGGTAATCACGGTAGCAAAGACTGAAGTGAGCGGCAGGAACAGATTAGTCACCTTGAGTACAAACCCGACTGGAACCCCCTGGGTACATACTCAGGGTGGCTAGTCAGTGCCACTGCCCATTCTACCACAGCTACATTATTATATTCAGTGTGCTAGCTTGGTGAGAGCTAGTGCAAGTATGTGTATGGGAACTGGGATTCACACTCTCAGCTCCAAGTGTAGACACAGCAACAGTCCTTAATTAAGTGATCACATGCTACTTTTTTCCACAAAACCCCTGCCTCACTCAGTGCACAGAAGGAACGTGCTCACTTAATGGGCAGCTATTCAACGGTTTGTGTTATCCTCATCACTCAGCCTGGGCCCCATGAATTATTTACTGCGCACTATTTAAACACGGCTCCAAAGACAGAGTAATTAATTTCCTCCTATGGTTTCTATGATGCTCTCATCATACTATCTGATTGCTTCATACCTAATAGTGAATGCGTCTTCATAACACCCCGTAAGGTAGTGCAGTGCTATTATCCCCATTTTACAAATGGGGAACTGAGGCACAGAGAAATTAAGGGTAAAACTGTCTAAAGTGTCCACTGATTTTGATGCCCAACCTTAGATCTAATTTTCCAGAATATTTAGCATTTTTATAGCACTTTACATGTTCAAAACACAGCTCCAATTGATTTCAGCTGTGGTCATGAGTGCTCTGGACTTCTCCAAATCTGGCCCCAAGTGTTTCATGCTGGGTATTCAGAGAGGACCAAGGTTGTCTTTTCATACCAGCATTGTACTAGCATATTCAAATGGTTAGGATTTTGTTCTTAGGCAAAGGCATGAAAAAAATCTTCCAATTACTATAAGCAAAAGCAACTTATTCATTGACCTGGTTTCATCTTGTAGGTAAACTTATGTTCCGGGCTGTTCAATAGGTCAACGAACTCCTTCAGAGCTGCATAAAATGGCTGCACTTTTTCAGCAGGTATGTCAAAAACAGTGTCTCTTGTTGCATTATTATAATTGATACGAACCACCTGGCCTCTGTAATCTACACTGAGAGAAAGAGAGAGAAAAATGTATTATCATGCCACTCAAACCTTTTAGCATATTTTTGTTTTGGTGGGGACAGGTTCACTTTCCCCTTTCAGTTGCTGGTTGTTACAGTACAGTTCAACAGTGAAGTGCAGTGCTATGACAAAGTATTGTACATTATTGCATATCAGGCTGCTGCTTTCAAGTTTATCGATGGGTCAGGGTTTAAGAAGATTAATAATCAAAGGGACTTGAGCTCCTAAATATTTTGGTATTTTTGAAAATCCCACCCTTATTCTGTCTATATAAAAAATCAAAACACACACACACAATTTATATATCTGTATGTGTGTGTGTTTTGATTAATAGATTTTTACAGCCAGAAGGGACCATTATGACATCTAACCTGACCTCCTTGTCATGTAACAAGATTAAAAGAAGATGATAATACAGCAAGACAGCCTCTATGTAACATCAGAGATTTTTCTACCTAGGAGCTTCAAAACATGGCAGTGCCCCAGCATTGGTGAACATTTCAAATAGAATTTAGATAGAAGACCAACTGCTCCTAAATTCTATTTGCAGCTGTGAAGGATATCAACTGAAGGTTATTATGGTTGCTGTGAGTTCCTGGAGGGTGGAAAGAATGAGTAGGGAAAGTTGAGACAATGATAAATTCAATAATAAAAATAATAAAGAATAACTGATACATTATAGTACAACATAATTCAGTTGACAAGACATAACACTTAAAGACAAAATTGAAACACTGTTTTCCCACAAGGTGGCAGGCACAGACCCTCTAACATCTTTCTGCAAGAGAAACAATGAAAGATGCAAAGAGAACTTTTTCATTCAAACAAATTGTTGCTGTGCAACCAGTACTTAATTTGTAATGAAAGAGTTGCTGGGGCTCAAACAATTTTTTTTACATTCATAACTAATGCAGCAAGCCCAGATGTGCCTGGGCTATGAACTGCCAAGCCTAGAGGTACTGGGGCTCAGCCCTGGCAAGCCTAGGTACAAATTAAGCACTGTGTGCAACCCTGTAATTCCTGGTGAACCAGCAATCTTGTATGAGCTACTACTGGGATTTTGCTAGCTATAATCACACCCTTGACTATTACTCACTTTATAATCCTCTGTTTAGACTGCATAGTGAAATCACAGTAGTCGACCCCAACATCCGTGAAGTCTACAAGGGTGGAGGAGAGGATTTGAAAGGCTTGAGGATTTTGCTCCTTCAGCTTGTTGGATACATGAAATCCATCTACAACTTCACTTTCACCTCCAGTAGCTGCTTGTTTTATACAATGAAGAAACTGAATCTGTAACAAATTAACACCTCATTACAGGAAGAAACAGCCTGGATATTTAATAATTCATTATCATCAGTTCACTCATCTGCCCTGTCATTTAAAAATATCCTAAAAGACTAAAGGACCTGTAGCCCCATTGTATTACCCCAGTTTTACACCAGTCTGAATCTACTGTCACAATGGGGTAAAACTTAAGTAACAGGGTGGTGAATTAGGCCTAAATCACAAAGCTCTGGTTCCATAATTTTCTTCTGGCCTGAGTCAGGTTGGTATAACTGGTTATTGTTGCCATATAATTTTAAAACACACTGTGGTCATTACAGCCTCTCTAAATAGAGGGGATTATTTTCCACTTGCAGAAATGACAATTAGGTGTGAAAAATGTGCTCACCAAGGATGTCAGTATGTGTCACTGGCTCATTGAGGACAACAGGTCTAAGATATCTACAGCAATAATGGACCCTCAGGAAACATACACTTCTGTTTATGGTGTGTTCAGAGTTCTCAAAAAACTGGACAAGATGGAGCTGAAGGGCCAAATTCTGCTCTCAGTTGCACGAATGTAAATCCGGGATAACTCTAGTGGGCTCAATGTTGCTCCCAGTTAATGACAAACTCCCAGTGACATCCAGGAGAGCAGCATCAGGTCCACTTACTGCAGCTTACACCAGTGTAACTAAACACAGAATTGGACCATGCAACTTTCACTGAAGTCATTGAGGACTGCACCCATGTAATGGAACTGAGTTAGATCTGAAGAAAATGGGAAGTAAGGCAAAGAAGCGAGGGAAAGGAACAGATTCAGGTATTGTTAGCTGCCCCTGTAGTATGGGGTGATGTAATATGGCAGTGATTATACGGAAAAACAGGGGTAACTGTTGAGGCAGAAGAAGAATCAATCAACATAACCGTTAATGAAATGAAGTTTAGATTCTAATTACAACCTGCCCTAGATAAGGGATGGTGTATGGCTGCACTGGCCCAGGCACAAAGGTGATTCAGGGACTCACAATTCATTCCCTGTTCCTTCCGTGCGCTGGGGAGGGAGTACATTACTTCAGCTTTTTCACAGAGGAGCTTGCTCCTACTCTATATCTCAGACCAGCTATTCTGGCCAGAATGTAGAGGTGCACAGGAGACAGAACACCCATTTGCTTACAGCAGGGAGTACTAGATAAGCAGCTTCTTCTCCCACCACCGTGGCGAGAACTGCAATCTGTGCATGAGCAAACAGGGGCATACATGGCTAGGGAAGGGCTGTGACAGTCTAGCCCATAGTGATAATGGCCCTATGACAAAACTCCAAGGGATGCAAAATGAGACATTAGCTTTCCAGTCAAGAGAGATGGAAACTCCAACCAAAACTAGTACTCATCTTTAACAGGATATCATGTGAATGAAATCAAAACTTTGGAAAAATCCTCAGATATTTTTATAGGTGGCCTCTAAAAATTAACCACCACCCATTTAGGGCTATACTTTCTGATAGTCCGTTTTAGATACATTAAAGTACCCAGATACTATATAATAATTAGGAAATTAGGACAATCATGCATTGTGAGCCTAGATGGTAAATATGATTCTAATGTGCTTAAAAACAATTTTTATTTTAAAGTAGGGTTTTAGAATTGAACAGGTTGTCCTTTTTTTTTAAATGTTTTATGGCAGTACGTGAGTTTGTGGTTTTGGCACAGATAAGATAGTGAGCTAAGGCACATCTGTTTCCTATTAATGAACTACCACTCTATTCCTATTCCACATTAACCAACAGCATCTAAATGAATTTTCAGCAAGTAGCACATTAATGTGAAAGATTTGGCACCTCTTCAGAAATAGATCATACTGGCCTGTTCATTTCATCACAAAATCATTACTTCAAGCCTTGGGGTGGGGTGGGGTTGGGAGGGATGATTGCAAGTATGAAATTTGAAGGTACAAATGTTTGCTGTAGTATCTTTGTTTGTTATACATTCTTTGTGGTACTCTCTTTCAGGTCTGTTGTGAATTATGTGAATCATGTTGTACTGTCATGGTGACTCAGAGTTCCACAGGTTAACTGGGTAAAAATGCATTTCCTGTTATTAGTTTAAAGTTGTTGCCATCCAGTTTCACAGGATATCCCCTGTTTCTTGTATTATGCTTAAGTAAACAGTAGTGGCGATTTACCTTCTCTCACTCGTAAGGTTTATATCTTGATCATCTCTCCTGTTTGTCTCCTCTCTGAATTACACACACCTAGAATAAAGTTTTCAAAGCTGCCTAAGGTATGCCCAGTTCCCATTAGTTTTAATCTTTTCAATCTCTCTTCACGTGGAAGTATTCTCAGGCCTCTAATGATTTTCTCTCCCAATCTCTGAACTTCTGTTTTTGTTACATTATTTTTCAGATACGGTGGTCAGAAATGGACACAGCATTCAAAGCAAGGGATCCTATTGAACTGAATAATGGCACTGTAATATAGTCAATACGATTTTTGTGCAACATACTGCATCCTAATATGCAGTTTGCTCTTTTTGACTTGCACATTACACAGAGGTTTTCACTTAGCCATCTACAGTGGCTCCCTGACCTTTTTCCTAAGTAATTACAGTTCATTTAGTCCCCGCTAGTATGAGTATTTTAAAATGTTTCCTTCCAATGTGCACTACCTTTCATTTGTCAAAAGTGAATTTCAGTTGCCATCCTTGCTGCCCATTCAGCTGGTTTTGTTAGGCCACTCTGGAGTACCCCACATTTTTCCGTAATCTTGATTTACTTCAATCATGTTGTATCTTCTTACTGTTCACTGTCTTTTCTAGACCATTAATGAATATTTTACAGAACATTAGCACTATAATAGCTCGATGGCTCACCTTTTGCTACATGGAAAACTGACTATATATCCCTGCTCTTTTCTGTCTCTTAGCCAACTCCTGATTCAGGACACAGAACTTCACCTTCACCCTGATTAGTTAATTTGCTTAATAGCTTCTTGTAAGAGACTTTGTCAAGGTTTTAGGAAAGTACAAAAAATTGTATCTACCAGTTCTCCTTCATCTACTAGTTTGTTGACTCAAAGAATTCCAGCAGACTGGAGCAGCAATTTTTCCCATTATAAACATCAGAAGTTGAAACAAAATTAATGACTTACAATGTATGGAAGTAAACATCACTGCTACCGATTTTACTTGATCCTCCCTGTGCCATCTCGTTCAATACCATTTAGGAACAAGTGTTCCTTAAATATTGTTTTAAATTGTTTTCAACTTCTAGAGAAAGTGATAAGGTGACTTGATCTCAGCCCATATATACCACAGAGAATGTATCTGGTATGAGGGAACCTTTTCATTTAGCAGACAACTGCCTAAATAAATCCAATGGCTGGAAGCTGCAATTAAATTCAAATTGGATATAAGATGCAATTTTTAATTTCAGTGAGGTTGACTAAGCGTCAGAGCATCTACCTAAAGGAAGTGGTGAATTCCCCATCATTTGGAATATTTAAATCAAGACCAGATGTCTTCCTAAAAAGATAGCTTCTAATTCAGCCACAAGTTATTGGGTTTGATAGTGTTCACTCATATAGCAGGAAAGAATAATTCCCTCCACTGTGGGAATTACTGTGTAATTCTATGGCCTGTTATATGGGAATTCAGACTAGATAATCATAGTTCTTCCTACGGATTGATGAACTTTAAAAAACAGGAAATTCATCAATTTTACATATATCTAATTTTTGCTCAACATACACATGACCTGTCGCTTTTCCAAACGAAAGAAACAATGAGATTTCCCACCTTGCTGTGTGGAAAAGTCAGTAGGTTCCCCTTACCCCAGGTGGATGATACAGAACAGGATAATCAGTGTGAAAACTGAGCTTCCCAGATGTGTAAGCCACATTATTAGCATCGATTTTGTCTTCCACTTGCCAAGTAGGACTTTACAATGAAAGGAAAGAAGAAAAAAAAAAGAGGAAACGTTAAAGCCGTCTGCCATTTAAGCCAGCGAAGTACAATGAAACTATGAAATCTCAATACAAAAGAGCTATTAAAAATTTCTGAATATAGAATTATTGTTATACTGAGAAGGGAACAATGAGTCACCAGTGCCCCTCACAGCACTGAACTGGCCATTTCAGCAACTGTGCAACAGAAGCAATCACTTCAAAAATGACGCTAGTCTGTGTAGAGTAGGCCAGACAAGTCGCCCCCAATGCTGTACCTCTGAGGCTATTGCCTTTACTTTTCTCGTAAAAGCTCTGAGGGCTGTATTGTGCCAACATTCAGCGGAAGGACAGGCCAGAACCTCAGCTGGTGTAAATCAGCTTAGCACCTACTGGGGTTGCACAGGTATAAGGGAAGACAGAATTTTTGGCATATGTTTTGTTCAATTTTGCCATTTCCATTCCCCAAGTTGGTCTGTGTTACAAAGAAAAAGTGGATGCACTGTAAGTTGCATTTCTTTTTCAATGAATTTTAAGCCTTTAAATGACAGGGAAAATGTCAAATACAGAGTACCCTTTACGACATGGCCTTTCCCGTACTCCCTTCAAAGAAAAATCTCTGGATGAAAGACGTCAAGATATAATATCTTGCCTTTCCCTTCGTACTTTCTGAGAGCTAGTCCCATTATTTTACCTCTACATTTTTATTAAATTTCAAGATGGATGAACTAAAATCAGCATGAGTCTTGCTGACAACAGCAACAAATTATATATTGTAAGGTGGTTGAGTACAAAGACATGCAGACACCACATTGCAATGCAGTCAAAATATGTTTCAAATGACACACCATGCAGCAAAGTCTAAGGCCAAAAACCACATGTTCTGGTTTGCACAAAGTTCATACAATTGAATACAGTTCATGGCAAACGTGTAATATAGATCCAGACACTTGTCTGGGAAGTGTAAGTCAACATATGCAGTCCATGTAATCACTGAAGAAGACATGATTTAAAAAGAAAAATATGAAAACCCATTTCCCCTTGTGAATTACTGCAGACTAAATATACAAAACACAAGCCATTTGAAATATAGAGATAATGCTTATTTTTTATAAAACGCCCAGGTTAAACTCGAAAACACAGTTCAAAATGCTTTATATATTGGATACAAAAACTTTTGCTTTGGGACAAGGATTTTTAAAGTATAGGAATGCCAAATAATGCTAAAGGCAGATTTATAAAATTGCTGGGAAGAAACCCCAGAATAATATTAACAAATGTGTTCAACTGTCATGGGGAAATTCATTTAGTTATATGGTATAGTAAGTATTCATCACGTGTGACTTCAGTTCTAAAATATGAAGACCTCAACCACATTTGCATAGTTACTAATTTTAAGAAAAAAGAAAAGAAAAAAGTGTTATGTCATCCTTTGTCATTAGTGTTGAGGGTAGCTTTGTCATGGCAGTCGCCAGAGCAATTTAATGGCTCCAAAGCACTTTAATTTACTGTAATGCTCTTGCTTCTGAGAAAATATCTCTCTCTGGTGAAATAAAAATACATGATAGAATTACGGTGACATTTTACAAAAAGGTACATTCATTCTGTTAAACCAGGTAGTGCTATGCGAGTTAATCCACTGGAACATTTGTTTCATGTAAGGAGATTCTATCAAAGATCACGTTACTAATTTACAGCCAAATATTGATTAAATGCAAAAAGCTACATTAATGCAATGTCCAGCTTGAAAATGTAATGCACAGAAGTTAGGAAATTCAAACCTTAACATTGCTAAAACTAAAACTCAGTCACAGGGAGAGTTGCTGTCAGATGAGAGTGCTGGTGCAAGAGGTAAAAGAGGGTAATCGCAGAGGACTCTGATCCCTCAACAGAGAACAAAACGGGCTGGGCATGGTCTATGGATCAGTAACAAAGGTCAGATTCCAACTTCAGTTGCACAGCCTGCATGGCAGAAAATCAAGCACTGTGCAGGTACAACAATCGTGTGTGTTACCTAGCAATACATACAGCCCACCTGAGCTGAGAAGCTAGCCTCTTAGCTGTGACTGGGAATCATTGGCACTGAAATCTGAAACCACACTGAAACTCAGGCCACAATAATTAAAAGGTTCTGGAACCCAAGCCCAGTTTAGCAAAAAATATACCATATTTTTGTATCAGAAATGGGAAAACTCAGCATGAAGCAGGGGTTCTCTGGCCATTGAAAAGCATAATCAAATATATCTTTAAAAATATTTGACTTAGAGGAAAACAACAGTGTGAGTTTCTGGCTTTATAAGAGGTACTAGAGAGACTATGGGCTTGTCTAAATGATGGCAAACCACAAAAAGGGGCATAATTTGTGAAGTGCTCTAATGTGTTGTGCTCTAATTCCCCATGTTGGCACACTCTGAAAAGTACCTACAGCGCATTGGTGTGGTCCCGTTTCAGCTACACCAGGAATCTCTTACGTATCTATTTGTCCAAGCTTTCTCAACTGACTGAAGCAGGAAACCCCCATTCTTAATCCCCCAATCTTAATCCTCAATCCTCAAACCCCAATCGTCTTCTGCCTTACAGCTGCAGTATCTGGGGAGTGCAATTTGTCTGATCCACTCATCCAGAACATCAGTGACTGAATGGAAACCCTGTATAGTATAGCGACATACACAGAACTTGGAGGGAGCCGCACAGGTGGAAGAAAAAAAGAACAGTTTGGAAGATGCACCAGAAAGCCAGTCTGTGTGCCCGTGGCTGGCACGCAGACATAGAACATACAGTAACCCTAAATATTTTGGTAGGGACACCTTTAAAAATGAGTGATGATAAATAAAAGTAAATGTACATGATTTCTGTGCTCCGAAAGGACATCTGTGCAAGATTAAAGACTTGTGCTTCTTTTTTCCATTTGTGAGAGCTTCATTTACCATTGTTCTGTTATTGGGAGAATCTGCAAACTGGCTGGCATATTAATTTAGCAAGGCTGCCAATCTAAAATTTATAGTTTGGTTTACAGTGTTTGTTAGACCTTTGGATTTGAGTGCTATTAAAATAACAAGGAATTATTATGAATTATTATTTTATTATAGTTTTTTTAAAAAAAAACCCTCAACACTGCACATAAGCACTAATCAAACTTCTTTGTTAGGGTCTAAAGTCTTTTGCTAAGAACTGCAGGTTCAATAGGTTCTTACTAAAAAATGTTTACTGGGGCTGCATATGGAAATGCTGACACCAGATGCTGAAATTTCCTAATAATTCGTGTCTCAAAGTGAAACGCATTAAAACTGGGGGGAAAGATGCTAAATGTAGCCAAAAAATCATCAGGGGAGAAATGAGTAAGTGTAATTGAATATTAAGTCTCCCTCTAGACTATGATCTTTTAAATGAATTCCAACTACAAATGACATCAAAACAATGAGACTTTCCCCTTATAAACACTTAGGGTGACCAGATGTCCCGACTTTATAGGGACAGTCCCGATTTTTGGGTCTTTTTCTTATATAGGCTCCTATTACCCCCACACCGATTTTTCACATTTACTGTCTGGTCAACCTATAATCACTTTTGAAAATGTTGTTAGGTTTGACATAACAATGAATACAAAAATCTGAAAACAGGCAAAAATTATTATAAAAATCTTGAACATAATAGCTACATAACTGTATTCATATGCATTAACCTGTTTCCTTAAATATTTACTATGCATTTACTTCATACGAACCCGTATTAAAACACTTAAAGCTATCTTTCAGATTTTACAAATGATGATGATAATTTCTTAAAACCCAGAAGTAATTATGGGTGAATTTCGCCTCTGTGCAGAGGGCCAGTGCAAGACCTATGCATATATTCATAGATTCCAAGGACAGCAGGGATCATTGTGATCATCTAGTCCAGGGGTTGGTAACCTTTCAGAAGTGGTGTGCCGAGTCTTCATTTATTCACTCTAATTTAAGGTTTCGTGTGCCAGTAATACATTTGAACATTTTTAGAAGGTCTCTTTCTATAAGTCTAAATATATAACTAAACTATTGTTGTATGTAAAGTAAATCAGGTTTTTTAAATGTTTAAGAAGCTTCATTTAAAATTAAATTAAAATGCAGAGCCCCCCGGACCCGGGCAGTGGGAATGCCACTGAAAATCAGCTTGCGTGCTGCCTTTAGCACGTGTGCCATAGGTTACCTACCCCGATCCAGTCTGACCTTCTGTATAACACAGGCCATAAAACTTCTGCAAAATAACTCCTTATGAACTAGAGAAGTTCTTTTAGAAAACCATCCAATCTTGATTTAAAAATTGCCAGTGATGGACAATCCACCAGAACCCTGGGTAAATTGTTCTAATGGTTAATTATGACCATGGTTAAAAAATTTACACCTTATTTCCAGTCTGAATTTGTCTGGCTTCAACCTTCAACCTGTTATATCTTTCTCTTCTAGATTGTAGAGCCCACTATCAAATATTTGTTCCCCTTGTAGGTACTTATAGACCAGTGGTGGGCAATCTGTGGTGTGTGGGCTGAATGCAGCCTGTCAGAGTAATCTGCTGGCAGGCCGTGAGACAGTTTGTTTACATTGACCATCCGCAGGCATGGCTGCCCACAGCTCCCAGTGGCCACGGTTCGCCGTTCCCGGCCAATTGGAGCTGCGTGAAGTGGCAGCCAGCATGTCCCTGTGGCCCATGCCCCTTCCCACAGCTCCAATTGGCCAGGAATGGCGAACCGCGGCCCCTGGGAACTGTGGGCAGCCATGCCTGCAGACAGTCAATGTAAACAAACTGTCTTGCGGCCTGCCAGCGAATTACCCTGATGGACCATACGTGGCCCATGGGCCGCAGGTTGCCCACCACTGTTATAGACTGTGATCAAGTTATCCTTTAACCTTCTCTTTGTTAAGCTAAATAGATTGAGCTTCTTTGGTCTATCACTACAAGGCATGTTTTCTAATCCTTTAATCATTCTGGTGGCTCTTCTCTGAACCCTGTCGTTTATCAACCTTTTTTAACTGTGGATACCAAACTGGACAGTATTCCAGCAGCAGTTACACCAGTGCCAAAGCTTATGCACCTCTTAAGTCTTACTTAAACATTAAGTTTAGGGTTTTAGTGGGATTTAAGTGGTGCATAAGCTTTGTGCTGGCCCTTCTCTGCGCAGGGTGGATTTCATCCATGATTTATGACAAAATCCATTAGCAAAACCTCTTTTTTAAAGATCTGGCTAGTTACACCCTCAAAATTACTGGACATTCAGTTAGGGATGAAACCACTAATAGCTAACTACAACAAGAGGGCAGCTGAGTGACACTCAGGAAGATGGTGTCACCTTGAATATAATATGTGTGGGTGGGTGAGAGCGAGAGAGTGCAGTTACTTGAATGTCAGAAATGAAGAGTATCAGTTGAGAGAGGAAGTGAGGTTCAGCCAACATCTGCCCAAATTTCTGTTTTCAGTGTCTGAGGCTAAAGTATCTCCTAAACAAGACAAAAGAATGTATTCATACAGGGATAAATGTTCAAAACACAGTGGCTCCACTATGTCTGCAAACTATGAAGATGCATGCAGAAAATGGTAACCATTACCCGATCCAAAGCCACGTGAAATCAACAGGAGTCTTTCTAATGACGTCAGCGTGCTTTGCATCAGACTTCATGTATGCAGGTAATTACCTCTGTGTGTGCATGTTGTTTGCAGGTGCAATTAAACTGTAAATGTATTCCTTATTTTCATAACAGTAACATTTAGTATGTATTCACATTTTACATTTTCAGAGCACTGGACAATATTAACAAATGAGTTCTCACATCTCTGTGAGATAGTTAACTACTGTATTATTATCTCTGATTCAGAGATGAGAAAACAGAGATTTAGAGAGGATGAGTACACTTGACCAAAGGGTTTCTGGCTCTGAACTCTATACTAAGACAATTAGGCCATGTTCAGAGAGAGGGTTCAGAGAAGAGCCATGAAATGATTAAAGGATTAGGAAACTTGCCTTATAGTGAGAGTCTAAAGAAGCTCAATCTATCTATCATAACAAGCTGTCTGTAGTGTATATTATTAGTTTCTATGCTTGCAAGTTTGGCAATCTGTTTAAAAAAAAGAATATCTGCTCAACAGATTTTTTCCACAAGCGCTCACAGCTCTATTAGTGTATATACCCTTTTATGCACATCTTCCCTTTTATAATAAGCTGCTCTCCTTTGGCACGAGAGAGTAAAGTAATATTTTATCAGTGCCATTCTGTACACAGGCTGTTGATTCCATCATGTTATTGATTTGTTTTTATTTGCACCCAAAGGCCAAATACTATGAAAAGCTAGTCTCCTGATTTAAAATTTGCCTTTCATACCTAGAAAGCTCATGAGATTTCACTCTGAGATGCTAAGCTGTACACGAACTTTACATTTTCATTTATTTAGCGAATATCCTATAGTGAACATGCCAATTTTCAAATGCTAATTTTCAAATGACTAAGATTTTAAACAATAAAAAATATTCCCTTACTTTCTTTTAAACGTTGACCGACTAGTCAAATTGGAAACGTGGCACAGTTGAAATTGTCTTTCTATATCCTGCTAACAAAATGAGTTTTGGAGAAGTGAGGTAATTTACAAACCTTTTCCCTTTCCCTGAAATGTTAATTACTGAGAAACCTGATACATAAGGATACACACAGGACAAAGGTTTTAGTCAACACTGAGCTATAAGCTTGCTTTAACTACTGTTAAGGATAAAGTGGTTCCTAACATGATCTTGTCAGCTGTTGCGCACTGGGGCCACACTGTGGCCCTGATCCTGTAATGGGATCTGCGTGGGCATAAAGCCATCTACAGAAACTAAATCTGTGTTAAAATTATATTTAAAACATGTTCTAGCCCAGGGGTGGGCAAACTTTTTGGCCTGAGGGCCACATCAAGGTATGGAAATTGTATGGCGGACCATGAATGCTTACAAAATTAGGGGGTGGGGTGCAGGAGGGGGTGAGGGCTCCAGCTGGGGGTGCGGGCTCTGTGATGGAGCCAGAAATTAGGAGTTCAGGGTGCAGGAGGGGGCTCTGGGCTGGGGGAGGGTGGTGGGGTGCAGGGGAGGGAGCTTTGGGCAGGGGCTGAGGGGTTCAGAGTGTGGGAGGGGACTCTAGGTTGGGGCAGAGGTTGGTATGCGGGGGACTGGGGGGTGCGGGCTCCTCTGGGGATGAGGGATTTGGGTTGCAGGAGGGTGCTCCAGGCTGGGACCGAGGGGTTTGAAGGGCAGCAGTGGGATCGGGGTGCAGGCTCCAGGCGGCACTTACCTCAAGCAGCTCCTGGAAGTAGTGGCATGTCACCTCTCTGGCTCCTACGCGGAGGCCCAGTGCCAGTCAGGCGGCTCTGTGCGCTGCCTCATCTGCAGGCGCTGCCCCTGCAGCTCCCATTGGCCGTGGTTCCCGGCCAATGGGAGCTGCAGGTGTGGAGCTTGGGGCGGGGGCAGCACATGGAGCCCCCTGGCTGCCCCTACATGTTGGAGCCGGAGGGGGGACATGCTGCTGCTTCCAGGAGCTGTTCTGAGCTATGGCATGCGCAGAGCAGGGCAAGCCCCCAACCCCGCTCCCTGGACAGATTAAAAGGTCTGACAGACCGGACATGTCCCGTGGGCCATAGTTTGCCCACCCCTGTTCTAGCCTCATTCCATATCCAGACAATTTAGCTTGACTGGAACCACGCTTACCTTAAGTGGCTCCTGGAAGCAGCGGCATGTCCCTTCTCTGGCTCCTATGCGGAGGCGCAGCCAGGCAGCTCTGCGTGCTGCCCTGTCTGCAGGCACAGCCTCTGCAACTCCCATTGGCTGGAAACCACGGCCAATGGGAGATGCGGGGGCGGCTCTTGGGGCGTGGGCAGTGTGCAGAGCAGAGCCCCCTGGCTGTCCCTATGCATAGGAGCTGCAGGGGCACCATGCCGCTGCTTCCAGGAGCTGTGTAGAGCAGCCCCTGACCCTGCTCCCTGGCTGGAGTGGGGCAAGCCCCAGACCCTGCTCTGCAGCAGGAGCTTGAGAGCTGGATTAAAATGGCTGTAGTTTACCCACCCCTTTTTAAAAGTCTGATATCTTGTGAATGGCCAAGAATAGAAACACTTGCCAGTACAAAAGCTTTTAATGGAAGAAAATATTTACAAGTACTAAGTGTGGTTTTCAAAGCTGAGTAGAGGATTCAGCTACACAACTCCCATTAAATAATTAATTAAAGGCTCACTCTCCTAGTGAGCTTTGAAAATCTCAACCACTGTTCCTACTGGGCTGGTGAGCAAAAAGAAAAACAACAAATTCCTGCTGAAAACACATCACCTTAAATCCAAAAATCACCCAGTAAAGCTTTTTTTAAAAAGCTTCTGTGTAGCTCCTATCCTATCACAGGATACCAATCTCAGTGTATTGCACCAAAAATATTCTTTTTTTTTTTGTATTGACTCAATAGGTAAAACACTTTAAAAAGATGTTATGTCTGACTTTCAGCTAGACCCATGTTCAGCATTCCACACGCACTGGGTTCACTTAAGAAGTTTCTGTTGGCTTGACGGAAATTTCTTGTTCCAGCATTATTCCCCATTTTAAGTGCAGGGAACCTCTCTCAAACTGGTGGAGTCTTTCAAAATAAAAGAAACTTTTTAAGTTCAGCCACTGTAAATATTATATTTGACAGAGGAAATAACATCTTTTTACATGCCTACAGTGGTTGCCTACTGTAGTCACATTAGTTAGTTATCTAAGGAAACTGGCAAGTTTTTGAAGGAGACCAACATATTGGATAAAAACCTTAGGTAAACATATAGTTCTTGTTATTTTGCTTCCATTTTATCCGTTAGCACATTTTCCTTTGGCAAATCCAATAAAAGCGGACCAGTAGCTGTTTCACAGAAAATACTCTTTTCTGGTTGACCACCAGTAAGTGCTGATGGCTGGAGTAATTCATATGCTCTTATTGGGCCAAAGGCCAAGTAATAAGAGCATTTTCTCAGCCAGACTAGCCATAATACAATGATGCCTAGCTTGGCTCACAGGCATCTTTTTGAAATACAGTAACATTTGGATGGGCCATAGATTTTAAATACAGTTCCTGTTTCAGAAAGACTGCAATGTTAATCACTTTAGGTTGCTTTAAAATTTTTAAAAGGCAAATAAAACTACATTTAGTATATTTATCCCAGTTACTGGTGCTTTATATAGAGAGTTAAATTCTTTCCTGTTGCATTCATGCAACCCTGCTGATTTCAGTGCTGTTGCATCCATGTGACTGAGATCAGAAGTTGCCCCAGAAATGGAGCTCAGTAGCTGGGTGGACACAAAAAAAATGACAGAATGGAAATTAAATCAGAAGGAACTTGTCCAGTGCCAGAAATATGCTACGGGATCATGAAGGCGATTTTTGCGGCTTTCAGAACTTTTTCAGTAAACTTGAATGATGGTAGCATCCCAAATAATTTATTTTTCTATGACAATTAGTGATTGAGCTATTTTAGGCCAATAAAATGAACACTTCATTGGCCTTATTCAAGCATTTCTTTACTTTGCTGAGACTTTCACTGCATCTCTTCATTAACAAGAAGCAACATAATGAGAAAAAAAGATCTTTTCTTCCCTTCCCTCTCTCCCAAATTAACATTTCAGATAAACATATTTTTCCCATTATCACTGTGCTGTGCTTATCAATCTTGCCAGCCCTGCATATGCCAACATGACTTGAATGTGGCCTCATACAAAAACGTTATACGAGGGAAGTAAATCTTTGCTTCTCTGTTCTAATATGGAAGGAATGTGGGCTTTCCAGCCAAGGTTTGGATTTTGTCTTCTCCTATTTATTTTAAATCTTTTCAGACAAAAAAAGGAGACATTCACTGTTGCACCCATATTGTTAACTTTTGAACTGAGGTGCTCAAAATGAAAATACATGTTTAGCTGGAATTTGTATTATCTGATCAGGGAAAAAAGCCTGGCTAGGAGCCCCTGGATGTCCCGGTTTTAGCGGCTATGCAGACCCCAACATATAAGATACAATTGGCAAAACAGGACAGAAACACAGATGGTAACATTTAAATGTTATGGGTTTGTTATTTTTTTCATAAGTCATTGAAGAATATGTGCAAATCAGAATTCTGAAAATTATTCTCCAAAGATGGATGGGTGACAGAGGAAGACTATTGAGCTCAGCAAGACATTAGCTAATAGCATTCAAGTGGAGTCCAACAGGGATCAGTTCTGGGTCTGGTTCTGTTCAGTACCTTCATCAGTGATTTAGATAATGGCAGACAGAGTGCACTTATAAAGTTTGCGGACAATACTACGCTGGGAGGAGTTGCAAGTGCTTTGGAGGACAGGATTAAAATTCAAAATGATCTGGGCAAACTGGAGAAATGGTCTGAAGTAAACAGGATGAAATTCATTAAGGACAAATACAAAGTACTCCACTTAGGAAGGAACAATCAGCTGTACACTCACACACACACACAACATGGGAAACGACTGCCTAGGAAGGAGTTCTGCCTACTGTGGAAAGGGATCTGGGGTTCAGAGTGGATCAGAAGCTAAATATGGGTCAACGGTGTAACATTGTTGCAAAAAAAGCAAACATCATTTTGAGATGTATTAGCAGGAATGTTGTAAGCAAGACATGAGAAGTAATTCTTCCACTACTCCACGCTGATTAGGCCTCATCTGAGTATTGTGTCCAATTTTGGGTGTCACATTTCAGGAAAGACGTGGACAAATTGGAGAAAGTTCAGAGGAGAACAATAAAAATGATTAAAGGTCTAGAAAACATGACCTATGAGGAAAGATTGAAAAAATTGGGTTAGTTTAGTCTGGAGAAGAGAAGATTGAGGAGGACATGATAACAGTTCTCAAGTAGATAAAAGGTTGTTAAAAGGAAGACAGAGAAAAAATGTTCTCTTTAACCTCTGAGGATAGGACCAGAAGCAACGGGCTTAAATAGCAACAAGGGCAGTTTAGGTTGGACATTAGGAAAAACTTCCTGTCAGAGTGGTTAAGCACTGGAATAAATTGCCTAGGGAGGTTGCAGAGATTTTAAAGAGCAGGTTAGACAAACACTTGTCAAGGATGGTCTAGATAATAGTTAGTTGAGCCTTGAGAGCAGGGGACTGCACTAGAAGACCTCTCAAGGCCCCCTCCAGTACTACGATTCTATGATTGTTCACCCCTCTAGCAGATCATTAGGGAGCTGGAGATTTAGGGCTCTAATTCATGAAGTCAATGGGACTTCTTAAAGGTCAGCACATACTTATGTGTCTTACTCTTTGTGACATTTTGAAATGAACCCTTTAGAAGAAGAAAGTCTGCAAGTGAAACATTTGGAAAAAGCCGTGGAAAGCCATCAATGCAGGGGTTCTGCTTTGTTGAGAGAGGGTGGCTCTGAAATGGGCATACAAGGTCATCTGCACCCTATGTGCATGGTGGAATTGAGCTCTGCACTGGTCCTGCATGGCCCACCGTGGAAAAGGGGTTGGGGACAGACAGGGATGTGACCACTGGGTCTGTGCTTACATGAACATTAATGTGATGTCTATATCCTCTAGAGTCTAGCTCATGAGTTCTCAACTGGGTGGTTGCAAACAGGTGTCACACTACTCTTCCCATATTGCTAAATGGGAGGGAGATCCTGGCTAGGTGGGAGGGGAGAACTGGTGTATATCCTGGTATGGAAAGGGTTCAGAACCACCATGGCCTAGTCAGCTTTGAAAATGTATTTTAAATATTTACATTGTAACCCTCATTTCAGCACCTTCTGAGCTGACTGACTCTTCTGAGCAGAGCTTTCATTTAAAGGTGGTGAAGTGGGTACTTAAAACTGATATGAAAGACAATCTCTCACTTGAACCTCCTCTATTTCCCTGACTAGAAATGGGTTTGACACAAAGTTTGAATGCAAATGCTGATCCAAAGTTAAGGTGTTTGGATCCAGGGTATTTGATCAGGCACATCTCTATCCATGGCTTGAGATCTTGTTGATTATCATCTTATATTTGTTTTCAATTCTGTTATTCTCTTTTACAATCACGATTGTCATTATAGTTTGCTCCTGGCTACCATGCTATTTGTCATATATCCCATCTGGCATGGCAAAGCAATCCACATCCACAGAGTGTTATGAGTGATTACATTTTCTAATGTGAAGCCAAGAATAATTCTGATCCAGCTACAATAAATTAATCCCCAAGAAGGGTCCTACATCTTGAAGTGTAACATATCAAAGGTGATTACATTGCTGGCAGAACTAGGACATTTGAAAAACTAGCTCACCCATAAAATGTGAGACGCAGGAAACCAATCCTTTTGCCAAGTTTAACCAACTCTCCCCGTCTAGTGGCAGCTCCTGTTAACAGCACAATTCCTACTTTTTTAAGGGTGGAAAGCCACTTGTAGGCACTTTCGTCACTGTGTAAGACTTCTTCAAAAGACATATTTGGGAGCTGCAGATCTGAGCCCCAATATTTACATTCTGTAAGACAAAAAATATTGAAGCAAACTTTTAGTTATTATCTTTATTATTTCTTATTTGTATCACTGTAGTTATTTCCATGTTCAAGGTTAGGACATATTCACAATATTAAACTATTTTAAAGTAATGCTTTGCTTTTGTGTATTTCTGAATATGGTCCCAGTCCTGCAATTAGATTTGCACGACGGGACCCATGTGGAGCCTTTGGTACACACATATCACAAACAAACAGTTTTCTAGAAGTAAAATACATCAAACAAACACATAAATAACATTTTAAACCATGTATAATCTGAAAGGAATACTATATTGCAAACCAAAGCAGAAGTGCCTCTCTCTCTCTCTGAATATATGGACTAAAAGAGTGAAAACTGTCAATACTCAGTTTCTTTAATGTTTTGTTTCATGCTATGCTGTTATTTTTCTTCATTGTTTGTATTAGAGTAGCACCTAGAGACCCCAGTCAGGACTGATGTCCCATTGTGATTGGTACTGTATGGACATAGAGAATCCCTTCCTTGAAGAGCTAACAATCAACATACCAAGATAGGCCAGATGAATGTGTTAATGTATGATTTTAAAAACAGAATAATTAAAATGGTTTCATCTAAAACACATCAACAAAAAAGAAAAGAAAATTCACTCAACATATAAAAAAGTTACAATTCCCAGTTAGAGTTAAAATCGACAATACAGAATGCTCTGTAGTGTGTAGTTACAGGACAAACACTACCTTGCTTTCAGTGTCTTTTCCTATGTGTATTTGTTGTAGATATTTAACACTATTTCACACAGATGTTATTTTGGTAATTGAGGCCCAAGAAGTTAAGAAACCTTAACATAATTAGAATATGGAGAATGCTCCATACTTATCAATGATTCAGTGAAGAAAAAGAATTTACATTCTGGCCACTGTCATCAAAAATGATTTCTAAAAGATGTTCGTTCACGTTCGGCCTATAATACAAACAAACAAACAATATATATTTGTGAACTATATATATGTGAACTATGTGTGTGTATATGTGTGTGCCACAAGACTGCAGAAAATGTATGTATATTATATTTTTACTAATAAATGTACAAATATATTATTAATATAGCACCATAAATGTACCTTGCATTTTACAAACACAGAAAAAGACATGCTCCTTGCCTCAAAGAGCTTTTATTAAAGAGCCAAATTGCGGCTGTCCCCCCTTGGGTGCATTAGTGGGGGCAGAGAACACAGGGAGTTGTTTCCCCTCTGTCTCCAAGCAGAAGGCAGCCAGAATGCTGAAGTATGTGCTCCTGAGTGGGAGACTACTGTTGACTGCAGCGCTGTGCACTCGAAAAGTAACACGATCAGGTGAGGTGGCTGGAGGGGGCGTGGACAATGCTTTTTTCAAGGCGGAGTACATGCCACTTCTGAGAGTACTCCTATAAACATTCTGCAGAAAATCTCCAGTCATTATCACTCTGGAACTACAACTCCATCACTGGTGGATTAAGACTAAATGCAGCTCTGATCCAACCTAGCCCCTCCTCGCCAAAGAAAAACAGAAGGCCCACAACAACAAATCAAACCTCCCCCCCCCCAAAACCCCCCTGCTTGTTTCTCATATATTTCTATTTGATTCAGATAAATAACCTTTCTATAATCTGAAAATCACCTTACCATAGTGCAAATAGAAAACAGGCACATCTCCACTTCCATCCTGGTGCAAGGCCAAGCACAATTTAATCCTTGTGTTGAGGGAGGGCAGCTACTACACTGGCCTCTTCAAAGCGGGCTCAGGAAGGGATGAGCCATTGCCACACTGCCCCCTTTGCATCAACAACATTGGAGGGCGTGGGAGGGTGCACAGCACATGCTGAAAAATGTTGGCTCAGCAGCCACTCTCTCCCTGTGCTCTGAGGGCCACTGTGCCTAGGCAATTTGCTTGCCTGGAACTCCACTGGGTTGGTCAGACTCTGCATCATGTCCACCCCAGAGCTGTGGTGGCTTAAAGACACAATCAGTCCCTGCATATTTATACAGGCTATAAACCATGAGAGGGGGATTCTGTTTTGCTCCACATACAGAACTCAGATGTACCTGTCATCGATATTACCCCAGTAGCGGAGCCACACACACAGGAGCTCTGAAGTCTAAGGGGAAGTTTTTGCTTAAGTCAGGGAGAGCAGGATTATCATATCATATATGTGTTATGCTATTCCATATGTCAGAAGAAAGTAAACCCATAACTTCCCAATGTTTCAAAGGGATACCTAGGTTTTACTCATCCAATGGGACAAATATGATCAAATAGTATGTACCCTTGAAAATTAAGGGTTATTTGCTCATATGCTTTCATATAGTTTCAGCTGCCCAAATGCTCCTAAATCTAGCATGGCTATTCTAAGGATGCCTTAAGCCTACAGTCTGAGCCAGCAACTGGGTAATGGTTACTGATTTCCATTTTTAACAATATGATTTTCTTTACCCCTTACTGAGTCTTAAAGCAACCACATTTTATTTGAGTTGGAGAGTTCAGGAACAGATAAGCTTCCTAATATAGAGAGATATATGGGTTCCAGGGGAATGCTGCACTCAAAATGAATTAAAAGTAAATTAAATGGACTGTAACTAGAAGAAAACACTCCTGGGTTCTTCATTGGGTTCTTTCTTTTGTTCGGGTTTTCCTGAGGAGGAATGTTTTCTGCATTCAAACAATATGTTCTGATGTCAATTCAGGGAAAAAAAAAAGATTTACAAAAAGCCAGACAGAAATTTATAGTTGGAAAAGAAAGTACAAATTATATAGTACCATTGTATTAGGGTAGATTTTTCACAAGTGACGAAGAAATACATAATTCACAAGAGACAAGGCTTTGCATGAGATATAATATTTAGGTCATCTTTTCACCATAGGAAACATTATAAAGTTTGACTACAGTTATTTTCAATAAAAGATCACTAAGTCATACTGCAAATTTTGGGCTAGACTCTGGCGTTCAAAGACAGAGCTAAATAGTGGGGGATACTCTGAGCAGCAGTTCCTGGAGTCATTCTGCTTACAGGGGACAAAGACAGACAGCAAGCCTCCAGGAGGGCTTTGGGAGAACATTCAGAAATTGTGGCTACTACAGCACTTAAAGCCATGGTCTTGCACCCATTAATGTTAGTGCAAGTTGTGCTACTGACTTCAGTGCTTGCAAAATCAGTCCCCAAAATAATGCAACATAGAATCCCTCCGCCATTGACCTTGGACAGCCAGCCAGTGCAGAAGACAGACGAGGACATGGCAATGCCCCCCACAGACTAGCTTTTGGGGTGTCTTGCTCCACAGCTGCCTATGCCTCTCCACTGCCTGGGGGTCAGGCAGTGTGAGAATCTAAATTCTGGCTGCCCCTACACCCTCTCTCCTCTTGCAAGTGCAGCCAGAATCTGGACCATTATTTAGGACAAAAATGTGGCAAAGCCTTTCTCGCTCTTATTTTTCCTCTTCTTTTAACTCTTATACTCCTTCCTATTCCTGTCTCCTCTTGTTCTTTCCCTCCAAGGGGCATTCTTACATTTAGGGAGACTGTGTGTGTGATGAGGGCAGCCCTAAGCCTCACTGAACACTGACAAATGCACAGCTGGAAACCAATCTGGCTCACCTGTGTGTTAGTATTGTTAAAATATGTATTAGATTTATAGAGGTGTTTCAGACTTTATAAAATGCTTGTGAGTTGCTGCATGTATTAATCTCACTTATTATATCTGTATCCCGCATTATAAGGTAATATTTAAGTGTTTACTTTGTAACTACAAAAAGCGGTTGCTATGAAACTGAAAACGTTCTCAGTCAGAGACACATTACCAACTGTGAAATACTCGTTTACCCCAAGAGGTGTCATCTCCTGCCCAACAAAAGAAGGCCAATAGACACCAGACAAACCAATGTGGAACATCAGTGGACAAAAGACTCTGTTAATTGCTCCCCCTACACCCACGAAGAGGAGATGTGCACAAACACTCATCCCATCACAGTCTGAACTCTGGGGGGAAGGGAACAAAAATCCCTGACCAGGGGGATCTGTATCACTATGCTGCTTGGAACTTGGAGAGGGCAATATTTCTAAGTATAAGCAAGGGATCCCCAAGCTGCTTAGCTTGGGTTAGCCCAAAAAGGCAAATAGCAAAAAGCACATCACAGTAGCTTCTATTACTTTTTGAAACCTAAGAGTAAATCATTTGTGTGTGTATGTTTACCTGCTTTAACCTTGTACAGAACTCTCATTTCTTTTTCCTAGTTAATATCTGTAGTCAGGTTATCACGGGATTGGCTACAACAGGGGTGGCCAATCTTGTGGCTCCAGAGCCACATGCGGCTCTTCAGAAGTTAATATGCGGCTCCTTGTATAGGCACCAACTCTGTGGTTGGAGCTACAGGCACCAACTTTCCAACGTGCCGGAGCGTGCTCGCTGCTCAACCCCCTGGCTCTGCCAGAGGCCCTTCCCCCACTCCACCCCTTCCCTTCCCGTCCCCTCCCCTGAGCCTGCCATGCACTCACTCCTCCCCCTTCTCCCCCGAGCCTCCTGCACGCAACAAAACAGCTGATCGGGAGATGCGGGGAGGGACGGGGAGGTGCTGCCGGTGGGTGGGAGAGCTGCTGACGTATTACTGTAGCTCTTTGGCAATGTACATTAGTAAATTCTGGCTCCTTCTCAGGCTCAGGTTGGCCACCCCTGGGCTACAAGCATTGTCTTTGGTGAGAGATCTAAGGTACAATTGACCTGGGTAAATGACTCGTCCTTTGGGAATGGGAGTAACCTACATATTATTGTGATTTCTGGTGTAAGGCACCATTTATCACAAAGGCAAGTTTGCCTGGGTGGCAAGATAGACTGGGGTACTCAGGGGGGCTGTCTGTGACTCCATGGTTAAGCTGCTGTAGTGCCTGGAGTTCATACCTGTTACTTGGTTAGTGAAAACCTAAGTATAGAACTCACAACGAATTTGGGGTTTATGCCCTGCTTCTTCTTCCTGCCCCAAGGTTGACACTCATGTTTGTGAGCCACTTCAGACAGCTTGATACTTTTTCAAGAGAGACAGGCCTGGTATGGGTCCCAAATACTGCATGGGATTTCTCCTTCTCCCAGAATCCTGAACATGGGGCTTCTCACTTGTGTCCAGTGATGGATTTTTATTTCATACAGGGTCTTTTTGTTTTAGCCAGCCATTTCCCTGTGCTCCAGTATTGAGGGGAACTCTGAGTCAGCATATAGTCCAGGCCTGAGAGGAGACTGAGGGAGTTCCACTAAAATGCAGACCTCTGTGCAACCACAGGCTTGACACATGCTACAGCTGGCCTTCCACCTTCTTCCTCTTCCTGATTTATTGTCCCTTCCCAGCTCAGTGCGGAAGCTCTGTTCATGCTATTCCCTTCACCATCAAGCCCAGTCCTCTCATTTTCGGCAATACTCATCTCCCTCGGCCTATAGCATGTAGACACAGTGAAGCAAGAAATTTAGTGAGCCTCTCTCACATTTCATAGTTTCTTTCTGGTAGTTCTGATGGTATGAAATACCATAAAGATCCAGCTACAAAATTCTATTTTTCTTAAAATGTACCAGGTACAACGGTGATGTAATATCTGTAAAGAATAGGACAGAATGGTGTCATTTAGCTGCCAACCTGAGTAAGGGACAGTGTGCCATTGTATGGGCCCATGGGGAACACATGGACAGACTGTGGCTTCTGGCTCCCTTGAGAGATCATGCCTGCAAACAGCTCAGCATGCAGGGAATTGTGCACGGTTCACAATCCTTGAACACGCTACAGCTTTTTCCAACTCCCACACATTATAGCCATCTCAATTTGTGGACTGGCGTGCAGATGTGAATCTGCCACGGCCATACCACCTACCAGCCCCTTTTGGGGTGATGTGAATCCCAGGGACCTCCAAGGGAGAAGTTTCTGTGTTCTCCTGAGTGCAGGAACCATTTCTGTGACAGGATGTTACACAAAGTATGCAAAGGAGGAGACTACGTGCACTCTTCTCTTGCCCCTGCCTATCCTAGGCACACTGATTCACAAATGAACATGTAAAGCAGAACAACTGAGCTAGAGCAGACAGTTGCCTTGCGTGGCTGTAGAAGTACTCCCTGTCAGACAGTGCTGAGTAAAAGAATGCAGCTGTTCTCTGTTTCTTGCGACCCATGAAAGGAGATTATTACATGTGCTGAGGGAAAACCTTTCCAATTATTTATGTATGAAGAAAGTTAATTTCAAAAGTAACCCTTGGGAACCCTCCCAAGAATTTCGTTCTGTGATGAGTGAGGTTATAACATTGACTGTTGTAATAAACTGAATCTAAAGCAGACATCCACATCTTTGGTTACATAACATCCACCACAGAGTACAGAAGGGAATGATACAGTTGATGCTTTCCTAGTTATCCGAGTCCTTATTTTATTCAGCTGAGCAGGGGAATAAAAAGGTGTCAGGCTCCTCTCTCTCCCCCCACCCTTTCTGGCCTACATGAATCCTGGGTTCTGCTCTGTGGATACAACCTCCTGCAAGCAAGTAGCTGGGGTGTGGACTGAGCATTGGCTCACTTCCCTCCATCTGCTGCCCTAGAATGAGAGGAGAGTAAGGTACACCCTTTAAAGGGCTGCAGTAATTTACTTCCCTGGACCAAGAGGAAAGCAGTGGGGAACTGTGACTCTTGGAGGATCTTCCCAGGGATGCTGCTGAGGTAGAGAAGTCATGAACAACCCCAGGTTGAGCCTCAATCTATCCCTTGATCTAGCTGAAAAAAAAAAAAAAAAAAAGAATACTGATATGCTCCAAGTCTGGTATTTATCTTCTAGATGATTAGGGCTTGTCTTCACTGCAACAGTCAGTTTGGATTAGTACATTTGAGTCATTCCACTTCAGCTAGTTTAGCTCGAGTGACTGACCAGACCGCCGTACGAAACACCAGAGCTACACAGAGTGATTCGGTTAGCAGCACAGTGTTACTGGATTAGCAGCAGATGAATTGTTGCCACTCAGACTCCTATATTCCCACTGCATTATTAGCTCCAGCATCAGCAGCACTGGAGCTTTGACAACCTTCCTTGGGTCAGCTAGCTCGAGCTTAGAGCACCATGTAACCTGAGGTAGAGACTTCTGTGTGTGGACAGGACTCAGTGTAGTAGCAAAACTCAAGTTATAGCTCGAGCTAACAACGCAGCAAAGACAAGCTCTTAGTTAAAGTCTTGCCAGTTCTCGTGATTTTTTTCATGAGATTTGTGGCACTTGATGTTTTACTTTAAGCTCCAACTCCTGGAGACAAGTGCCTCTGAGAGATCTCAAACTTCCATAAATAAGGGAAGTTTCTAAGCCTCATGGTTGCGGAGAAAAGCTTGAAAATGTGACCTGAGTGTATCCTAAAGTATCAGAAACAAGGAGGCTAACAGTGATTTCCTAACAGGGCTGGATGGGGTATAATGCAGCTCATCCTAACCACCCTCACTTTTCTTCCGTCCTACCCAGCTCTGTGGAGGTGACTAATACCCTTCTCCTTTCATGTAGGAGAGGGGAGATTGACACAAGCAACTGGTCTCTTCTGTGCATGGAATGGTGCAATGGTGTTGATCCCGCCCAAAGAAAGGACAATTTGACGTAATAAGTGTTTCAGTTGTCTTATTTCTTCACTGTTTTGATTTTAATTTCTTACATCCTTACCACGAAAACAGAGTTACATAGGAAATGTTGTCTTAATTAGCCAAATTGCCAGGCTGAAGAGTCATTTAGGTTATTTTGTTGTTATGCATGTAATATCATGTGTTCCTGACTCTGCCAGCTGAGAGACTGACTGGATTTTTTGATGAGTTACTTGAAATGTAAATTTTCTACAATCAAAAATGTTTACGGTCTTCTAATAGATAGGTTCAGCAAACCTGGGTTCTGCTCAGAAATCTACTACTCACACAGCAGTTAATCTTAAACAAATCACTTCATCTCTCTGTGCTTCAATGTTCACCTCAATGTCAGACTTATGTGGTCCATCCTAAAATGAACAAGACTCTCTTTGCGAGAAATAGCTGGGAACACTTTTGCAATCTCTCTCTCAAGGGAATTCCCAGGTTACACTATGTTCCTGGCCAAGAAGATATTACTCACTCTTAGGAAGTGGGAGAGCAGCGATTGGGGGCTCTCGACAGCCACAGCAAACTATAAACCATACAAAAGTGCACTATAACTCTATCCCAAACTAGCCACAATGTGGAAAGCCACAGTAGCCTGACAAGGCGGCCTCCAAAAGGAGATGAAAGACCTAGGTAATAGCAGAAAGCTCACCAAGAGAATATATAGGAAAAACATCTTCAGATCTGAGCCTCAAGCAGTTTTTGCATTAGCTGAAAAGTTGTTAATGGAGGGCTGAAAAACTATTTCCCAACAGTCTACAAGTTCTTATCTAAATTCAGCAGCACAGATTGGACAGCACTGGCAGTAGATTGTGGGCTGTGACTGAGTAGTACTTTATTATATATCTCTACATATTCCATAGATCTTGCCAAGATTTTCCTCTCGTGAGCCCCACGTCTGATCCAGTCCCTCTGACAGCTTATTCAAGTTTTATTGGGATGTGAAAGCAATCTTGTAAAAAGGCTGATCATTGAGGCAGTGTTCCCAATCTTAAACTACATCAATAGTTCATACTGTATCTCAGATTTATTTTTTAAACAGTCAATAATTTATATATATTAGTACCATGATGACTGACAGCAATCATATAAATTAATCTGATGTGGAATAGTCATTTGAGCTAGAAAGAAAATACTCTGGGCAAAAACTCTAGGCAATTATGTACATAACAAATCACCAATTTACTTGTTCCAGTAGTTACAATCAATGGAATATATTCATAAATGTAGATGAAGTACTAGAAATGATTTCGAGATTTCCAAGCCTAAATTTAGGTTTGGCACTTTGCTGTTAATATAACTAGAGAAAGTTTTGGGAACACTCCATTACGGTCACCAAGGTGAGGTCCCAGTTTCACAGGATTTAAAGGGAGACCATCAACTTAAAATCTAGTCGCTTTAAAAAAAGCTTACTACCCCTGACCCTAAGTGCACTTGCCTATATCTGTGGTTTTATGGGGATGGTGTTGGTGTTTGCTTTCCCCTGCTTCTGAGTGAAAGACCCACAAAAGCTACAGGAAAAGCGGACTTTCTGACTATATAGAGGAAACAGCGAAAGAGACTGTACAAAGTGCTGTCAAATACACAAAATAAACAGAAAATAGATAATATCATTTTAACTGTATTTCTGTCAGTTACACTAATTTTAGATGTTCCTTGTAACTACACAAAATGGAAAATTTCCAGATAGAAGTATGATTTCTAACGCAGTGGCGCTTTAATTTTTTGTTGTTTAGAAATTTGGTAACATCTGTGAATGGCATTGCAATTCATTTTCCTTTGAGACACTTGTTATGTTGTAAGTGTGTCTCATTCACTCTTCCCTCCTTTAACCCAGATTTCCAAAGAAACAAGAGATCAATCTTGTAAAATATTTAAAATCAAACTTTGCTACTGTAAAGTCTCCTACTGTATTTAATTTTCCTGAACCCCACAAGGAATTGGCAGCCCCCCAACCTCAGGCAAATACTCACCAACAACCACACACCACGCAACAGCAACACCAACCCAGGAACCATCCCCTGCAACAAACCCCACTGCCAACTCTGTCCACATATCTACTCAAGTGACACCATCACAGCACATAACCACATCAGCCACACCATAAGGGGCTCGTTCACTTGCACATCCACTAATATGATATATACCATCATTTGCCAGCAATGCCCCTCTGCCATGTACATTGGCCAAACCGGACAGTTTCTACACAAATGAATAAATGGACACAAAGCGGACATGAAGAATTATAACATTCAAAAACCAGTGGGAGAGCATTTTAACCTCCCTGGACACTCAATTTCAGACTTAAAAGTGGCCATTCTTCAACAAAAAAACTTCAAAAACAGACTTCAACAAGAAACTGCAGAACTGGAATTCATTTGCAAACCTGACACCAACAAATTAGGCCTGAATAAAGACTGGGAATGACTGGGTCACTACAAGTAATAATCTCCCATCAACTGTCGAGTATGGGCCATTCACCCTGATGGAATTGGCATAGTTAAAAATTACTTTTTGTAGTACTACTCTGTTGACATTCACACCTTCTTGTCAACAGTTGGGAATGGGACACATCCACCCTGATTGAATCATTGACTCTCCCGCTTGGTAAAGCAGCTCCCATCTTTTCTTGTGCAGTATATTTATGCCTGCTACTGTAATTTTCACTCCATACATCTGATGAAGTGGGTCATAGCCCACAAAAGCTTATGTTCTAATAAATTTGTTAGTCTTTAAGGTGTCACAAGACTCCTCTTTGTTTTTGTTGAAATAGACTAACACAGCTACCCCTCAAACTCTTATGCTCAAATTAATTTGTTAGTCTCTAAGGTGCCACAAGTACTCCTTTTCTTTTTTCTGTTATAAGGGAGGACAAGCTAATTGCCTTATGTTAATCAGTGTAACTGGATTACCTGTGCATGCATAGTAAATAGAACGTTAACTTCAGAGTGATGGGACAGTGTGTGCTCAACAAAGAAGAATCCTCAGTCACATGCTGTGCTCAAAACATTTAACAGCCCATTTCAGCTATAAAAGTGAAACCTCTGGCCTGATCCTTTCATCTCTAGGCTGCTGAACTTTGAACAGGGAAAGTTTAAACCGTGGGACTGAGATCTTCCAAACAGTCATTTGGAATACCCTGGAAAACGTATGGAAAGACTTTAACAGACTTTACATCTAAGCTGCCCTGGATTTTGCCCTGTTGAGATAATTTCAAATAAACTTTTGCAAACCAACAGATATAACATCACTGCTATGATCCTGATCTGTGAACACTGAAAAATCACTTGTATGTATATGATTCCTTAACCATTAATAACTCTTTTCTTTTATTAATAAATTTGTAGCTAGTTTACTAAGGATGACTGACAGTGTGTTATCTGGGAAAGAGCTGAGGGTAAGTGTCTGACCCTTTGGGATTGGTAGAACTTTAAGTATGGTGAATAGGGTTTTCAATAACCCCTCACTATCTTAGACTTGGTTGGATGGGAACCAAGGGCTAGAATGCCTAAAAGGGGCTGGGTTTGGCATATTGTAACCAGTGTGGTAATACAGAAGTTCTTTTGTTACTGGCTTGGTGAATCTAATGATAGAATAAATCACCAGTTTAGGGGATTGTTTGTCTATTTCTTGCAATCTGCCCTGAGTGTGGTATTCTCTGGGTATCCCAACCCGACACCTGGTCACAGAGGCACAATCTGTTCCCAAGTTGCCAATGTGCAGGGGCTGCAGATCCTGCTGTCTTCTCCCTTTCAGCATAGTATGCTCACTCTGAGCTGGTGTGGAATGGGAAGCCATGGCCGTACCTCTTCCCGAACCCTTTGGAGGTGGTATTGATTATATTTACTGAGAGAAAATTTCACTCATTCATCTGCTAGCAATGGAATTCTTCTAACTGACTCTTGAAGAGCTTTATTATTTGTGCCTTCTTCCTTGGAAAGCTGCTCCATGAATATATAATAGCACTAACAAACAGAAACAGATCAGTTCCATATGACTTATGGTTCAAATTCTGTCCACAACATATAGGGTGGGGTTTTCAAAAGTGCTTAGTGTTGACCTAACTCTGGTCCTATTGATAAATTTCCTGTTTAGATGGGAGCAGAGTTAAGTCAATCCTAAGGTCTTTAGAAAATCCCTTCCATGCAGTACAAAGAACACAGTCACATTTAAAATAACTTCCACACAGAACTGTAAATTTGTGCCAGGGAAGGGCAAAATCTTCACAATGAAGGAACTGATTTGTATCTCCTTCTAAAAGATGGTGCCTTTTGAAACTAAGGCCAATTTTAATATAATGGGGGAGGGAAAAAATTTAGAGAAAAGAAAATAATTATGACGACACTATCCAGGGATATATGCCAAAGGGTCATCTCGGAGGCTGCAGATAAGATGGACATGTAGGAAATCCTAGATAACACTGATCTTGCTGGATTTTTCCCTCCTTTTATCCATATGCAGACTGTGAGATTTACGGACTACAAAACTAAAAATGCCAAACAAATATTCTTCCAACATAGGGAAACCTGTGTTAGATCAAATAGTTCTTTGGTTAAAACTTCTGGCAGAGCTCTATGAGGAAGCTTGCACACTGCTTCCATGTACTGTGGCTGTACCATCAGTTTCTCCTGTCCACATGCAGTACAATTTACTCACTATAGGCAGAGCTATCATTAAGGTTGCTCAACACTTTCCATTGTAAGAACCTGTTTTCAGTTGCTTAAAACTTTGCCAAACTTTAACCATTTCCCATGCCAGGTGTCTGCCTAATGCTCAATTTTCTGGAAACTTTTAGCACAAATGGTTCGGATGTTTCTGAGAATGAACTTTGTGAATAATATATAGCTTTGTCATGTTAAAAAATTGTTACAATTTTTTAGTTGGGAAATTGTAGCGCCTCCATTCTCTGGAGCAAGGGCTTGAAATTTGGCAGGGGAGGCATCTTGATGTTCGGGATGTAACTTTTGCTACTCCTGTTAAAAAATACTCAAATGTGACAAAGTTATAAACCTTTGAAAAATGTGTCTGTATATGCTCAGTAGAGACTTCTTAGCGTTTGGTGGCTAAATTCTCCAAAGATTTTGTCTGCACTGAGCATACTCCAGCCATAGGACGCAGGGGCTGAGCAAAACTTTTCCTCTTATCTACATTAGTATAAGTCAGGTGTAACTCCAGTGAAGTCAATTAAGTTACAATAGTGTATAATTAGTGAAGTCAGAGGAGAATCAGGTCCACATATACTGACATGAATGTATGCACAGATATAAATATATCCTCAAACATTTATTTGGCTGGGAGTCTGAAATGTATCAAACTTCTAAGAGTTAAAAGTAACAGTTCATAAATAAGAAAATATAATTATTGGACCATATCTTCAGCTGATATAAATGTGCACAGCTCTATTGCCTTTAATGGAGCTAAAATGATTTACTCCAGCTGAGGATCAATATTTATACTTGTTGGTCTATATTTAATTTTGTAACAAACTGAAATGACTCATACCAGCAAGCTGCTATAACCGTTACTGTTGTCACTTTCTACATACTTACTGTGCTCTGCCACATGGCACAACAAGGGGAAGAATCTCTTTGGGACCCATCTGTTCAAAATTGCTCCACTTAAGATTTGTAGAGCCATTTTCATCATCCCATTAATTTTCTTGGATAAAAAGCACTGTTGTAGCTGTTCACTACTGCATGCACAAACACCTTGTAAGCAACAAATGCTGAGATTTTAATCTGCTTTATAACATAATTATCCCTTTGCCAAGATTACTTTGTTAAAATAATCAAGAGTTGTTTATTTTTAAGCTTATCCCACAAGGGCCAGCTCTACTAGACAAAACTGAAATGGATATCACCTAGGTTTTAATCGCTCCAGATAGAAGGCTACAGTGCATTCAGCCAAGAACCCAAGGGAATGGTAATGCAAAGAGAAAGTGAAAAGACAGGAAATTAATCATGGATCCCAAAACACAGTTTCTCAACAGGCCACTTTCAGGAGTCTGGGAACTGCTGATGTTAAATGTTACTTTAATGTAGGAGTTTGCCTGTGCTACTAGTATATGCAAGCTTAAATTTAGAATTATGGGTCAGACTTCATTTTATACTATAATCAGTAATTGTAAAGTAGGCACAATTACAAAAAAAGAACATGTTTTAAAATACTGTATACACTGTTTAGAATCCTGGATCCATTTTGGTTTGGTTTTTAAATTTTATGTTTAAAATCTGGTGCAAGTGCACCTTACAGAATGCTGCTACATACATTTAATACAGTGCTTTTATTGTAATAAATTTTTGTAACTATTTCCATTCATATATAGTAAATTGAAATACTTGTTTTAACAGTGTAAATAAACTTAGGGGTCCACATCTGATGTGCACAGCAGCTATCTGCATATATACATATACATATATTATAATGTTTTGTTCTGTTTTTTGGGGAGATTGTTATTAAGGTTGCCCAATAAGCCATTTGGGTTGAAACTTTCCATGCTGAAACTGTTACTTGGAGTTGGAGTGAATTGAAGAAATGGTTGGTTGGAGGGGACTAAGAGTTGAGGGAGGACGACACTGAAATCGGACAAAGAGCTAGCAGGGGATACTGTGACTGGCTAGGCAAGGAAACTGGGAGTAGGAATAGAGGGCCCTGAAAAAAGTGATGTCGGGGGGGGGGGAGAGAAACAGATCTGATGAGAAGCAGTAACTTTGGCAGTCTCCTATCACTACACACTGCGGTTAAAGATCTTCTCTTGTGACTGGATCTGTCACAGATAGCTATACCAAGCCGCACTGAAGTTGGTGGGGCTCCATATAAGTGTTATGGTTCATCTGATTGCATAATTCGGGCCCAAGTAATGCAATCCATACAGAAATGAACACCTCAAGCTTAGAATATAGTGTGTGGAAAGAGGATGAAGAGAAACTATTGGTGCACAGTCTCCTTTTTGCAATAAAATACATTATAATATGAGCATGGAACCCCAAACACAGTTTCTCAACACTTTCTCTCCATACCCTACATATGCTCAGTGGTTAATACAGATGCTGTACCAGGTAGAAACAGAGAATCATATATGTGCTATACAGGGAAAAAATGAATTTGTTTTATGAGCTACCTAACGTGCAAGTGACTGGAGAAGAACCTATTAAACACATGAATCATCTGGAATCATATAACTGTCAAATTCGGGATTTCCTTGCAACTTCCTCTGATGTATCTCTTATTGACCACTAGATGGACCATTGGCCTGGCTGAGTATGGTAGTTCTTACATCATGAATGCTGTAATTGATTCTGTATTATTCTAAATGGTTAAAAGATGGTACTGGGAATAATATTTATTTCCTATGTATAATACAATAGTAAAATGTCATTATTTATATAATTAAAGACCCAATGAACATTAGATATTTTTAAAAATTATGCTTGACAATATTCTGTTCATTTTACTCACACACGTAGTCTCACTGAAGTAAATGGGACTATTTGAAAGAGAATGGCAGTCAGGATTTCGTCCCCTAGCATATTTCAAAGCATAATCACCAAATCTAGGGGCAGATCTTCAGTTGGCATAATTTTTCATAGTGCCATTGATTTCAAAGGTGATGACATTATAACAATTTATACAAGCTAAGGAGCTGGCCCCTGGTTCTTAGAAGGCTCACACATTGGCTTTTTTAGTACTAAATATTTTCCACATTAATTTTCATAATAATTTTCATAATATGTTCTGATCTGGACCCTTGGTTTTTTTAAGAAATGACTGTGACTAATACTGACAACTGACCATATGTTTTCTATTTCAGGGGATATCTGTAGAAAGACTATACTGTACATAAATGGACTTTAGGGGAAACTTCTTTTCACTTGTACAGACAGACATTCTTCAGATGTAAGATGTACTCCCCAAATACAAGACTATATTCCTCCTCATTCTTTTCACAGGAGTTTTATTTGTAGTGCCTTGTCAGTTTGCTTTTAGACTAATGATTTGCACACAACCCTGCCAAATTCGAGATGATGCCCATGTCATATTGGTCATCAGAATTTTGCTGTTGCTTCCTTTCTTCAACATTCTGTTTTTAACTAAAGAATAATTAAATTAAAATGAGAAAACAGTGGAGAAATTTGATATCTTAAATATTTAAACCATGGGGATCCTTTCATTACGCTTCTCAATGGGGGGATGGGTGGGGAAGCTTTCACTCCCCTTTCCAGATGGGAAACAATGCTATTTCTAATGCAGAGCATTCCTGATTAACAAAGAAAAGCTAGGAAATTCATAGCTAAGGCTACATCTCTAACCTTAACTCCCATGCCTGCACTTAGTATCATTAATACAGACATCCCGATATTTAACATTTTGTCCTGCGTCTAGGCTGATATACAATCAGGACGCCATTTGTCCCGATACTGTAGGGTTCCTTGCCAGACATCCGTTGGCGCAGGGCTGGCAGGCTCCCTACCCACCCAGCTCCATGCAGCTCCCTGGAAGAGGGTGACAGCGCCCTCTGGGTCCTAGGCGCAGGGATGGCCAGGGGGGCGCTGCGTGCTGCCCCTGCCATGAGCACCTGCTCTGCAGCTCCCATTGGCTGGGAACTATGGCCAATGGGAACTGCAGGGGTGGCGCCTGTGGGTGAGGCAGTGTGCACAGCCGCCTGGCTGCGCCTCCACCTAGGACCCAGAGGGAGCTGTCACACTTCCAGAGAGCCGCCCAAGGTAAGCGCCATGCTGCACCCCCTCCAGCACCTCAACCCCCTGCCCTAGCCCTGAACTCCCTTCCACACCCAAACGCCCTTCCGGAGTCAGCACCCCAAACCTCTTCCCATGCCCCAACCCCCTGCCCTTGCAGTGGGGACCAGAGCCAGGGCTGTGTGACCCCAGCTTGTGGCAGGAGCTGGGGCCATGTGCCCCTAACCCACGGCTTGCGGCGGGCGCTGGAGCTGTGTGTCCCCGACCGACCTGCGGCTTGTGGTGGGTGGCTTGTGGCGGGACTGCTGCCGGGGCCTTCAGCCGGGGCTGTACGTTCCTGCCCTGCGGTGGGGGCTGGGGCCATGCGCCCTGACCTGCAGATTGCGATGGGGACTGGAGCTGGGGCCATGCGTCCCTGACTGACCCAAGGTTTGCGGCGGGTGGCTTGCGGTGGGACTGACACCGGGGGCTGCAGCGAGAGCTGCGCGCCACCAACCCGTGGCTTGCAGCAGGGGCTGGGGCCACGTATCCCGCACCAGCAGCTTACGGCGGGAGCCGGAGTTGCGGCAGGGGCCCCCGATTCACTTGTGGCTTGAGGCAGGGCCGGAGACGTGCTCCCCACATCAGCGGCTTGCAGCTGGGGCCAGAGCCACGCACCCTCAACCCGTGGCTTCCTAGGACTGCGTGCCTCCCACCCCCATGGCTCCGGTGGGGGCTGTGAGCCTATGGCTGTCCCCAACATGTGTCCTGATATTTTATTCTTGCGATCTGGTCACCCTAATCATTAAAAGGTGTAGCTACATTAGAAATGCTACAGCAACACAGCTGCAGCTGTTGCACTGTAGTATACAGATGCTTAATACAGAATGGGCTCTTCTATCACAGTAGTAAATCCACGTCTCTGAAAGGCAGTAGCTAAACTGACGGAAGAATTCTTCCATTGACCTTGTGATGCCTACACTGGGGTTTAAATTGGTTTAATTTCATCACACGCAGCATAACATTTTTCACAGCAATAGGGTTAAGACAACCTAACTGTACAGTGTAGACCAGCCCAGAGAGTCTTCAAACCAGTAGATAATCTTAACATATGTGTTATGTTATAGGCATCATACAAGAAATAGCATTTGTCATTATGCAGGGATTGTGGTACTATGGTATCTTCTAAGAATAGGAAGACAGCATGGTCACTACAGGTACTTGGGGTGGTGAATGTTGAATTTTCAAATACGGCTACACTGAAGACCTTATGGGGCACAGCTGTACGGATGCAGCTGAGTTGCTGTAAGAGCTCTCGTGTAGCCACTCTATGGTGACGGAAGAGAGCTCCCCTGTTGACATAATGAAACCACTTCCAATGAGCGGTGGTAGCTACGTTGGAGGGAGAGCATCTTCCACCATCATAGCACTATCCCCACCAGACTTCGGTCGGTGTAACTTATGTCACTCAGGGAAGTGGGTTTTTTTTCCCCACACCCCTGACCAACATAAGTTATACGGACAAAAGTGCTAGTGTACACATAACCTTAGTGTACCAGTATCTAAACTTCCATGGCATTTAGACACTTTTAATGCTAAAAGTGTGCTTTAATTGCTTTGCTGAATTAGAGCCCATATAAGAATTAAGCATGAAATTCCAGCAATAACTAATTTCTCTTTTTCCCCCACACGTATTTACGTCAGAACCTCATTATTATATGTTCTTTGATAAACAAAGTATAAAAAGTTTAAAAACTTTTTTCATGGGCTAATAGTTGTGTTTAACTTGTGCATATTTTAACTCAACATTTTATCTAACCTGGGGCTAATCTGTATGAATCTAGTGATAAACTATAAAAAGTAGACCTCACAATGGCTGAAAACGCAAGTTACATCATTTGCAAAGCTGAACTTTTTGTTCCCTATTCCCTTCAAAGGATGACTATAACAAATATATTTAGCATCCTCCTTCTCACAGACCCAAAAACCCTTTGCAAATCTTGGCCCTAAGCTTGTGATGAGGTCTACATGTGCATTCTCCTGTACTGACACTGAGCAGCTTGCAGAATCAGATCTGTGGGTGGAATCCTATCCTGTGCTGCATGGGACAATCTGGAGCGGAAGTGGATTTAAAAAGATAGGTTTCTCTTTAGTTCTCTAGAAAATGCTGGCAAAGAGAACCAACATGCCTAAATACAGGTTTTGGGTGCTAAAGTCAGGCACCCAAGTTTGAAAATTTTGATCATATGTATATATTGGTGGCAGATATAAACTGCCATACAGTTAGTAAAAGCTGCACTGAGCTGACGGACTACAGAGTGTAATTACAACAATTTTCAACATTTGCAAGGTTTGCAAATTTCCAACCACAAGTAGCATTTCTGATTCCTCTGGCTTAAGCTACATTAGAGAGAGAGTCCAAGAAATACAACACACATATCCTAATATAAGCCATCCACACAGACCATCTTTTATAGTCTACCCTTTCTTTCAAAGCAACCAAGGGTTTCCACTGACAACTTGCTGAATATCTCAAAATATTCACAAAATGAAAAACAGTGCAATCCTTGAGGAGAAATATAATCTCACGTCATTAAATTCCTTTGTGAGGCCATTCCAGTGCCTTCTACTCACTGCTCTAGTGTGTTTAACTCAATATATGTCCCTTCACCAGTTTGAAAAATTTTAAAAAAGTAATTAAAATGCAAATGTTTTCCTTTTCTCTGGAAAAAAGTTGCCTTGGCCTCAAAATTAAAATCTCTTTGGACTGCACTGAGTGACCTGTCAAAAGTGTCCTGTAAAAGACAAATTTAAGTTTTATACATCAGTGCAAGTATATAATTATGAGAAAAAATGATGGAATATTTAAGTAAGATGCTTTTCCTTCTTAATCTTTTTTATGGTCTCATTAATAAAAACTTCCTGAACCTCTCTTATATCAAATAAAATATTCAGGAACATTAGCATTCCAAGGACTATTTGATAGGTCATTGGTCCTTCCCAATGTCAGAAAAGATACATCTGGATTTTAATCCTAGCTCCAAGCTAAGGAAGTTTGCCCTGGCTCCCCTTTCCCGTTGAGGCAGCCTGAAAATGTATTCCCTTACCTTGCAGCCTCCAACATGATGGGCAACCCTCTTTTAAGGAAGGTCTCAGAGTACAAAAATGATCAGGGAGAGATCCTGCTGGCTAATGTGATGGGTTCCTAAGCTGCTGCAGATGCACAGAGCCTCTGAGTGCACAGGTCCTGGCCCCTGTGGATCCCCAAGTTCACTCTGCAGGGTGAATTCCACCCCACAACTCCAGGAGTGGAGCCTTGTAATTTTTTTCTCCTCAGTAGACTTTCCCATGGGATCTACTGCTGGAGAGGGCATTCTGATCTCATGAGTCCAAATGTACAAAGCTCAAAGGGACTGAAAAACCAAATACATTTAAATCACTTTTACAAATAAACTGAAAGAGTTCTTCTGTATGCAAAAAATGTCAAGTGCTGTGTATCCTACTGGGAAGCTGGAAATCTACCCTTTCCAGCACTATACAACCTTTGTTTCTTAGCACTTATGTATGGCTCAACATCTTCCAAGGGCTGAACAGACCTTAATGCATTGATCTTCACCATACCTCCAGGAGTTAGGTGAGATCTGTGAAGCAGTGGAAAGCGCATAACTCCAAAAAAACAGTAATGCTCTCGGATATTATAAACACTTTACTAGAGCTGGAAAGCACTCTTATTCTCAACCAAACACCACTTGTTGATCCTTGGAAATGGTACACTTTGATTTTTCAGTTCTTATTTACTATATGTGTTTAAAAAAAAAAAAAAAAAAAAAAAAAAAGACTTTTACTGACACTGTCAAACACAGTAACTCCTGCCCTGGCCAATGCTGGTAGGGGGAGCAGGAATACTGTCCAGCGTATTCACTGATCCTGTCATCCAGGACACGATTTGAGGAAGATGTGTAACGTGCACACACTGCTATTATTTTGAAAGATGCTGCTGACCCAATAGAGCTTATCAAGTGCATCTTATGAATCCCGCCCTGCTAATGTAGGGGGAAAGAGGCCCCTACTTCCCAATTCCCTCACTAACACATCCATGCAGGCAAGAGTTTAGCCCTTATGCTGCTTTTACATTAGCTTTTCTACCTTAAAATTTCCCAGTGTTCCTACAACTGACTCATCTCCAGTGGTGGTTCCTTTGGCCATGGGTATTTTACTATCATGTTGTCCGACTTTGCTCAGAGCAGGTACAGATGATACAGTGGTAAATACGTTGGTGGCTAAGAGCCCTTTGCCTATAGTGGAGTTCCCATCATTGCTTCCACCAGTGGAGCTGAATGGACAGTAGCCATGGTGGGAATTTGGGGACTTCATAAAAGAACTGGTTGTAAAGGAAAACCTTGATTCAAATGATCATGAGTTAATTCATTTTAAAATAAATGAAAGGATAAACAAACAGGTGTGCAATTCGGGTCCCTGATTTCAAAATGGCAAACTTTAAAAAAATTAAGGGAATTAGTTAGGGAAGTGGACTGGACTGAAGAACTCAAGGATCTGAACATGGAGGAGGCTTGGAATCACTTTAAGTCACAGTTGTAGAAATTATCTGAAGCCTGCATCCCAAGCAAGGGGAATAAATTCGTAGGGAAGTATTGCAGACCAAACTGGATGAACAAGCATCTTCAACAGATTATTAAGAGAAAGCAAAAAGCCTACACAGAATGGAAAAAAGGGATGGATCAGCAAGAAAAGCTACCTCTTGGAGAACAGAAACTTTAGGGTAAAAAAGTGAGAACTGCCCAAAGCCGAGCAGATTTGAACCTTGCAAAATAAATTAAAACCAACTGTAAAGGGTTAATTAGCCATATAAATAAAAAGAAAACAAGGAAAGAAGTGGGACTGCTAAGCACTGAGGCTGGGGTGGAGATTCAAGACAATCTAGGTATGGCCCAACACCTAAATGAATACTTCACTCTTATTAAAAACTGAGGCAATGAGGAGTTTGGTGGCCTAATGAAAACGAGGATATGGAAGTTGATATGACCACATCCAAGGTGAAAGCCAAACTCAAACAGCTTAATGGGACGAAATCGGGGGCTCAGGATTATCTCCATCCAAGAATATTAAAGGAACTGGGACATGAAATTGCAAGCCCAATAGCAAGGGTTTTCCATGAATCTGCAAACTCAGGGTTGTACTCAATGACTGGAGAATTACAAATATAGTAACTATATATAAGAAAGGGGTAAAAAGTGATCTGAAAAACTACAGACCCATTATTTGACCTCAACTGCATGCAAGATCTTAGAACAAATTTTGAAAGAGAGAGTAGTTAAGAACTTGGAAGTAAATGGGATAAAATATAACAATACCTTTTACAAAGGGTAGATCTTGCCAGACGAACCTGATCTCCCTCTTTGAGAAGATAATTGATTTTCTAGACAAAGAAATGCAAGAGATCTAATCTACCTGGATTTCAGTAAAGCATCAGATACAGTTTCACATGGGAAATTATTAAATTATAGAAGATGGGGATTATTCCAAGAATTGAAAGGTGGGTAAGGAACTGGTTAAAGGGGAGATTACAACAGGTCATGCTGAGAAATGAACTGATGGATTGGAGGGAGGTTACTAGTGGAATTGCTCAAAGACTAGTCTTGGGACCAATCTTATTTAACATTTTCATTAATGAGCTTGCACAAAAAGTGGAAGTGGGCTAATAAAATCTGTGGATGATACTAAGTTGGGAGGTGTTGCCGATATAGAGGAGGATCGTACAAGATTTGGATGACCTTGAAAATCGGAGTAACAGAAATGGGATTAAATGTAACCGTGCAAAGTACAAGGTCATGTACTTAGGGACTAACAAGAATTTTTGCTAGAAGCCCTTGAAAGTGACAGAGGAGGAGAAAGACCTGGGTATATTGGTCAATCGTCGCCAATGTGATGCAGCCATGAAAAAGGTTAATGCAATCCTCATAAGCACCAGGCAAGGTGTTTCCAGCAGAAATAGGAAAGTGTTATTAGGACGATCGGAGGAATGGAGAACCTAACTTACGAGAGGAGAATTAAGGAGCTTGGCTTGTTTAGCCTAACAAAACAAAGGATGAGAGAAGATACGATTGCTCTCTATGAAAACATCAGAGGGATGAACACCAGGGAAGGAGAGGAGTTATTTAAGTTAAGAGCCAATGCTGGCACGAGAATAAATGGATGTAAACTGGTGGTCAATAAGTTTAGGCTTGAAATTAGACAAAGATTTCTAACCATCAGAGGAGTGAAGTTCTGAAGCAACCTTCCAAAGGGAGTAGTGGGGACAAACAATCTAACTTGTTTTAAGATAGAGCTTGATAAGTTTATGACAGAGATTGATAAGGGGATAGTCTAATGAGATTGTCTATGATGGCATACTGCCCATTTGTGACCGCTATTAGCAAATATCTCCAGTGGCTGGAGATGGGTCATTAGATGGGAAGGGCTCTGAGTTACTACAGATAATTCTTTCCCAGGTGTCTGGCTGGTGGGTCTAACTGACTGCTATATTTGGCAGAAGCCTAGTTTTTTTGTTTTCTGTTTTTGCCTTCCTCTGAAGCATGGGATACGAGTCACTTGCTGGTTTGAACTAGAGGAAACGGTGGATTCTATGTAACACCTGAAGTCTTTAATTCAAGATTTGAGGACTTCAGTAACTCAGCCAGTGGTTGTTAGACTATTGCAGCAGTGGGTCAACAAGGTTATGTGGCCTACATTGTGCAGGAGGTCTGACTAGATGATCATGATGGTTCTTTCTGGCTTTAAAGTCTATGAGTCTAGTCATGTGTAGACTGCAAACCCACTGCTGATATACACTTAGCATCACTTGTTTATGACTTTTTCAAATATTCTCTCCTCGAGTAGAAATACTTGTATGCTTTTTCTAAGCTCAGAGATTAACTTTTCAAAACAGTTTTAGGAAAACCTACAATTTCTCTCATCATCTCTCTGTGTGCATATCATGTATATATATTTGCATTCAAAAACATATCCGATTTTTTGTGCAGAAATAATCCAAAATGGCTGAACGCTAAATGGCCTGATTTTGAGAGAGCCTTTACTTTTGCCCTGTAATTGTGGGTCCACAATAACCAGACTCACATTTTTGTTCCCACATGTAAAACTCTCCCCAAATAGGTGCTTCAGGAAGAGGTGAGAAGAAACCATGGAAGTTCAGCCACACAGGAGTGTCTGTACATCTCATATATGCATAGTATTGTCAACCCAAAGCATTCAAAAACCATCAGCTCTCAAAAACTTATGGCTTATTAATAAATGTGGTGTTTTCTTTTTCCCCACTCTGGTTTCTGAGTCTTTAGAATACACTAGGGTCATGTTTTAAAACTCGTTTGCACAACCATAAGGGCAAAAACAATTTTTTAAAAATTAAAGTTGGAATTCTCACATAATCACTTGAACAACGAGCTGGGCTTTAAGGAAATAAAAACAGCAAATATCATGGAACTCATGATAAAATAATGAGAGTTGGCAACACTGGAAAGGGTTTCTGTGCTGACTTTTCCTGACTTTGGTCCCAACTCAAAGAACTTAAATGTGTGCTTAGTTTTAAACACATGAAAAATCTCATCTGTATTTAGCAAAGCATTTGTGCATGCACTTCAGTGTTTAAATGTTCTGCTGAATTGGAACCCTTACATTTAGGAGCTGGATCCTGCTAATCAATGAGAGGGACATTGAGGGGTAAGGCGCTAAATTTGAAACTTTAGCATTGTAATAATATAGCTGTTTGCATTTAATATTTAATCTGCCAAACAGAGGTGCTGGAACAATTTTTATAGTGGGGGTGCTAAGAGCTATTGATCCAAACTGTAAACCCTGCATATAATGGAAACCACTTCAAGCCAGGGGGTGCGGTAGCACCCCCTCCCAACTATTTCCAGCTGCCAAAATAAAGCTATGAAAATCAAACAAGGGTGACAACTCTCATATTGATTCTAAAGACAAGATCACAGTCTGTATAATTCAGAATAAAGCTTTCTGAATATCAAAAAGGCATCATCTGCATGGACGGAAAGAAGGGGGAAATGTTCCTTAAAACAACTACCACCATAAAATGACACATCTGCAGTTAGACAAGGTGGGTGAGGTAATATATTTTATTGTTCCAACTTCTGTTGGTGAAAGAGACAAGCTTTCGAGCTTACAGAGCTCTTCTTCAGGTTTTTAACCTAAGATGACAAAGGAACTGAGCACTTTGTGGGATATCCTGACCATCTTACTGGAAGGAAGTGTGGGAAGAATCTTACCTTGAACCAAGACTGTAGTTTTGTTAAGAAAGCATTTTTCACTTTTATTTGCCATAGCCACCTCTGTCTTTATCCCTTATACCTGAACTGACTTAAAACCTCTCTTTTTGGGATTAAATAATTTATTTATGGTTTACTTTAAATTAACCCAGTATTGTGTTTGACTTGAAGTGATTATTAACTCCAGTTAAAGCAACAAGCTGCTGTGATTTTGTCTCTTCAAAGGAGGAACAGACCTTATTGCTCCTCTGAATGTTCCAGGAGAGAGTTGGACATTTCAGGGCGGGCAGTTTGGGGGAAATTTGGGACTGGGGGTGTGTTGGGGGTCACTTGGCTAGTAGTAACCAAGGCTGGCGTAGACCAGAGTGTGATTGTGGTATAACAAGCAGGCTGCTAGAGTCAGAGTTGCTGAACCAGGGCTGCTCAACACACAGACACCAAATGCATGCTTGCATGCTGGCTGGGAGCATCCACACAGGGTACGTGTATGTCTACACAGCAAAAAAAACCCCACACCTGGCCCATGCCAGCTGACTCGGGCTCACAAGGCTTGGACTGTGGAGCTGTTACATTGCCGTGTAGACTTCTGGACTCGGGCTAGAGCCCAAGCTCTGGGAACTTCCCACCCCTCAGGGTTCTAAAGTCTGGACGCTAGCCCAAGCTCAGAAGCCTGCACAGCAATTCAACAGCCCCACAGCCAGAGCTCCACGAGTCCAAGTCGGCTGGCATGGGCCAGTCACAGATTTTTCTTTGCTGTGTAGACGTACCCACAAGGAGCTACAGCAGCAGAGCATTTTAAAGTCACTCAGTGTTACCAGACACCCAGTGACAACCTCTCACTGGTCTGAATTGCACCCCAGAATGTGACAATCTTACAAAGCTCGTCTTTCACCAACAGAAGTAGGTCCAATAAAAGATATTAAGTCACCCACCTTGTCTCTCCAATATCCTGGGACCAATTTGGCGGCAACAACAACAGTGCAAACAATATCTGCAGTAATAAACATATCCAAAAATTGGCAGTAACTCAGTGTACTTAAGTACTAGTTGAAGGCTGTTTTTTTTACCATTAAAAAAGAAGAAACTGGCTGACAGTCCTATATGTTTTCTATAGTTGGACTACTGGTTATAACAGAAGTAATGATAAACACTTTACAAATACCTCAGATTAAATTGGATTGATAGTCATTCACAATATTAACATAGCATATCCTACAGCTTTTAAAACTGTTATGCTTGACTTGTTAGTTTTTGTTTTTTAACAATGATCTTTTAGGACTTGATCCAACTCTGCTGGTATCAAAAGTATCTTTCCATTGACTTCAAAGTGCTTTGGATCAGACCCACAGTTTCCAGCATATATTTCTGATATGAGTGTGCATCACTTTTAGTTTAAGTGCATTTGCATTAACATAAGTGAAAGGCTTCTCTACTGATTCACTGCTATGGCTTAGACTGTGTACCCTAATGTCTAAGCAGAGAGGACCTTCAGCATGTGATTCTTCCCACTCACTCTTCGAAGGCATTGATCCCCCCCACCCCAAACCCTGTGCCTTGACCATGGTCTGAGTCCATGCAGAGGGAGGGACAGAGAATAGGCAGGCTGAGGGGAGTAGTGAGTGAACTGGGATGAACACACACATCATTCCACCTCTTTTGCCCCACAGAGCTGAAGCTACAACCTGGCTGTACCATCTTTTCAGCAGAACTCCCTTTTCCTGACCCTTGGAGCTACTTCTGAAGTCCCAGGAACTACCAGAGCCAGAGGAATTGCAAGTAGAGTGGTTCCAATGGGGGCAGGGAGACAAACAACAGGGGAAGAAATGCAAAGGTATCTTTGCAGATATTTCCGCCTCAGCTCCCAAAGCCAGGGGCAATACGGGCCCATACCTTCACATTTAGTGCAATTAGTTGCTCTACAAACTCTTACAATTTTGGAAGGGATTGTAGGGGTTGGGGGTATCTAGATTTAAGTACATTTTCCAAATTATAAAATTGAAAAGAAGCTGTGCTTTTAAAATACTTAAATTCTTCCATCTAAATTATTTAAATGACTGCATAATAAAATGTATTGTAAAATTCTATGTCACACAAAACATATTATTTTCCCATATGCGGAACAACAGGGAACATTATTTTTCTTTTATCCAAGAAAATCTACAGCTTGAGAATCTATTAAAAAGCTATTCTCAACAAGAATTGTGTTCTTTGACAGTGTTTCCTGGTGGTACCCAGTCCCACTCACATTTTTCATTATTCCATCATGTCAGCATTGCATATTCTTTCCACTCTTTAAGTATAGTCAATATAATTTCCGTTTTGCTACCATAGGCTAGGATTCAAGGATACAAGTTATAAAAAGCTGAGCAGTTAAGAAACATTAAAGATGAACCATCAGCAGTTTGGCAGTCTTCATCCTCACTTTCATGGCAGAGCTGAAATAGCTCCATTGAAAACTGTTTATTTTTCAAAACCTTTACAGGAAAACTTAATAGCTGAGCATTTCACAAGGAATGAAATGCAAGTCCAGTGGAGCTCATTCATGACTTTCAAACCCAATTATGGTATGGCTGATACAAAACAGACTTATGTGCTTAAAAAAAAACCTGGAGGACTGCATGGCTCATGCGCTTATTAATGAACTGGAGAGCCAGGCTTTGCTAGGTTGTCAGTTCACTGGAATCGAGGAATTACCAAACTCAACTGATCAGTTGTCTTCTAGTCCAATATCCTGTATTCTAGTCCAATATCCTGATCAGTTGTCTTCTAGTCCAATATCCTGTTTCAGCTGAAGGTACAAGAAACCCAAAGTCAGCCTACATCAGGAGTAACCGGAAGTTACCATTTGACGGCAGTTTTGTGGTTGGTGGGAAATGCACAGGTGGTCTCAGGCCTGTTCCTGAAGGACAGGTGTCCACTGTCACAAATATCACTTAATATTATTTAACATTTGTATGTAATGTGGCAGTAGAGGGGCCAAGAGACACTCTTGTGGAGGTGAACAGGGCAGCAGGAGGGGCCAGGGGAGAGACTCAGACCCGAACGTTGGTGGAGCTGGGCCTCCGGGGCCCTGAATTTGCTGGAGCCCAGGCACCATGGGCCCATACAACTCCCCGCCCCTGGAAAGGCCCTCATAGATAGTCAAAGGCCACCAAATCCCAGCACACCCAAGGCGGGCCAGGGAGTGGGTCTCAGACACTGCCAGGGGACAGTGACACCCTAGATCACATGAAAGCATTAGGAAGTGGTACTCAGGCACCCCCAGAAAGGCAAGAACCCTCTAGTGCCTGGCTCACATGGGGCCAGGACCCTCAGATACCGATACACACATGGGGACAGGGAGCATTCAATAAATCAGATGTGTTTGTTCCTCCTCTCTATGATTTTGACATACTTTTGACACCTACTTTTTGAAACCAGAAATGTTGTTCTTTACCAAGAGCTATCATAAAAAGGCGAAATTACCCAATAGCAAAAACAAATAACTACTTGTAAAAGAAATGCCACAACTGTGACAATGTCAAAAGTAGAGGTTAACCTCTAACCTAAGGCATGATGGTTAGGGATTAGACTAGCTATTACAATTGTTCAAAAAGAGTATTGGCTTGGTATGATAGACTGGTAACATCATACCACTGGGACCTGATTCTCATCTTAATTTATATGCGTTTTGCACCAGAGTAAATGACTTCAAGAGAGTTACTCCTTATTTATACCAGTGTAAGAGGAGAATCAGGCCATGTGTGTCTAGAAAGCAAACACTCAATTTACGTAATGAAAACTTCCATTTGCAAATGAAATCTGAGGAAAATTAAAAGAAGCTGTTCACTGTATCCAACCATTTCTTTTCCTGGAACATGGTGAAGAGCAGAAAGACACACAAGAACATAAAGCCAGCTCAATTATCAATATATATAAACAATTGTCTCATCTTTATCATGGAACACCAAGTTTCTGAAAACTATTGACCAAACAACAAAGTATCCCCTTCCTTAGTTATTAAAGTCTGACTGCCCAATCCTTACCCACAACTCAGCCAGCTCAGCACCTTCCCTTTGCAGGGGAAAAAGTGCCACAGAGATGGCTGCCAACACTTCCGCATATGACAGGTACACTCAACAAATATGGGTCCTTTCTGCATGTGGATCCCAGGGAGAAACTCAAGCCACCTTCCCCCAACCCTCCCCAGAAAAAAGGAGAAGAGAAACTAGAGTTGTTTTCTGCGGAAAGACAGGAGACTAACTTTCTGCCTCTATACAATAAATGTTCCCATTCTGAAAGTTTCAACGGCCTGATCCAAAGTTCCATTAAGTGAATGGAAAGACTCCCATTAATTTCAATAGGCTTTGAATCAGGCAGTAACGGGGAACCCAGGGAAGCATCTCTCTCAAGGGAACAGATGTTTCAAGGCTATTTGAGCTAGTGTCAGATACTGTAAAAAAATAACAAGGGATTTTGAGAAAGATAAGAAACTGCTAAGCATGAGCATAAATTATATTCAATCTCTCCTGAGTAGTTAATATATGGAATTATTCAGGGTTTTAATTGATTTAAACATGAGACTGAGAGTTTGGGGCTGATATCATTTGAAGACTTCACAAAATGCCCCAAGATTAGAAGTGTATACCCTTGAACTGGTAATTAAAAATGAAGCCAACAAAAACTCAGACCATGCCAAGGTGCAATATTACAGTATGCCTGAGATTTCTGAGCAAGAAACTATCATTTGAAAACTTCCCTGGAGCTACTGGAGGTGAATCTGGCCCAAAATGTATGTTTGTCTTATTATGAATAAAACCCATACTATTGAACAGACAAACAGGCAGACAACCACAGATTATTCTGCCACATGGCAAAAATTTACTAATCCAATCAGTGGTTCTCAACCTATTTACCATTGTGGGCCGCACGTGCAGCTTTCTTTGTGTTAAGTGGATTGCATCCACACTATATACTACATGTATGGCCTAAGGATGTCACATGGGCTGCAGCTGTGTGCTGACTGGGCCGCAAGCGGCCCATAGCCCGCAGGCCGAGAACCACTGAACCAAATGAAGTATTTTGTCTTCCCAGACTCTGCCACCTACTTGCAACAATTTTAGTTGTTATATGATTGCAAACAATACCTTACCTGTATTGACTGGTTGTTTCTGTGCAACTTTGCACCAGGTGCCAGGATCTCAATTCTAAACCAGATGCCTTGTGCCATTCAGGAGGTACAATGAGCTGGATTCTGGCCATACCGGGCCAGCTGAGAGTCCCATTGTTGGGGATGGGGGTGAGTGAAGGGGAAAGCTGTCAGCTGGTGTACAGCTGGCTCCTGCATCAGATGCTCCAACTGACCCCATTATAGGAGCCATGGCAGGAGCAGGGAAGGTTGAAGGGAGGGAGCAGAACTCTGTTAGGATGCTCTAACTCATGCCAGCTACGAATCAGGAAGCTGTAACTGGTTCCCTGATACTCATCCCCCTTCTGTACTGAGCATAGCCCAGACACAGGAGAGTTTCAAGCCCCATGTGTCTTGGAATTTTCTTTTTTCACCTGTAGCTCCCTAAAATAAAGTTAAAAATGAAACAAAAGTAACTAACTCCTGCTGTGTCTCCCCCCCCCCCGCCCCGCCCCCCCCGACATCCCCATGATTATTTGCAAATTTCCAGCATCTGTCCTTTTGTTGTGCTTAGAAATGAGCCCAACCCAAATCCCTAACCTGCACACTGCTGAACTTTTGGGAAATGCATATTTCAGATCGGATTTTTGCAGCCCGTCTCTAGTCACTTTTCATAAAAACTACATTCCTGTTTTAACAGATAAAATCATAACTCTTAATCCAGAATGAATCACTTTTCTTGCAGAGCAGAACTGACATAAAGAGACCCTGTCAAGGATGAGAGCAGAAATTTTGTCAGCTTCAGTACTTTACCTGCTCACAGTATTACAGCAAGCAAGGAGAGAGGGGCTAAAGCTATATGCATCCATGCACTGCAGCAAACCCAGTGGTCTGGGGTTGGTGATGGTGGGTCACTCAAGAGTAAGAGCCAGCTTTTTAACAGTGCTTCCTGTTTGTGCACCAATATCATATTATGTCAACAGAAATGTGAACAGCATTATATAGCATGGTGTACAAGTTAATTCATAGAATCATAGAATATCAGGGTTGGAAGGGACCTCAGGAGGTCATCTAGTCCAACCCCCTGCTCAGAGCAGGACCAATCTCCAACTAAATCATCCCAGCCAGGGAAATTCATTTTCTAGAGAACATAACCACCACATTATTGGAGAATGACAATAAAACTCTAGATATCATGATGTAAAGGAAACTCAAAAAACTTTAGCACAGGATCCTTGGTGTGTCACTTAGCTACTTATTAACATAGAGACAAGAAAAATAAATGAGCCCTTTCATTTCAGCTACAATGCCTTTAAAATTCTGTCCAAAACTTCATAAAACAAAACAAGGGCTACATTATATAAATATATGCTGTCCTGTGGACCTATAGATATGTGATAGCCTATATAGTTTTAAGAAATGCATAACAGATTAGGTTTTAGTCCCTACCTGGTGAATCCAATGAAGTGAGCTGTAGCTCACGAAAGCTTATGCTCAAATAAATTTGTTAGTCTCTAAGGTGCCACAAGTACTCCTTTTCTTTTTACCTGGTAAAAACAATTCTTCTTGCATTTCTGCTCTGGCTTGTTCAGAAAAGCACCTTTTCTTCAGCCATTCAGCCTCAAATTCACTGGTGTGTTTGTCTGGCCATGTAATATACACCTTATATCATAAAATAAAAAAAAGACAATTAACAATGAGAGATTCAATTAAATCTGCCTACCTGAAACAGCTACCAAAGGGACCAGGAAAATTCAATCTCCTTACTAGAAATATAATTGAAATATATTACTTGCTACTTTGCAATAAAATGTCTCTTGTGGGCAACCTCTTGTTATTTATATAACTGCAAACACTTTCAAAAGTCCATTTAAGCATTACCTACATTCCCTCCTTTTACAAGAGGTCAGTTTCACAATGAAGAAGCGACCCGGCTTCCTGACTGGTGCTGGATGCTTTCATTCTTTATCCATGCTGCACTTAGCAGTGGTATGTTCTGTATGGGTCCCAGCAGTAAAATAAAGCAGGACATGAATAGATTGTGAAGGGCAGCACTTCATTGCAGGGAGTGACAAGGAGGAAAAGGGTGGAGGAAGTGACAATAGTTTGGGAGTGAAGGGGATGACCACTTGGAAGGACTGAAGGAGAAAGACACAAGAGGAGTGGATGGGAATACCTTTAAAATCTATTTCTGTTAGTTATGAATTAGTGTCCCCCTGTGCTAGGTGCTCTTCTCTAAAGAGCTTACAGTTTAATTAATAATTATAATTCATATGTACGGGTAAAGTAGGCGTTTACCTTGTATTCAGACAATTCAGAGAAACAATGCGTGCTAATGGACAGAGCACGGGACTGGAAGCCAGGAACTCCTGAGTATTAATCCTGGCTCTGCCACCCACTCACTGTGTAGCCTTGAGCAAATCATGTCAACTCTGCATCTGAGCTTCCTCAACTGCAAAATGGGGATAACAACCCTTATTTCCCTCCCACGTTTGTAAAGCATAAGAACGGCCATACTGGGTCAGACCAAAAGTCCATCCAGCTCAGTATCCTGTCTACCGACCGTGGCCAATGCCAGGTGCCCCAGAGGGAGTGAACCTAACAGGTAATGAGCTAGTGATCTCTCTCCTGCCATCCATGTCCACCCTCTGACAAACAAAGGCTAGGGACACCATTCCTTACCCATCCTGGCTAATAGCCATTAATGGACTTAACCTCCACGAATTTATCCAGTTCTCTTTTAAACCCTGTTATAATCCTAGCCTTCACAACCTCCTCAGGCAAGGAGTTCCACAGGTTGACTATGCGCTGAGTGAAGACGAATTTCCTTTGTTTTAAACCTGCTACCCATTAATTTCATTTGGTGGCCCCTAGTTCTTATATTATGGGAAGAAGTAAATAACTTTTCCTTATTCACTTTCTCCACACCACTCATGATTTTATATACCTCTATCATATCCCCCCTTTTCCAAGCTGAAAAGTCCTAGCCTCTTTAATCTCTCCTCATATGGGATCCGTTCCAAACCCCTAATAATTTTAATTGCCCTTTTCTGAACCTTTTCTAATGCTAGCATATCTTTTTTGAGATGAGGGGACCATATCTGTACGCAGTATTCAAGATGTGGGCGTACCATGGATTTATATAACGGCAATAAGATATTCTCCGTCTTATTCTCTTATCCCTTTTTTAATGATTCCTAACATCCCGTGTGCTTTTTTGACTGCCGCTGCACACTGCGTGGACGTCTTCAGAGAACTATGAACGATGACTTCAAGATCTTTCTCCTGATTAGTTGTAGCTAAATTAGCCCCCATCATATTGTATGTATAGTTGGGGTCATTTTTTCCAATGTGCATTACTTTGCATTTATCCTCATTAATTTCACTTGCCATTTTGTTGCCCAAGCATGTTGAAGATACCAGTGCTAAGAGACATTATTAATAATAAAATAAATAAAGGGAATTGAGTTTGCATGTCTGTTTTATAACATTTACTATTTGCCGACAAGAACATAAAGGGTCAAGTCCTGCCCTTAGTTACATCCATGCAATCTCATTGATTTCACTGAGATTCCACAGTGGAGACTGAGTGCAGATCTGACTCAAAAGGAGGGTTCTCTCCCCAAATTTTTTACTTTATATATTTGTAAATGTCAGGTAAAATAAATTTAAAAATGCTCTTTTATAAAACAAATTAGAAACTATTTATTAGATCAAGTAAAGAATTTCCCTGCTCTGGCCTTTAAGGACTCCATGCTTTACTGTGACACCACAAACAGAAGTCTCCTGCAGGAAGAAAGACAGCGTACCAGGTATGAGACAGTTACTTTCTTTGTGGGGGAGTCATACTATCCTTCCTCCATAAAGGAGTTAGACACACAGAGGGAAAGAAGTCTGAGGGAGTGAAAGACTAAGGTATTAAGAGTCTGCAATTTGATCCTCACACCAGCTCCTAGAGATTAAGAAGTGAAGGCTATGGTAAAAATGTTTTATCTATCTAAAGTTAATTAAGAAAAAACTAAATAAGAACATTTGGGGGTTCCTATACCTTATGCTTAACATTTTTGAAGTGGATTTTACCGTAAGATGACATAAAATGAAAGGATTTGGATTCCTCAAATGACAGTTATACCTAGAAATCCTGCAAATACACAATATGATTTGTGGATCCATGATTATGGCATATCCTGATATTCGAGCTGCTGTACTATTCTCTCTATTCAGGTTGCTGATGAACGGATTGGCAAGAATTATTATACAAATGTACACATGAAAGCGAAATTTCTTTTAAAAAATACCTTTTGTCTATCTGTCAAAGTTACCTCCTTCACCCCAATGTTAACATCCAGGTCTTCCAAAAGCAGTTTGCGTGCTTTAGCAGAATGCAGGAAGCAGTCAGGGCACTGGCAGTTGTCTCTTAGCCATACAGCAGGGTAAAGGCTCTTACTCCCATCTTCCCACTGAATACGGACAAAATTATTCACGTCCAAAGCTTCCACCTTCTGGATACCTGTACTCATGTTGAAAGGCTGAACTGCTCCAGCTGTATGCTGCCAATGATTCCTAGAGGAAGGCGGTCTTGTAAGAATACTCCTGCCCTTTTGCACTAGCAGCAGAGTGCGTGAACAGTCTTGGTGGACTTTAGTCCTTAATAGGTTTTTAGCCACAGCATTCCACATTTTGACTATTACAAAATCGTCAGATCAAGAATGCCTTTTTATCAGTGCAAGTTCCTCCGAGTACTATAAATAAGAACAAAATTAATTATAGAAAGAATAGAGATAAAAAGATAATGTACAAAAAAAAAAAAGCTAATTTCCCCTTCTCTTTCTTCCTTCCCCCTGAACTCCTGAAAATACATGTTCCCCATAGTGTAGAAGTTTTGCCCAAAGACAAATGTATATTTAGGCCTAAATTTTCTATGGCGACTAGTGAATTTGGGTGGTGCCTCAACTTCTCCTCAACTTGATATACCTTACAGGGGCCTGATTTTCAGTGAGCTGAAAACTTTCTGAAAATCAGGATCTCAAACTGGGCACCCAAAACTTGAGGTACTCAAAATCACTAGTTGCTTTCGAAAATGTAGGCTTTACTGTACCGTATCCTATCTCAACTCATATAGTTAATGATGATATCAGTTAGAAGATTGAACAATTCCCCTGCAAGGGAAATCTGTGGATACAGGATGCATCAAATATTAAACTAAGAACAGAACCTGTGACTGAATATTTACCTTATTGAGAAATATGCTTACTCCTCTTCCCAAATTAATAAATCAATCCCAAGTTTTTTTTAAATAGAACTTCGCACCACTTCAAAGCTTTTGTGTTTGTTTCTGGTTTGTCCTGTTTTTTTGATGCCAGTGGGCAAATCTTGATATCCGAGCTCAGAATCCTGCCCCCATTAAAGTCAATGGCAAACTGGCATTGATTTCAATGGGGCTAATGCTTCATCCTTAGTCTTTACACAGGAGACGTTCCCACGGGTTCAATAGGTGTTCTGCCTTAGTAAGGAGTGCAGGATTTGGTCCAGGGTCTTACATTTTTCCCCACTGGTTATGAGCGAGACCTGTGTAGTATGGGATCCTCGCGCCTCTTCTGGTTTCTATTTAGTTTAACTGAATGAAAAAATAAAATATTTCTACTTTTTCCCCTCTGGGCATATTAATTCAAGGATCCCAATGATGCATTTATTGTCTATCAACCTTGCTCCATTTTTAATAAGTCTGTACAACAATACATACAAGCAAGGCATAATTACAGCTAAACTATACACACATGCACACATTTACACTTTGTAGGTGTCTCTCTCTTCTAAAGCAATGGTTCATATCCAGAATGATCATTTCTGCTATATGCGTTTATTCATCACTTTTTTCAAAACATTAATCCCAATTCCTACTAACTGTAAAAATATTATCACCACCAAAATGGCCTGCAATCTCTTTATCAAATATAACAGGGATTTTTTAGACAAAGCTTTAGGGTGTGCGCTTGGGAAGAACTTTGAATGTTTTAATCTGTTTTTAACATGGAATAATTGGATACTTATTCTAATCTTTTTAAAGGACAGATTTACTCAGCAAATATTGGGAAACAACTAGGATTTCTGCAATATTGAAATCCTAGAAGATCTGGATGCCAAACTAAGGTGAAAATAGCAACATGATTAAGATGGCTATTTTAGTGTATTGCAAACCTTGGGCAGGGTTCCTCAGCTGGTGTAAATCATCATACCTTCCCTGAATACTATGGAGCTACACGAGCTGATATTCTAGTCCCTTGTATATTCTCTAAGGTTCTTTCAAGTTATTTGGGGGGCTGGGGGGAGGGGACAATCAGCTGCCCTACATAAAATCCTGTATTTCAAAAAGTTCTTGTAAAAGGATAACTCACGATGGCTAAAGGCTGGGCGGTGCCTTTAAAGCCCAGTCCATTGTAAAGGTGTGGAGCTAAACTGCCCCAGGGAAGGTCAGGAAGCATTTTGCCTCAGGGAGCAGGAGCTTCTTGTTTCCACAGAGGCGGCACAGTAATTTGACACCTCTCTTGGCCTTCAACGCTTAGCCGGCCAGTTTGCTCAGTGCTGCATTTGGAGAGGGCGATGGGGTTAGCTGCTTCCCCAGTCAGCCAACCTAAGAGAGACTTGAGTCCAACTTCCTTCCAGGGCAAACTACCCTTTCTTTCTGCCAGCTGGTCTTGCTCCTACCTTTCCCAACTTAAACTCCCCATAGCTTGCGTAGGAAGAATATCTTGCAGACAATTCAGCTCCACACTTGCCTCTAGTTCTTCAGAGAGGAGCATGATCAGAATTTGGCTCTCAAAAAGCCTTCAGTCTCTGTTCCACTCATGAGCAAGCTTCTTGCCCTTACACTTTAGCTATTAGGTGCAGAAGTTATAACTGTGTGAATAATATATAGAAATAAACATCACCCTTTTTAAAGAGAGAAGGGCTAGAAATGTGGTACATTAATAAGGAAGCAATTGTCCTGTATTTTCATTTTTAATGTTTATAGATATATTACAAATATTTGACGCTTATCAGTCTCAGCTCAAGACTTCTGCTTTGCACTGTTTTTATGCTCCACTGTATGGGAACAAGTGTGTATGCTGAAAGGATGCGAGTTTCACAACTGACTAATTAACCACAGGGAAAATTACAGCAGGAATTTGTCCAGCTAGAGCCTCTGACCAGCTTCATGTTCTCCTTTGATGTGTATTGCTTAACTGGTGTCTGTTTGCAGTGATGGATAACAGAGTCACTCAAAATGCATGGCAAGCAAAATCAGTTCCAAAATAGATGGCAGTAAACCTCTCAAGTGGTTTGGAAAGGAAGGCCAGCATGCAAAATAAGAGAAGCCACCAACCAGGTCATGAATGGGCTCTGGAAAAAGGGATAATAAAGACTGTGGGAACTATCCATTGGGCATAATTTATGTTATAAAGAGGACATCTACAACCCAAAAACAAATTTAAAAATAGAATTGTCATTGGATTTGAGAAGCGAGATCAGATAACCATTACTACAGCTGTTTGTTTGTTTTTCCTTTCATGCTAAGGGAATTTGTTTTTTAAGAATAGCCAATACTCTTGTTCACACAGAAATGTTGCTATATCAGATGCATAGTACTACTCTCTTCCCTACATAACCTATTGTTGGGAGAATCTTGGACGGGAAGTAACTATGAGCTCCATTACAAGTACATTGCACTACTGGAGGTGTTACATTTGTTCTGTGCACAGAGGACTTTAGTTTCTAATACCATCAATCTGACCCTTTCTCAAACACTAAATTTAAAATACATATCCAGAATCTAGACACTTTCAGAAAGTGATAAAAGGTCATTCTCTTCGCATAGGTCTTTCCCCAATCAGGAAATGCGAGAGCAGTCCAGTGTCATTCTTTGAAGGAGGCAGCAAAAGCCTATTCCATTTTGAAACCAGCTGAGATTTCTACATTCACTTTAGTTTCTTACTGTGGGTGCAATTAAAACAGCCTTAGTACTCTCTCAAAAGGGAAGGACTGTTTCATAAATTTCAGCAAAACCTAACATCAGCATGTTGCACTTCTGTCTTAGAGCATGTTTTGGGTAAAAAACAATTCTGTTGAAACTATCATACTAATTTTCTTCAGTGATGAAAATATTCCAGCATGCTTTTTTAAAAGGTGTACAAACACTGTGTGTCATTGCTACTTTCCCCAATATTTGGGCCTGCAGCGAAGTCAAAGACTCACTGGCACAGCACCGCCTGCTGGTCGTCTTTGGAATTAGCTCAATTCCAGCCTGGAGCGCCCTCTGCAGGCCGGTGGCTCACCTGCCTCAGGCCCCTGTGTCCCTCCCAGGCTCTGGTGCCCTTTACCTCAGGGTTCTGCCCCAGTAGTACCCCCACTCTCTGGGTCTCCCCTCCCCAGGAGCAGAGCCCTCCCTAGCTATTTTGGTGCCCTACCAGCCCCACCCCCATGGGGGCAGGGCTGTATGGGGCCCTGGCCCCTGGTCTCCACAGGGGACACGGGGGCCTGGCCACTTCCTGCGGGAAGTGGAGTGACCCAGCCCCAGCCCCGGCCCGCTCCGCTCCCCTGGCTCCCAGGCGAGGGGAACCACCACCCCCAGCATTCACCAGCAGCATGGCTGGGAGCCAGGGGAGCAGAGCCGGCTGGGACTCCCCAGATCCTTTGCCCTATTCCCCAGTATTGCTCCAGTTCAGGTACCTTCCTCTCAGGCAGCTATCCCTTCTCCCTCCAGGGCTGGAGTGAGACTCCTCACAGCTCCTGGCCCACAGCCCTCTTCTCAGGGCCAGCTGGGCCCTGATTGAGCATGGCCCCAGCTGTGGCTGCTTCCCCAATCAGCTTAGCAAGGCTGCTTTTAACCCCCTTTTCTGCAGGAGTGGGGCAGGCACCCCACTACAGGGCCTGATTCTGATCCCTCACTGGTGTATATCTAGAGTAACTACTGAAGTCAATGGAGTTACACAAGCATAAAACAACTGCCTTCAATTCTGGTACGATTCAATTTGCTAACAATCTGTGAAGAATCTCTGGAACAGCTGAGAAAGGCAAAGATATTTCCTTTGTGGTGAAGTTAGCCATTTCCTTCTTTAAATATACAGGAGTTCCTGTTGCCAAATCCCTCTGCTTATCGATTCAATGTGGAGTGATTGCCTGGGCTGGAGCTATTGTGTAATGAATAAAAAGGCTGTTTATTGTTTTCCTCAAGTCATATCATGTTGTCCATTTTCAAAACAAATCAGCCTAGACACAGCTGGCAAAGTAAGTCCCCGTGATACTATTCTTCCCTAGATACATTTACAAAAACCTCTATGATTCTCCTCTCACTTACTTCAGTGTAACACCACTGACTTCAGCAGAATTTTTCAATTTTCAACAGCATAAGGGTAAGGAAAATCAGAAGCTCTGGGCCAAATCCTTAGCTAAATTGGCAACATTTTACTGACTTAAATGGAGCTACAGCAATCCCAACTGAGGATTTCGCTCATTATCTGTAAAGAAAATTAACAACAAAGTTGTCATTTTATAACAATGTATTGAATATATAAATTAAAGTGAGCCTTTTAGTTACAGCTAACTAAGGCCACTTTACTCCTGAATGAAGAAATCCACATGGGGGTTTCTGCACATTGACTTCAAACCTTTAGTTGATTTGCCTTCATATTCCTGAGTCCCCATATAGACACACCCCCTATTTTGTAACTAAAGATTTTCATAAATGCAAGAAGGGGCCTGCCTGATTCTGCTCTCACTTACACACTGATTTTACACCAGCATAAGTCCAACAACTTCAATAGAGTTACTGTTGATTACCAAAAAGAAGGAATACTTGTGGCACCTTAGAGACTAACAAATTTATTTGAGCATAAGCTTTCGTGAGCTACAGCTCACTTCATCGGATGCATTGCGAACACAGACTAACACGGCTGCTACTCTGAAACCTGTTGATTTACAGTGGTATAAGAGCAGAATTGAGCCTAGGGTCTTTGTTTCTTAAGAGTCTGTGCTCTCATTCCTGACATGAGAACAGCTGACTATGGAAATGATTATAGTCACTGGGTCAGCGTGAGAGAGAATGACTCTATATCCAAGTGGTTAGGGCATCTCATTGAGGATCTAACCCAGGGGTGGCCAGCCTGAGAAGGAGCCAGAATTTACCAATGTACATTTCCAAAGAGCCACAGTAATACATCAGCAGCCTCCCAGCCATCCCCGATCAGCTGTTTTGTGGCATGCACGAGGCTCTGGGGGGGGGGGAGGAGCAAGGGCATGGCAGACTCAGGGGAGGGGGCAGGAAGGGGTGGAGTGGGGGCAGGGCCTGTGGCAGAGCCAGGGGTTGAGCAGTGAGCACCCTCCGGCACACTGGAAAGTTGGTGCCTGTAGCTCCAGCCCGAGTTGGTGCCTATACAAGGATCTGCATATTAACTTCTGAAGAGCCTCATGTGGCTCCGGAGCCACATGCTGGCCACCTCTGATCTAACCCAAAGTGTGTGCACTCTCTTTGGTGCAGGGTGGGAATTGCATCTGTTTACAAAGCATATCTTAATACCAGAAAGACTCTGCAAAGCAACATTTGTATAATATAGGTGAATGTACCTCCAAAACTATGACAAAAGGCAGAGGAAAAGCATTTACAATAAAGGAAGCAAGGAAAGCTATTTTATGTATGATCATATTTCACTGTATTATCTAAAGTCTGTAGTGTTTATATTATTTGAGTACACATATATGCAGCACCATAGAAACATGTGTTCCCTACAGGGTTAATTGCCAGTCCAGTGTCTGGATTCTGTTCTATTTCAACTCTGCATAACCTTCCAAATCAATATAATCAATACAGTAAACAATAAACAGTTACCTTTCCTGATTTATACATGTTATTTACAGCCTGGAAGTAAAACAGTATGCTAGCAAATCTACCATAAGACACTTATCTGAAAAGTAAAATAAGAATTAAAAATCACTACTGTTACATGCATAAGCGAAGCAAATGAAGCCTATTAAGTGTTCAGATTTTTCATGCCGCCACTGCTAGGCTGCAAAGATATGACCATTTCAGTAAGTGAGAGTTACAAATAGATGAGGAAAGATTTTGTGTCTTATTAAAACATGCTGCAAATATTCCTTTTTGCACTAGTTACAAATTGCCTTAGGACTGAGGTCCTTTACAAAGTGATACTTGGCAAGGTGTACTTCATACTCCAACTCTGCGTAAAACCACACTGAGACCACAGGGACCAACAAGACCACCTATAACTGGCATATGTAGAAACACTACAAACATCAGCCCGAACACACCCTGGACTAATACACTGTAGAACTCCCTCCCACAGGAGGTCAGAAAGTCAATTACTGTAACTGGATTTTTTTTTTAAAAGGGCTGGATGATTTTATGACCAATATTTTTAATTACACATGTTAAAATGGGCTCATTGAATTTCACATTTCACACCATAAACTGATTACTGCCAGGGTCAGGAAAGAAAAATTTCCCAAGTATAGAGCAGTGTACAATTGGCCAGATGCATTAAGTATTTTTCTCTCCATATTCTTTGAGGCATCAGCCATTACTCACTGCCAAAGGCAAGCTACCAGATTTAATAAACTGTTAGTTGAAGCGTAAGGCAAATCTTATGTTTCTAATCATCTGAGAAGTGTACTTTTTTCCAGGGCCAGTTTGTAGAGACCTTACTCCACGCAGCCTCTTGACCCCAAATAAAAACTCAAAGTCCACAAGAAATCCATCTCTAAAACCCAACATCTAATTTAAACATGTAATAAATTAACAATCTGAAGGAATGATTTAGTAGTCTGAACCTCAGATCTGAAACATGGAGACTCACTGGAGCATAGATGTCCACAGTTTATTTAGTACTTAATCCTTCTAAATATACCGTACAGAAGGTGAGATCTGAAAAATCAAGGAGCTCCTGAGTGTTTGCCTGGCCATTAAAGACACATGGCACACTTCCTAAGGACAGCACATTGCCTTGGTGCCCTTGGCCAAAACCATGTCCCTGCTCTCCCACCACCACTGAATGCTAGTGAGCTGCTGCTCTTCACCCCAGAGGTGGCTGCATTTCATGGTGGTTATCATCTGCTTTAAGGCCCACAAACATGGGGGACATTTGTAACTACCCCCTCCCAAGAAAACACCCCTCAAAGTCCTAGCAGGTGAGCTGATGAGCACATCCATGACCTGTGCTAAAGAAGCACCATCCAAATGTATGGCAACCTCCCCCGCCCCGCAGCTCCTTCTCCAAAGCCAGTGTCCCCTTCCTGACCCCTCTGTCGTATCCTTCCCTAAACACAGGGTGTCCCGCTCTGAAGCACCCCCCACATTCGTTCTCACACCTGACCCCCCTCCCCACCTGTTCCCCGCAGCGGCCCTCAGGCTGGGTGCCCCCCTGGCGCCCTGTGAGCCCCAGTGTTCTGGTGCCCCGCCCCCTGCTGTAGGGCGCCCTGGGCTCGCTCCCCGGCAGGGCCTGGGGACAGGAGACGCTGCGAAGTTGTCCCTCCCCCACCGCGGCGCCCCCCACGCTCGGCGGCCAGAGCCAGCTGCTCCCGCGGCGCCGGGGCTGCGATCGGAGCGCGGGGAGCGGGCGGCGCTTACCTGCAACCCCCAGCGCCGGCCAAGGGGCCTGCTCCTGCGGCGCCGCCGCCGTGCCCTGCAACAGATGGCGGGGAGGACGGGACCTGCGGCCTGGGGAGCCGGGCCAAGTAGTGGAAAGGCCACCACTGACGCCGCCGGAAGGGAGGCGCCACGGGCCAGCTGCGGGGCGTGGGGCAGGCGCTGCTTGCAGCCCCGGGGCAGGGCACCCCGCCGGGCCGGGGGCCGCTTCAGTGCGCTAATCAGTTGTTAATCCGGGCCCTGGCGGGCTCAGCACCCCAACCCAATGGGAGCTGGGGCGGCACAGCCCTTCTGACCATAGTGCTGGAACTAGGGGTGCTACTGCACCCCCTGGCTTGAAGTGGTTTCCATTATGTACAGCCCAGGGTTTACAGTTTAGTTCAAAGGCTCTCAGCACCCTGCCCGATACAACTTGTTTCAGCACCCTGGCTTCTGGCAAACTATGCCAATACTAAAAAAGAAAAAGAGTACTTGTGGCACCTTAGAGACTAACAAATTTATTTGAGCATAAGCCTTCGTGAGCTACGGCTCACTATGCTCAAATAAATTTGTTAGTCTCTAAGGTGTCACAAGTCCTCCTTTTCTTTTTGCCAATACAGACTAACAAGGCTGCTACTCTG